>NC_067154.1:59621480-59926948 GCF_903995435.1 Acomys russatus | reverse complement strand
ACGATTTTTCATATCAACTACATTCACAGTAATTCTAAGTTTGGAGCAGCCACGGTGTCTGTCCATGGGCTGTGAAACGGCCAGAAGTGCAGGATTTTAGCCACGAGGAAACGGTGAATGATTGATGACAGCCACCGCACCTGGAAAATAAAGACACCTTCAGAAAATAATATGAAACAAGCTGAACAAGGCACAATTCCATTTGGTTAAAGTTCAAAGTGAATGAAACTAGGTTTTGATGCTTGAAGTTGGGAGAGGTATCTCCTGTGGGGTGGGCTTAGTGAGGCTTCGTGCATCAGTGGTAAGGATGGTCTCACTTTGAGGGGCTCGCTTACATGAGGAGGGTTGTGCTCCTTGGCTAAGAAGCCGTCCTCAAGGCTGAGTGCTGGGCGGTGCGCTCGATGCGTGGGCTTGGCGGCTGATGGGATTAAGGGAGGAAGGGTAGGAAGTCTCTACTAGGCTAAGGCTAGGTAGGCGTTACAGTTTGAAGGACAAGTGCCTTCCCTAGGCTCCGGTGTGCGAACTTGAGGTCCCTACCTGTTTGTGAACTTTGGGGGAGGTTGTGAAACTTCTGGGAAAGAAAGCCTAGTTAGGTTTGCTGGGGGAATACCCTTGAGGTTTATAGCCAGCCCCTGATTCTAAAGTCCTCGCCCCACTTCCTCATCCACTCAGGCTTGAGCAAGCTCCTCCCCCATAACCACTGCCTGCTTCCCTGCTACGATGCAGTATGGTCCCTTAAACCGTGAGCCAAGTGGCTCACAGCGAGGGAGGGCTGCTCCTGGGCCTCAGAGTCCGTGTTCATTAGGAGGACACTACGGTCTCTGGAAGGGTTCGGTGCCATGTGTCCATAGGATCAGCAGGCATGACGGGATGGTTGCTGGGTAAGGATTGGAGAGTGAGTGGTCAAGACTAGGCCAGAAGCCTCTCCTCTCCCTGACTAAGGCAGGCATTCAGGCACCAAGAGATGCGCTCAGAGAACCTGTGCCTCCCACACGCCAAGCACTTGGCAGGGCCCACTTCCAGAGACGAGGCCTTGACTGCTAAGGGCTAGGGAGTGAGAGAAAGAACTGTCTGCGGATTTTTTTCCCTCATTATTGTTTTACCCCTCACTCCTCGCCCCTCTCATGACGAATGTTCTAGGTCAGGCAGAAGTCTAGTCAGCCGAAGTCAGACGCATGTGTGAAGTGTGGTTACCGGCAGGGACGGCCGCCAGGAAGGAGAAAGACGGCTGATTTTTTCTGCAACTGAGTGTAAATAGGATGGGGCTTTGAAACTTCCTGTGTCTACGACAAACTAGGCTTATTGGCAAATACTACCTTTTGGACTGTCTGCTGATCCAGGGGAGTCCATTGCAAATGGACACCACCTGCTATGTTTCCAACGCACCAAGAGCCACGTGGGGGAGTAAAAGCCGATTATCCACAAGGGGAAGACAGGCAGCTGAGCCCAGAAGCTCTAGAGGCCTCTCTGCTGCTACAGCAACAAGGCGAACTGAAGCCTGCCGCGAGTGACGGGAAATGGAGCTTTAAGTGGCTGATGAAGAAGAAGCTCACTCCGTCGGAACGTACTCCTCTCCAGAGTCACCTCTTAGTGATTTGATTTCACCGCTAAACTGTTTGCCCATAAGATAAGTGCTCAATTAAGGCACTGGGAGAGATTAATGCTTCGGGCTTTCAGATCACAAATGGGGGGTGGGGTGGGTAGCAATCTATTTCTTTTACCTGCCAGAAGTATGCTTCCTCTTCTCCATATAACGCTGCATGGAAGTCCAGTATCCGACCTGGACCACTTTCCTTAAAGCCAAATAGAGGGCAGCTTTGAAGAGCTGTTGAGACGGAATCGGGGCATTTCTGTGAAGAGGTGACACAGAGGGTCATTTGTCTGCACACGCCTTGGCTGATCAGGAATCTTTATTTGGCTGTGAAACCATAGGCATCTCTCTCTCTCTCTCTCTCTCTCTCTCTCTCTCTCTCTCTCTCTCTCTCTCTCTCTGGGAAGCAGAATCCACTTCCACTGTGGGAACTAGTGTAAACGGGGGGTGGGGGGGGGTGCTGAGCCTCAGGTGAGGGGTGCAGCTGCTTAGATAGTCATGGCGTTGGAGTGGCCTTGGCTGTTACGAACCCCACCCTGATCATCCTGGGGAGCTTGCTTGGATCGGGAATCTGAAGGTAGAACTGTAAACAAGATTGTAGGCACAAAATGACAAGCAAACCCAGGATTCATCTGGATGCTGTGACCCCTAGGGGAACTCAGAAGGCTGCAGATCCTGAAGCAGAACAGTGTTTTCCCTTGTCCCACCTCTCACCCATTTGTAAGACCAAAAGAAAGCTGACCTGAGAGAGGGAATCCCCACCCATGTGTGTGTCTGCAAGGCCATTGAGGATGAAGGAGCCGCTGAGGTGCCCAGCAGACAGGTGGTTATCGCAGTAGAGAGCCTGCCAGAAGCTTACCGGTCAGGGGTTGGGGGGGGGGGGGCGGGGCCCGAGAGATCAACAGCTAAATGATTCCCTAACAGGGACTCTCACTGAAGTACTGAAGTACCCAGCTGCACCACACTTCCGAGCTGGGAGCGGAGGTGTTTACTACAACTGGGAGGAGGGTGAAGCCTAAGCGAGGGAAGGCCAAGGTTGGGAAATCGTTTTTCAGTAGAAGTGACATCACAGATTTACCCTTGTGATATTTCCACTTGTGTGTCTAGTTTGGGTGATGGGTGATTCCCCCGGGGTCTGCCCGTCTCTGCCCTCAGCACCACGGTTACAGAGTTTATGGGGGTGTTGAGGACCCAGTTGAGAATCTCATGTTCACATGCCATGTATTTTATCCACTAGCCTGCCTCTCTAGCCTGGGTTTGGATTCCTCATTGCTAAACAACTCACTAGAAATAGAGACTTTAAATCCTGATGTGTGAAGGATGGGAAGTGGGCACAAAGGCCCACGAAAATCTTCTTATCCAGGAGAGGGGCGGTGATCTGTTTTCTTCAGTGACTGACCCTGGGAGTAACAGCTACATTTCAGGCCAGGCTCCATGTCCTGGAGTAGGTTGTCAAAATAAATCAGACTCTATGTTTTTTAGTGGCTTTTAAATAAATGTTCTTTCTTTCTTTCTTTCTTTCTTTCTTTCTTTCTTTCTTTCTCTTTTGAAGAGAGAAAAGGAACATAAAGGTGGGTGAATAAGGAGGAAGAGGATCTGGGAGGAGTTGGGTGATAAGGAAGAAGAAGAAATATACTATATGTGACTCATGAATAGTAAATGAAAACTTAAATTTTAAAAATTACATGTAAACCTCAAAAGAAGAAGGAAGAAGAGGTAGAAGAGATGAAGAAGATGAAAAGAGGATGGAGGAGGACGAAGCGGGGGAAAAAAAAGAGAATTAGAAAGTGTGTGTCCATACACAAATGGATTCCACACCATTGCAGAGTTTATATGGTCTTAAGCCTGTGCTACCATGTGTAGTTTTGGAGGGAAATGATTCAATCATTTCAAAGTGGGTAGAAATTCTTCACTGAAATACAGATTTTTTTTTCTCCTATTCAAGTAACTTCCTGAACATTGGCCTCTATATTTTCTGGAATTCCCTTGTAATTTGTCACTTCTGCTGTGCAACAGTTTCCTGCTAGATCAAAACATTCCATCCTGCAGGGAAGCTCCTTAAACAGGAAGGTAAACAACTCAAAATGGTTTCAGGAAGTCCCTGAAACTGAGCAGACTCCATTAGGACCCTCCCTGCCAGAGAAGGCAATAAAAGTTCAGAGTCTGGACAGAGATAAACTTCTAAAGAAGATCTCAGAATAGCCAAGCTGCCAAGAAGACTCTGAGGCCAGACCAGCTCCCTGGAGGAAGCAGAACCAGCAGAGCTTCCTGGAAGAGGTACAGATCAACTGCGGTACCTGGAAAGGACACTCTCCAACCTGGCGAGTACGTGTAGACTGTGCAGTGTGATCCAGGTTCTTTTGTGAGCTTTTACCCATGCTGGGGTGGGTCTTGTGATGCAGCTGTCTGAGTCATTTCAGCTCTTAGGTAACCCCTCACCCATATTCCTGTGAGTAACCCCAGTAAACCTCATTGGCTCACCAACTTAGAACTGAGGTGGTGTCTGTACTTTGTCCTGATGAGTGCTCCCTATATGATATGAGGTGAGCAGAGATGTGTGTTGTGTCTCCCAGGGAAAAACTTTTCACACAACATCTTCAGAATTGAATAGGAGTAAATTTTAAGACATGTGTCAATAAAACATGTATTTAGAATCTGCAGTATGGCAACAAATATGCTAAGAGGCTTGCCAAGTGGGAAGAGAGAGAGAGAGAGAGAAGAGAGAGAGAGAGAGAGAGAGAGAGAGAGAGAGAGAGAGAGAGAGAGAATAGATGCATAGAAGTTTGAACTTTAAAAAAATGGTTCTAATAAGGCAAAGAGTGTGGTTAAATGGACAGGTTGTCCTTTACCAGATTGGCAAGCACAACCATACCTACAGTCAGGGAGTGTCTTTGCTGGTGAATACAACCTGATGTTTCCAGAAACTGTAGGTTTAGATTTTTCAAAAACCTACTTTACTTAGGGATCTTAAACTCTTCTACTTTCCTCTCAACCCACCAACCAGAGTAGGAGAGAACGAGGGTTAATAGGGTCAGGGATGTGGACCTTTATAGATGTAGTTCCCTGAGGCAATTCCACTCTCTGTTGTCAGGATACCAGAAGTCCAGTCAAATAGCAAATACCAAACAGCAACACAAGTTAGCAGTGGTGGCACAATCCAACAGAAACATCAAGATTCCACTGAATCAGCATGCATCTGCACAAGTGGCTGGAACCAGCCGTTTCTCTCTACAGAGTGAAGTGTAGGAAAACAAAGATCAGAGAAACGATGTAAGCCATCCCAAGGTGGAGCAATACAAAAGCGTCCTCAGTGTCTATGGGCTTCTGCTTATATTCCTTTCTCAGGGTCCATCCAATGTGGTTTTTGCCAGCTGCAAAACCCTCGCATGACACAGCTCCCAGCAAAACATTATGTGCCCTCTCATGAGTCTGCTTTCTGCTTCTTTAGCAGTGGAAAAACACTCCCACATTGCCATGGACCATCTCAGTTGGGTATAGGTCCTTGGGAACGAGAGTTCTTGAAGCATCGGTGGACAAAGATAGGTGAGTGACAAACAGACTAACCCAGGGGCAAGTTTGTCTGAGTGTAATTTGCAGGCAAGCAAGCTAGCTTTCTATATACATTTTTTTTTTGAAATGGAGAGTGTTTCGTGGTTATATATTTTTTCATACAGTTCAAAATACAGGATGCAAAGGAATAATGTTGTCATCAATCTTGAATCACCATCCTTAAGTCATTAGCTTGGTATCAGTACGCATGTGCCCTCTTCATCAAAGGTCAATGTTCTCTCATTCTGACAGACATTTGTGTGTCAAGAAAGTTTGTTCTTAGCTCTTCTTTATATCTCAGTGTCACTATCTGGAGCTTTCTTAAACACTTTATATGTAAGTCATAATATAAACTATTAACTGGTGGTGAATTCTTAGTCAGGTTTGTATTAATAAGTAGAGTGGAACTTGGTGGTAAACTCTGGGCCTGAATGACCCTTGGCCGCAGTCCCAGATTAGGGTGTTTCACAGCAACCAAGTCATATAGTCATATTTGGAAAGTTCTGATATGAGAGTAAGGTCAGGAGAAAAAAAAACCAAAAAAACAAAACAAAACAAAACAAAAACAAAAAACAAAGGCAGAATGTGCCAAAACAATGAGAAAAAGGAAAGGCTACAATCAGTTACTCCTGGCAGGAACATCAGACCCATTCCAGGAGGTTCTCCCTGGCCAGGGGTTGTCACCTTGGGTTGTGGAGTAACGTTTGTCACACAGACTCTACTGGAGGGGTTGTGACACCACATCCCGTACTTGAGACCAAAAGAAAAAAAGACATTCACATGACACAACTGAATCTTCAAAGAAACCAGAAACTTCCACTTCAAGAAAATCTGCAGCAGGTATCATCATCATCCCATTTTTTCAATGAGGAAGCCAAGCTCTGAGCAGTTGGGTTATGCTATCTCTTACACCATATAGCTCTTGGTATAACTAGGATGTTACCCCAGGTCACAAAACATGGAAAGGCACACATAAAGAGAACATAGGAAATGTGCAGCATGACCACAATCTACTGCATAAGCAGGACAATTTGGAGAGATGATTGTAAAAGGAATTGCATCATTACTAATTTTCCCACGATTCCTCCAAGATCCTCCCCACCTCGACACACATCCAACTTTATGCTCCTTTTCTCTATCCACTTAAAAGACAGACACAAAAATAAAAACACCCACAAAACCAAAAATCAAGACAATCAAGCAAAAGAGAAATGAGACAAAGCATGCCCACCCCATGAGATAGAACCCACACTACACACTGAAGTGGGCAAGAGCCTGAGACTAGACACAGACCTAGGGGGAAACCGATCACTGTTGAAACTTCTAAAGGACTCCATGACATATTGCTGTACCCACAGGTCAGTGCCTCACTCAGCCATCATCAGAGAAGCTTATTCTTGCAGTAGGTGGGAATCGACATGGATTCCTTCAGCAGGACAATGTGCAGAGAGCGAGACCCTTTGTAGGACTTTAATCCTCAATGGGATGTTTTCATCAGCCCCCTCCTCTAAAGGCTCAGGGAGCTACATGGTAGAGAAGCCAGAAGTAGTGGATGACTGCAAGAAAACAGTGTCCTCTAGCGACAACGGGGCTGATGTACACATGAACTCACAGAGACTTGGTGGGGTACACAAGGCCTGCACAGGTCAAGCCAGAAGGGTCCCAGTACTGAGAGGGAGTAGAAATGGAGTCATCTGCAGTTGACGCCTGCCAGCAAAAGGAAAATCATTTTCTCCAATGGAGAGCCCCCGTGTATACCAACTACACTTCTGGGAAGGCCCCATGACTAGGAGCGGTTTGCAAACAAAACTCAATGTTATTTTTGTGGACTTTTTGATTCATTTCGATTTGTTTGGGTATTTCCCCATTTTCTTTTAATTTAGAGATTATTATATAATTACATCTCCCCCTTCCCTTTCCTTTCTCCAAACCCTCCATATGCTTCCTTTGCTCTCATTCGAATTCTTGGCCTCTTTTCTGATTAATTGCTGTGATATGCATATATGCATACATTTATAAATATATACACACGTAAGCTGTTCCCTCTGTACCACGCTAGCTGATGTATGTTTTCACAGCTGACTGTTTGGTATTGGGTAACCAACTAGTGTGCTCATCTCTGGAGGAAGACTTCTTTCACTGCCATCATTTGTGGATTGTCTGTGGTTCTGTGTAGAGCAAGGCCTTGTGGGCTTTTCCTTCATCCATCTTGATGTCTGTCTTGACCCATTTTTTATTCAGTAGTGAGTTGTTCAGTTTCTATAAGTTTGTATACATTTTGCTGTTTATGTTATTGGTAATAGCTAGGGTTGGTCATTGGTAGTAAGATAGAATGCTGGGTATTATTTTAATTTCTGGTGAGACTTGTTCTTTATCTTGGAGAAAGTCTCATGAGCTGCTGAGAGGAATGCACATTCTTCAGTGTTCGGGTGGAATGCTCTCTGGATGGTTCAACTCCAGCATTTCTCTGCCTAGTTTTTGTCTGGACAACCTATTGCTTGGAACAAGCAAGAAAAAACAAAAACAAACAAAAAACTTATTCTAAGCATTACCATTTGTTTTCAGACTCCATTTAATCATAGGTTGAAAGTAAAGTTCCAGGCTGGAGGCTTCCCAAAGCTGAACAGTTTTTGTTATAAGGAAACAGCTGTCTGAATCCAGATATCTTAGGCACTACTTGTAAGGAGACAATTTTCTGAATCCAGACATTTCAAGGACAACTTCTGTCTCTTGCTTGGCAGGGTTAACTAAATTCATGTTCTCAGGCCCAGGAGCCTACTCCTGTCCCGATAGATGGAAACTCCCTTGCTCAACTCTTTACATCAAAATCTGATTGTTCAGTGCTACAGCCCAGCCCTCTCCCCATCGCTCTATGGTTTCATCCTTTAAACATGATCTACTACCTCCCTTCGGAATCATACCTCAGCTCCCAAGTCTGTTCTGTGTTGGGTCCCAGCCCGCGGGAAAAATTGAATCAGCATTCACCTGAAAGAGGGAGTGGGGATTGAAAGTAGGATACAGAGACACGAGAAATAACGAATCAAGTCAGGACATTTCTGATCAAGATTCACTTTATTGCCGACTAGCAGGAACATATATAGGGCAAGGTCAATAGGATCTATTCTTATCTCACTCACCCTAGCCCCCGGGCAAGAATGCAGTAGCCTAAATCGCTCCCTGTAGAACTTTCTAGTTCTCTGCATAGTTCCTTGTAAGAACTTCCTAGATCCTCTGGGTGGTTCCAAGTTGAGACTTCTCTACTTCTTTCAAAGGTAAATAGTCCAAGGATAGCCTAGAACACAAGACCTCGTGGTGAGGTAAAGTTCAGCAATTCAAAGGTCACAGCATACAGCCTAAACACAGGATTTCTGACACGGCAGAATTTGGCATGGGTTTCCACAGTTCTGTGGCCCAGATCCATCAGTAGTGGCTTGATTACAGTAAAGTTTTGTCACCCACATTGACCTGGTATTTGAGTTATATTGAATTTAAGTGGAACCCACCACACTATCTGTTGGTGAGAGTGGAATATTGACATCACTCACTAACACTTTATGAAGGTCACATGTGAATTCTGGCCATAGCAGTGTTTCTTTTATGAACTTTGGTGCCTTTGTGTTTGGCACATAAATATTTAATGTTTAGAACTACAATATCCTCTTGGTGAAATTTGTTTTGATGAATTCTGTAATGTCCTTCCCTATCTCTTCTGATTAGCTTTGGTTTGAAGTCCATTTGGTCAAATATTAAAATATCTACACCTGGTTCCTTCTTGGGTCTATTTGCTTGTAATACCCTTTTCTCCAAGGTAATGCCTTTGATGATGACGTGTGTTTCTTGGATGCAGTAGAAAGGTGGATCTTGCTTCCTAATCAATCCATTTGTCTCTTTTTACTGGGGAGGTTTATTGATTTCTGTTATTTTGTTGTTATGGAGAGGGCCCTCTGCACTTTGATTTCTATTCTGAGATTATTTATTCCTGTGTCTTGTTGGGTGTAGGTAACCTCCTCAGGTGAAGTTTTCCTTCAAGGGCCTTCTATGGAGCAAGGCTGGTAGACAGAAATGGCTAGAATTTAGGTTTTATCATGGAATGTTTTTCTTTCTCTGTCAGTTGTGATTGAGAATTTTGCTGAGGATAGAGTCTGGCCTGGCATCTCTGGTCTCCCAGAGTTTGTATAACATCTGTCCAGGCTCTTCTGATTTTCAGAGTCTCCATTAAAGAATCAGATGTTATTCTAATGAGTCTGCCTTTATATTTGACTTGGTATTTTTCCCTTACAGCTTTCAATAGCATTAAATGTTAATGTTTTGGTTATGACCTCTTGTAGGGAGTTTTCTTTATGGTCCTGTATATTTAGTGTTCTGTGAGCTTCTTGTACCTTGAAAGGCATCTCCTTCTTTACATTGGGGACATTTTCTTCTATGATTTTGTTAAAATATTCTTGTGACTTTGACCTGGGTTTTGTTTTTATTTATTATTATTATTATTATTATTATTATTATTATTATTATTATTATTATTATTATTATTATTATTATATGGCTTTTCATAGAGTCTCAGATTTCCTGAAGCTTTTGTGCCTAGATCTTTCTTTCTAGGTTTAAGATTTTTCTTTGAGCTCTCAAATTCTTCTACCTTGTCTTCAGGACCTGAAATTCTCTTTTATGTCTTATAATTTGTTGCTGAGGCTCACTTCTGAGGTTTTTGTTTGACAACCCAAGTATTTTTTTCCAGTTTTATTCAGTTTGTATTTTCATAAGTGATTTTTACCTTAAGGTTTTGAATTTTTATTATTCCTTTCAACCGTTTGCCTTTTCATGGTCTTCATTAGGGCATTTATTAATGTTCTCATTAAGGCCCTTGGACATAGTCACGATTGCTGTTTTGAAGACCTTGCCTTGTCCTTCTGCTTAGCTACATTTCTCAGTATCTATTAGAGTAGGACTTGCAGCTTCTGGAGGAGGCATATTGCCTTGGATGCTCATGTTCCTGTTTTGCACTGGGACCTAGGAACCTGGAGTTCTGGTGTTTGAGGTGCTCTTGCCATTAGATAGCTAGCCTTGTCTTTGTTTGGCGAGTGCTCTGTTCTTTGGTTGCTGCTGCCCACTCTGGGTCCTAGGCAACTGTGTAGCCTATGGGGTCCTGTGTAGAGTGCTGCTGTGGGTTGGCAGGAGACACAGAAAGATCGAGATAGGCTAGGAGGAAAGGCAGAGAAGGGGAATGGGAAAGACCTGGGGGGCCAGGGTCCCCCCAAGAGGTGGAGACCCAGGGAGTGGAAGTGAGATGGCAGGATGAAGAGTAAGTCTGGAGAGACAGGGATCAATGGCTTATTACTATTCTTCAGGCATTTATATCAGTGGATAAAATGTTTCTTAGGGAACATGGTCTGAAGCAGAAGATCATCTGCGCACCATCTTCTCTGTGTAGAAGACCCTGAGACACTCTTTCAGCCATGTCTGACTACTGTAGAGAATTATTCTTTACACTTAATATATTATTTCTGCCTCCTTCTGGAAAGTCTCCCTGAACCTAGTTTGATTATCCCATCCTTAACTTATGTTTATATCAAGGCATTCAGTTCAATTCACAGCTCGCTGCTGAAAATACAACTATGCTCATGTTTGGGGAAGCAGGAGGGTCATTTAACAAGAACACTGGCCTTGCAGTCAAAGCACCAACTTGGTTATGAATTATGTGTGTGTGAGTGTGCATGTGTGTGTGTGAGTGTATGTGTTCCTGTGTCTGTCTGTGTATGTGTGTGGTGAAGGAGTGTGTGCGTAGGTGTGTGTGTGTGTGCGTGTGTGTGTGTGTGTGAGTGTATGTGTTCCTGTGTCTGTCTGTGTATGTGTGTGGTGAAGGAGTGTGTGCGTAGGTGTGTGTGCGTGTGTGTGTGAGTGTATGTGTTCCTGTGTCTGTCTGTGTATGTGTGTGGTGAAGGAGTGTGTGCGTAGGTGTGTGTGCGTGTGTGTGTGAGTGTATGTGTTCCTGTGTCTGTCTGTGTATGTGTGTGGTGAAGGAGTGTGTGCGTAGGTGTGTGTGCGTGTGTGTGTGAGTGTATGTGTTCCTGTGTCTGTCTGTGTATGTGTGTGGTGAGTGAGTGTGTGTGTGTATGTATGTGCGTGTGTGTGTGTGTGTGTGTGTGTGTATCTGGGGGTAGTGAATCACCACATTTTGTTTATTCTGTGTGGATAGAGCTGTAAAAATTTCCTAAAATGTTCACCTACCTGGCATCCAGTCAATTATTATTGTCCATATTAGTGATGACTGATACAACTGGGGTGAACACTGAGTTAACAACTGCTGCATCTCTGTTCCTGGAGGAAAGACAGCCTTGGATTCCTGTGAGCCCCAGCTCTCACGACACATCTGTCAACCGATCAGTACATAACTCTTTTGCTGGTGTTTCTGTTGAAAGCACTTTATGTAGTACTCACTGTTGCTTTGCTGACATTGAACTTCCAGCCAACCACACAGCAGCCCACACCATAGCATCCGCATTTCAATTCTGTGGAGAAGAGACAGCTACTGGTCCTGGCATCACAGGCTCACTGTCTAAAAGAGATGCAACTGGACCCCCAGGACACAGCTGTGGAGATTGTATTTAATGAAATCAAATTAAACAAAAGTATTTGAAGAGACTGCACACATTTATGTGGCATTGGTTAGGAGACAATTCCTTATTCACATTAGGGAACTCAAGAACCATGAAGTAAAAATATTTTGATATATACTTTCTTCCGATTATGGAGAAATAAGTCTTTTAGTCGGAATATTAACAATACCCAGGAGGTATATCTCAAATCAGCATTGCAATTATTGGAATTCACTGCACATCATACTTAAAATACCCTGAGTATTTGGAGTCTTCCCAAGTGTGGCCCTCATCTGCTCTCATTCTTACTTCACTGACCAGACTTTTTCAGCCACAACCACTTCTTCATTTCTCTGAGAGGCCAAGAACTCCTTCTCAAGCAATCCCTGTCCCTGTTCCTCCCATGACGCCAAGCGCTTTCCATGCTTTGATGATTCCAGCTAAATGCATCCACCTTTGCTGTTCCCTGGAGAGACAAATTCACCATTCCAACAACCAGATGGCACATTCCTATGGGCACCCCAATCTCAGTGAATTCAAAAGGACTTTACAATGTCCATTCTTTCCTACTCCACACCAGGGACACTCATTTTGGTCACTAGCACAAGCTTTTATCCAAACTCCAAACCCAAGATGTACCCTGGCTTCTGTAAAACTCTTGCCTTCTATGTCCAACCCAGTAAAGTTGTTTTAACTTGTTCCAAGAAATAGTTTCTGCTTAACCATGTGGTAGCCTTCTCTACCCTGTACCAACATTTATCTACTAGATCTCTCTTTCTTACCCTTTATCAACATTTATCTACCAGATCTTTCTTTCTTATTCTGTACCAACATTTATTTACCTGATCTTTCTTTTTTCCCCTTTATCAACATTTATCTACCAGATCTCTCTTTCTTACCCTTTATCAACATTCATCTACCAGATCTTTCTTTCTTACCCTGTACCAACATTTACCTACCAGGACTTTCTTTCTTTATTTTCTGTTTTCTTTTCGTGGTAGTGGAGCTCAAACCATGACCTTGTGTGTAGTAAGTGCACACTACACCACTGAGCTACATCAAGGGTCCAGCTGCCAGATGCTGCTCCTTGGGTAATCATAGGAGCTGTGTGCTTCTCATTAAAGTCCTCGATCCACATCTCACCTGCTACCTGGTGCTCACCTGCTGTCCTCCTCATGCTACCTACACTATCAAAGTAAATACAGAAAGATCGTGTCCCTCTCCTACATATCTGCCTTATGTACAACAAAATCTGGACTTCTTCCCATGACCTGGAAAGCCTGTGACCTGACCCTCACCCCTTTCCTGTCATTCTCCTCATCACTTGTGCTTTCAACACTGTATCAGCCCCAATGTATTTCTTGTCACCGATATCATAATAACTATTATTATTCTTAAAATTAGCATATAAAGCAATGGCTTCCAACCTGACATTTTCATACATACTATTGCTTTTGTCCTTTGTCCTCCACAGAGTCATCCTGCCCACCTGGTGACCTCACTCCTACCTCCCCGTGCTCCTGCTGCATCATGCTGAATTTCTTGATGTTCTTCAAATATACTGACTTATTCCCCAGCGTTTGCTTCTCCTTCGCAGGGACACTGTCATTTTTTTTCCCTACAGCTTTTACCTTCACGCCATTTGGAAACAATTTCATTTCTTTTTTTCTTCTGTAAGGCTGACTGAGCAGCCCATTTGAGATCCTCCACTCTTGCAAGTCTCTGCATTTCTTTATGTCTTGACACTTCCCAGCGTTCTTAATGCGCCTGAAGTTTCACTTCATTAGTATTCCTGACCCTTGTGCACTTAAGAACATATTGTGCTTTGTCTATTGATGAGTCCTCAAACCTATGAAGTGCCTGGGCAGAGGTAGGTGCTTCGTGATTGCAAGTGAAACGAGAGAGAGAGAGAGAGAGAGAGAGAGAGAGAGAGAGAGAGAGAGAGAGAGAGAGAGAGAGAGAGAGAGAGAGAGAGCTCATTGTGCCACAAGCCAAGGAAGTGATGAGTGTGGCCAGGGCGTTTGTGAGAGGGGAAATGTGGCAGGTCCTACAAATAGAAAGGTCAGAATCATTAGTAGTTACATAAATTGATATTTAATACTGAGATAACATTTCCACTCCTTTTTGGTTGCAATTAACCGTTATTGGTGGTACTCACTGCTGAAAGGGATTGTGAAAAGGGTCATTATTTTACACCATTGGAGAAAGTTTAAATTGCCACTCAAGTAATTTGGTAATAAATATTAATGAGGAAATGTAGACTCCTGGCAATGTGCTTAGATGGCTTCTGTAATGTAGACTGAAAACCCACACAGGATAACCTTTGCACGGATTCAATAAAAAAAAAAAAAAAAGAATGTTTTATGTCGTGCATACAATAAAACACTGTGCAGCTTCTGAATTAGAATAAATAAACTTAAGTCATTTCAAGGGACGTTCAGATGCCTTGGTGTTGGAAACTAAACATTAAAGAGCAGAGAGCAGAGTGTATCCATTTTCCATAAAACCAGAAACCAAACAACAAACATCTGTGTCTGTGCGCATGTGCGTGCGTCTCCACGCATGAGAAGCGTCATTGTATCTGTGCGCATGTGCGTGCCTCTCCACCAATGAGAAGAGCCCGTGACAAAGGCAGCCCGGCTTACTTCTGGGAAAGAAAGGGGGAAATGAGAAAGGAGCATTAACTTATCCTTTGTGCATCTTTTATCTCCGCATGAAATATAACAGAAGTATGTTTTACTAATATGTTCAAAGTAAAAAATATTCTTTCTAGTAAAGCGTAACAAGTATTGAAATAGACAAACATTTGTTCTCTTCAGTTATGCGGAAGTATTTATGAAATATATGAAATATGTGAAATATATGAAACAAGCTTCACTTTTAAAATTAAATCAGAGTCAGGATAACAGCAATGAAAATCTGAAAATTCTTGGTAAAATTTCAGTTCTAAAGAACCATGAATTATTAAATGAGAGAAGTAGAAAGCTTATAAGTACTTAAAAATGAAAACAAAACATCAAAGAATAAAAAAAGAAAAGAAACAAGCATACTAAAAACAAATAAAAGCAACTGTCATTTACTCCTCCCCCGCCAAAATCAAAGAATGACGTCTCCAAAGTATAAGGCTGATGATTTTAACAGAGAGTGCTCTGAATCCAGAAAGTTCAGAAGCACAAAAATAAACAAAGGAACAGAAAACTACAAACTCGCTTTACACGTTTCACAGAATTGGAGCTCTGTGCGTGTGCGTGCCAAACACATTGACACGCACAAACACACACCATGAAAAAGAACATGTTTGCCCTTTACTGGGAAAGTGAAGTGTGAAACCAGAGAACTAGAAAAATGGAGAAATATTTGGAATAAAAATCAGACAGGAAGAGCAGGGCAGAGAAATCGGAGAAAGAAAAACAGTCCACACAGAGGACGTGTGCAGACGCAAACCACACTTTCCTCTGGAGCCTGAGGCCGCTCAAACTTGGAAAAGACCCTGCCTTCCGCTGTGCAGCAATGAACTTGCAGTTCCAGAAGGAACCATCTTAATCTTATGCTTTGAATAATACATTAGTAAACATTAAGGTATTAAAATGACCGAACTGTAAGGAGCAATTGGCAGGTAGGTTGATATGCTGAGAGACAGAAAAGACACAGGATTTAAAACATGTAACAGTCCATGCAAAGCAAACCGGCAGTGCTGAGATGGGTGCTGTGTCAGGCAAGAGGCAGCCAAGGAAAAGGAACTCAGTTTAATTATTTAAAACAGGAATGTGGGCGGGGAGGGGGGGCTGGATTTAGAGGAGAAATTGGTTCCATGTGTGATGTGAGACTTGCGACGACAGATGGGTATCACTGAGCCAAAAGATTCGGAAGAGCGGGAAGTCACCAGCACTGCGTAGCCAGGGCGGTAAGGCATAGTCTTTTCAAGGAATTCCACTATAAATTAACCGGACAGGGACTCGGGGTCAGGGTTCTGTTTTGCTTTTCTAGGAGATCTCATTGCGTGCTCTGGAGGAGGAGTTTTGAGCTCCCGAGGATGGAGATTTGAGGACCAGGGGAAGCTGCTTAATAAAGAACACATGGAGGCCTCCTTCCTTTCTTAAAAAAAAAAAAAAAAAGTTTCTGAATATATTACGGCAGCATAATTGTCTGGAATACATCTGCAGATTGAGGTCGGAACATACGTGGTCTCAAAACCCATGATACGGAACTCTGGACACAGATGTGTTCGGGGGTAAGTGGTTGCATTTCAGTGCTGCAGGCACCGGGCAGCAATCTCAAATGACATAAACAGGGAGGGGCGGCGGCTGACCTCCAACTGGTCTTGGTAGCGTTGAATTCCAGAAGTTATGAGGGACTGTGTTCTGATGGAGGAAAGAGTGACTATGTCCAAACGTCTCCCAACCAAAAGTAGCCCCATAATTTGTGGGATCCAAAGAAAAATGAGAGCGCGATGCTCTTGGCAGAGAGAGAGAGAGAGAGAGAGAGAGAGAGAGAGAGAGAGAGAGAGAGAGAGAGAGAGAGAGAGAGAGAGAGAGAGAGAGAGAAGAGGGAGAAGAGAAAGAGAATTTCAAGACACTACCATTTGAATATTAACCCAACTGGGAAGTCTTTCTGGGTGTGAGGCCCTGGACTGCCACACAGGTTATACTGTAGTGAAGCTGACCCTGTTTCCAAATTTAAAGGAAACAGTGAGGCTTGCCCACACCACATGGTGCATCCTTGTGCAGCAAGTTACTAGGTGACAAAAAATGAGAGCTGAGAACAAGTAAGGAATGCAAAGATGAAGGCTCTACCCTGGTGCTGTGAGCCTTGTGTGTGTCTACTTAGGAAACAAATGCTAAATGGCATTGGAAATTATGGTTACAGTATATTAATGCAAATAGGAAGATGAACTTGCTAATGCATTTCTCTGTCTCTGCAGGTAATTGGCTGGCACTGTCTAAAGTCCTATTGTGCATTTAATCAGAGATAATGACTCCCTACTCACAATGTTTTATTCAGCAGGTTTCCTTAATTTTAGAGGGGCCTTTGGTTGGAAAACATCTCACGGAAGGAAGAAACATTTATGTGAAGGTTAAGTGATCTAACCGATTCCACTTCTGTTTATATTTTTCATTGAATTTAGACAAATTACATTGAATACTTTATATTGAAAAGTACAGGATTCTGTTTCTATGAAAAACCCAAATGTTGCTGATTATGTGACTGGTAATGGGGTTTCAGAATGTGACTTTTATCTCTGTTTCTCTTGTGTGCGTGGGACTCTGCTTAAGTGGGCTGTGTAGTTCAGAAGCCTCATTGATTTTTTATATTTTAAAAGTAGTGAACTATTACCCCACCACAGGGCATTAGTCCTGAGTATTTTATTGGTTCAGTCTGTTAACTTCAAGATCATCTCTTTCTATGTGGGGGTTGTTTGAAGGCACAGGGATCTAGAAAGTTTCCAGTGCACTTTAGAGTGAGTCACTAATATAGAAATGACAATTTATTAAAATAAAGAGATGTCAATCACTTTGGAAATAGGTGTGGTCAGTAAAAAGTTCACACCAGTCTCTAGCTAGCCACTTTTCACCTAGCCAGTGTGTCTGCCTGTGTGTGTGTGTGTGTGTGTGTGTGTGTGTGTGCGTGTGTGCCTGTGTGAGTGTGTGAGTATGTATATGTGTGCCTGTGTGTGCCTGTGTGTGTGTGCCTGTGTGAGTGTGTGTGTGTGCCTGTGTGAGTGTGTGTGTGTGCCTGTGTGAGTGTGTGCCTGTGTGTGAGTGTGTGTATGTGCAAGAAAGAGAGAGAGAGAAAGAGAGAGAGAGAGAGAGAGAGAGAGAGAGAGAGAGAGAGAGAAACAGAGAGACAGAGACAGAGAGGAAGTAACTAGCCACTTTTCACCTAGCCAGTGTGTGTGCCTGTGTGAGTGTGTGTGTGTGTGTGCGTGCGTGAGAGAGAGAGAGAGAGAGAGAGAGAGAGAGAGAGAGAGAGAGAGAGAGAAGATAACATAACACCCTTTTCGCATGATAGAGTTTTTTGCTCCCCAAGCTCAACTCTCTGGTACCTCTGATGGGATGGAGGAAGTAGAGAGCCATGGCCACCAAAGAGGTTCTAGTGATGGCAAGAGCTAGGTTGGACTAGAGGGCTCAAGCTGTGGTTGTGGTATCTTAGTTTTTCGGTGTGCTGGGGAGGTAGCTGCCAGAATCAGATCACCTGAAGCCTACACAGTCACAAGGGTACTGTGTAGACATTTTTAGAAATAGTGGTAGGAATAGCCGATCTTTGGTCTGCTTATAGTATCCTTGTGTGTCTGCAGTTCTAGCCAACAGTAGCGTTACAAGGATGCTTTGTGGGGAAAAAAAAATCAGTTCCTTCTAAACTTAACTGCACATATGTGGATGCTTTCCAAAATTATTTGGTTTTCAGACTTTATAGTATAAAATGATATTTATACTATTTTGGCATATATAGAGATTACAGTTAAATCCAGCTAACTACCGAATGCGTTGTCTTACCTGGGTATCATTTCTGAGTACACAGTTTAATAGCATTTCCCAAATCATCTTTGTTTATGTTCTGATTCGTCTTTATTCTAATTGGAAGGTTGTCATGTTTTTGGTATGCAACACAACATTTGATGTCTTTGTTTTGATATATTTATACTGTATATTATGGAATGATTGACTAAAACTAATTAATATTTCATACTACATGTACTTGTCATTTTCATGATGAGAACATTGTACGTCTGACTTCTTAGCAATTTGCACACACAGTATCTGATTAATTATATTCATAACCCCATAGGGTAGATCTCTGAGTCCCTTCTCATCCATGAGGGAAGTGTGTGGCCTTCAGCTGGTGTCCCCACTTTCTCCTTCAAGACTGGAAACCACCATTTACTACTTGTCTTTCAATAACTCCTCCACTTCACACAGAAGTGAATTTAGAGGCTGCTCTTGGTGTGCGTGCAATCAGCTCCATGGGTGTGTCCAAGAGGAAGGTTTTAATGGTTAGGAATAGTTTGAGTTTGTCATTTTTGTCACCAACATCAGTGCTAGTATACATACCTGTGTTTAAGCAGCAAGTTGGAAATAAACAGTAGGAAAATGCTCAGTGAATGGTGTCCTGTTTTAGTTTGGCGAGTCAGTGTTTTAACTCACATTGCAAGCATATTCAATTTACTTCATGATTTTTACTGAAATTAATTTTGCAGTACAGATGAGGCTGGCCACCAAATAAAAACAATCCATGTTTGGTATGAGACCCTGAGCTTCTTGTGAGGGTGATGACATGACAGCAACTCCCAGGACAGCAGCTGGCATGGGGGTCACTGAGACCCTCCTAGACATTGATTGGACTTCCCCTTCTTATTGAAGGTGACAGGAGCCAGCAGTGACTTCTCCACTGAGGACGGACCCCACAGTATCCAAGATGGTGCTGCAGGGGAGGAAAAAAGCGGGTCCTTCTAGGCCTGAATGTAGGCTAGTGTGTTTCTTATTTGTCTTTTTGGGGGGGGGTGCGGGGGAGGGTTTCAGTTTTTGGAGACAGGGTTTCTCTTTGTAACCTTAGCTGTCCTGGACTCACTTTGTAGATCAGGCTGGCCTCAAACTCACAGTGATCAATTTAAAGGAGGAAATGTTTATTTTGCTTACAGTTCAGGGCTAATTCCATCAGGGTTGAGGAAGGCATGGGAGCACAACAGGAAATGGGGGGCAGGCACTAGAAGCAAGGTCCAGCAGTTCAGATTGTGTCACCAGCCAGAGAGACAGAACAAGAAGTGGGACCCAGCTATAAAGGCCCCAGTGACCAACCCCCTCGACGAGGTTCTACCTCTTAAAGACTCCACAGTCTTCCCGTCTTAATTTGGGTTTTATTGATGTGCAGAGACACCATGACCAGAGCAACTCTCATAAAGGAAAACATTTAATTGGGGCTTGTTTACAGTTCAGAGTCTTAGTCCATTATCACCATGGGAAAAAGCAAGGTGATACACAGGCCGACACACAATACAGGAGAAGGAGTTGAGGGGTCTTATGTCTTGATCCGAGGGCAGCAGAAGGAGACTGTGTGCCACACTGGGTGTAGCTTGAGCATAGGCCCTCACGGCCCAACCCCACAGAGACATGCTTCCTCCAACAAGATAACACCTCGTAACAGTATCATTCCCTAAGGGCCAAGCCTTCAAGTACATGAGTTTATGGAGGAGGGTGCTGTTGGCATAAGGTTATTGTGTAATTCCAATGCTGATCTCTGTATCGCTCATATGTTTGCAAGTCTTGTTCTGTGAATCACCTGTATAAACTCTGCTCTCCAATTGTCTCCTTCCTTGTATGCCAATAAAGCAGCTTACAGCCAATGGCTGAGCAGGGGAGAGAGTAGGGCTGGACTTCCTGCCAGCCGGGGAGGAGGAGTTAGAAGAGGCAGAGAGGTGCAGGAGAGATGAAAAAGATTTCGTGGGAGCAAAGAAAGAACCAAAAAACAAGTGACTTGGGGATTTTGGCAAAGATGGAGTCAGGATAACATAGAGAGTTAACAGATTTAAACTGCTCTGGATTGTGTTGTAAAACTTATAAGCAAAAATAAAAGAGTCTCAATTATTTGTGTCATACCTGGGTTAATAAATAAACAAGAGAAACAACTACAGTTTTATAAAAATATACTTCAGCAGGAGACATGCCTATTCAAGCCACCACACTTTCCAGATAATTCCATTGTCTGGGTACCAAGTGTTCAAATACATGAGCTCTGAGGGCACAGTTACCCTTAGATCACAATAGGTAGTATTCATATTCACCTGGACTGTTTTATTTTTTCATGTGGGATGCTTCACACATTTGCATATCCTCATTGCACAGAGATCATGCTAATATTGTCTGCATGTTTCCAGTCATTAGTATATATTCTTCTAAAGTGAACACTCATCTGGATTTTATGTAACGACTTCTGCTCCTAGCATATTAAAGCCAGAGGTGAATTAACCTTCTCATCACGAACAAATAGAAAGGCAGATGAAATAAATGGCATGATTGTAGTCCTTGCAGCAAGGAGCAGGTGGCAGGGCCTCAGCTTTCTTTCTGGAGGGCCTGGATATCAGTGCAGGGAAAGAGACCCAGAGAAGGGCACTGCCATTTTCCAGAGGTGAGCCAGCTGTGGCTCATACAGAAGCAAGGAAGAAGAGAGGGGTGCGTGGAATCCATACCACGTCGATGTACTGGGAGCCCACTGAGGCAGAATGTTGGGCTTGCATGTGCAGGAAACAGCGTGCCTTGGCAAAGGGCGTGCTGAGATGAGCATACCTCACAGCATATACACAGTACAAATTCCAATACACCGGAGAAGAAGGCACTTGCTTCCCATTCAGGGATACAATAAAGATGCTCAAAGCGTCTAACTTTAGACCTGGGCCTAAGCTAGCCCTAGTGTAAAGGGGGCCACGACCTGGTTCTGGAGACTTGACTAGGGGTATAATGAAGGGAATGAGGAGAGGACAGACACAGACACAGAAACCCTGGCGTTGGGTGAGCTGTGTGTTCCGCTAGAGTGTATCTACTATGGAGCAACCTAGACCCTCTACATGGATGTTCTGTACAGCTCAGGGGGAGGGGCTAGCTAGTCTGTGTGGGAGCAACTTCCGGGGCTTACTGTTATCTGGGTGGGAGGAGGAAGCCGTGGTTTCCAGGTATGGCTCCCACTGGTTAGCCGTTTGTAAACGCTGTTCTCGTTGTTCACTTTCCTACATTTGAGCCCGAGCGTCTTGGCCATCCCTCCGAGCCTTTCTCTGGGGACGGCTTGGCCCCCTGTCTTGCCCACATCAAGGATGCAATCACTCACTCAGGACTTGTTCTGCTCTTACACATCACTCGAGGCTTCCTTGTTTCCCCACACAACTTCTGAGCACTTCAGTGCTATTCAGATGTACTTAGATGAAATTTTTCTTTGCTCCAGCGGAATCTCACAGCCCTCAGACGACCCAAAATTTACCAGAGGAACATTTGCTTGTTATTTTGTTGCCGCAGTTGCTTTTGCCGCGACAAAATACCTGACAAAGGGCGCTTAAGGGAGGAAAGGTTCACTGTGGCTGATCGTATGAGGGTGTAGCCCATCTTCCTGGAGGGAAGACATGGCGGCAGGGACGGTGCCCACTGCTCAGCAGAAGTGTGAAGTGACTGGTCAGCAATGTCCACGTTAGCAACCTTGAGGAACGTGCTGTCCACTCGACCTTCTGACCCCTTTCCTATTCTTTATTCATTCTGGGCCTCCAGAAACCACCAGTTCATACACTTTAAATGTGTGCATGACACACAGTCTGAGAATTATATACCAACCAAACTATAATGAAGAAATACTTCCAAACGAGAAACACGAGAACAATAATGAAAATATAAGAGACCACGAATAACTGAATAGAAACAAATAGCGTGGAAAGTGTCATAGTATCTATAGCAAAATAAGAAGTCGTACATCCTGCATACCATTACTTTTCTCACTACTGTGACAAATTACCCAGTAAAACAAATTAAAAGGGGAAAATGGCTTTGGCTCCCAGTTTCAGAAGGCGTAGCCGTGATGGCCTGACTTCTTGATGTTGGGCCGAACGTTTTGGTTGGGGGAGGGGCATCACTGGGCCAGAACTCAGGAAAAAGAACCTGGAGGGGCCAGACCAAGACGTAGTAACCGAGGGTATTCTCCTGGTGGTATTTCCTCTAGCTAGGTCCTACCCCACTTTTACTTTTTTCTCCCACTAATGTTTTCATATCATCAAGCTGCCCTGTTGTTCATTCATTAGGGCAGCACCGTCAGGATCTAATCAGTCCTCTTAACACGTTTACCCAGGAAGGCAACTTCCAGATATGAAGAGTCGAGCCACAATACAGTGTACTCAGTTCATGCTAAGAATCTTCCACTCGTTCAGACATGAAGAGCTGAGCTCCAGTGTAAACTCATGCATGACCCCTCCCATGAGGAAGGCTGACTGTAAACAGTGAAGGATTACTACAGTGCTCCATGACATAACTGAATTTATTGTACACAGACTTCTGTGTGACCAGGGGTGGTAATACCATGCAGGACATCACATTTTAAGTTGCACCGTCTAGAAGAATTTGTCTATATACAAAGGAACATCACAAATAATTAATATGTATTATAATGGGGCTGGGGTGGAAAATCGATTTCATCAATAAGTGAATGAGTAAACAAATTGTACACCATAAGACTGATAGAATACAATATCGTCAGTAAAGGGAATGCTGTGCATGCTTATATAAAGATCTCAAAATACTCAAAAGCTTTGAATATAAAAAGAAAGTTATAGAATAGCAGATGGCTTACCTTCTTAATAAAGATCATATTTTTGTTTATATGTCTCTACACATTTTTGTTTTACTAGAAAATATACATGACATCCCTGGAAAAAAGGCCACATTTAGAGAGGGAAGAATCCAGTGTATACTAGGGACAGAGGAGGATCCAGTGTAGACTAGGGAGAGGGAAGGATCCAATGTAGACTAGGGAGAGGGGAAGGATCCAGTGTAGACTAGGGAGAGGGGAGGATCCAGTGTAGACTAGGGAGAGGGGAGGATCCAGTGTAGACTAGGGAGAGGGGAGGATCCAGTGTAGACTAGGGAGAGGGGAGGATCCAGTGTAGACTAGGGAGAGGGAAGGATCCAGTGTAGACTAGGGAGAGGGGAGGATCCAGTGTAGACTAGGGACAGAGGAGGATCCAGTGTAGACTAGGAACAGGGAAGGATCCAGTGTAGACTAGGGAGAGGGGAGGATCCAGTGTAGACTAGGGACAGGGGAGGATCCAGTGTAGACTAGGGACAGAGGAGGATCCAGTGTAGACTAGGGAGAGGGAAGGATCCAGTGTAGACTAGGGAGAGAGGGAAGGATCCAGTGTAGACTAGGGAGAGGGGAGGATCCAGTGTAGACTAGGGAGAGGGAAGGATCCAGTGTAGACTAGGGAGAGGGAAGGATCCAGTATAGACTAGGGAGAGGGGAGGATCCAGTGTAGACTAGGGAGAGGGGAGGATCTAGTGTAGACTAGGGAGAGCAAGCAGAAAGATTTCTAATTTTATACAGAATGACAGAACATTTTCTTTTTTTCAAAAAATGCTTGAATTAAGTATATTAAAATATTATCAATTTGCAACAAGTGATAAGTGGTTTCCATTTGTACTTGTCTATATTTTTTACATTTCTCAAGAAAATCAGCACAGTAAGGTTTCTGTAATTTTAGCCTGTTATGGCTATGTGCTATGCTACCCAGGTCTGCCACAGTAATACTGAGAAGCGGGAAGTGTGATACTCTGCCATCTGCCAGAGAAGTCCTGAAGTCCACAGTGCACAGAAGCAATGATGTCAAGACGACAATGATGCCAGGAAGACAGTGATGGTGTTCACACAGCTTTCTCAGGTCAGTGGCATCTCTCAAGACCATTTTATGCACAACTTTTCATTTATTTTCTCCTTTGACATGAGGACAAGGCATTTTGAACAGATAAAACGTTTTAAACATACAATCTCTCCCAAGAAATAATTATGTGTGTTGCAGGCTGTCCTATTGGATGAGCGTGTCAGGCAAAGGAGAAATAAAAGTTTGAGGAGTCTTGGCTTAGCAGGCCCACCCTAGCTGGGAGTGAACCACCACCCTAGAGCATCCTTTGTGAAGAGCAAGCTCATCACCAAGCTCTTGCATGGCTGTGTGTGCCATCGCTCAACCCGCTAAGAACAAAGGGTGCTGTGTACAATAAACCGACCAGTAAACAATTGCTTGATCATGGAGCCCCATTTTTCTCATTTAAAAAAGTCATTGGAAAAAGTACTAATGCTTCAACTGCAGTTTTTGTTTAGTAGAGACAAATTGACAAATTATTTCATAATATTGATATAGATAAACTCATAGATATGAGAACTTGAAGAGGTTTTTCCTTTATTTATTAATTTAGCTCACCCAACATATATGTTGTCCTTCCTAAGTTCCAGGTTCTTTGTAAGGCACTGAAAATATAAATGTAGAACCTACAGTTCCTGTATTCCAGCTGCTAGCCAAACACCAAGGAAAACATGCATGTAAACATTTATGGTTCAATGAAATGTTAAAATGTAACATACTATGAGCAATTTTAAGCTTCATGAGGCAGGACATATTCTCTCTCTTCTCCCCACCTCCACCACACACACACACACACACACACACACACACGTGTGTGTGTGTGTGTGTGTGTGTGTAGCTGAGGCTAACTTTGAACTCATGGTCAACCTCCTCAGTACTGAGACTACGAGAATGCACCATCACATCTGAACTTATGTTTTCTTTTCCATCACAGAACTTGGCCCAGCATAAAGTAAAGAATAATTTGAATGCGTAATGAGTTTATCTTATTTTCTTTGGGTCATTAAAGCAAACTCTACCAAACTCTGGTGGCTTATAAACAGTAACAACTTGTTTGTTAATGTCTATAGGTGGCACCAGTAGATTGCTGAGGGCTCTGTGCTCCCAAGATAGCACCATCCCACCATGGTCAGGGAGATAATCCCATTTCCTCTGGCTCCTGGAGGGGGCGCTGATAACTTGTTTGAGGACGTCCTTCACAATCCAGTTCTCTCAGTGGCCCACTTCTGAATCGACTGCACTGGCTGTTGTGTTTCAATGCAAAGACCACACTATTGTTAATGAGCAGATACTGAGAGGCAGGAGTGATTCGGACAGGACAAAACATTTTTCTATATCAGATGTTATCATGGGCAATCAGGTAACCCAAGACCCAGCTGGGTGGATGCTTCAAGAAAAGGCACACACAAACTTTATGCATTTTAAATGATGTTTTTTGTAGCTTTCTGTCAGTTCTGCCAGGCTCCTTGAAGCTTCTTCTTATGTAACACTTACAATGTATGTTCTAACTGGGTGTCAGTGTGAACAGTGCAGGTCTTAAGAAGCTGGCTATTGTGTGTTCCTCTATCTCTTTCTCTTTTGGCTAGCCTTCTAGTTCTGTCATTTCGTGCCCCTGATTTTCAAGCTATTTTTGGCAGATTTTTGAATATTTAATCTTTATCTGGTCTCTAAAGAACATCTGAATTAGTTTTCAAAGAAATTATGTTTTCTACAATATACTTTCCCCCCCTGTTTGTAGAAGATTCAATGTTCAATTTGCCTTGTAGTATCCTAACAACATGTGTGCACACATGATGCCTTGATGGGAAAGCAGCCATACCCTGAAAAGCAACCCAGCAGAAGTCCTGAGCTGACCGTTTGACTAAGGGCAGGCGCTGCTGGCCTGCTGGGTCGGCAATGGCAGGATAGCAGGGGAGAGTGCCTAATGTCTGAAGAGCTGCTGCAAAGCTGCTTTGAAAAGATGGTGATGGTTACTAGATCAATGAAGGGGAACACTTCCAGACAAAAGAATAACTCGTGAAATATTACATATATGTGCTTTACCTGCATGTATGTATGCCTGTGCACCATGTGCATGCCTAGTGCTTATGAAGACAAGGAATCGGATCCCCAGGAACTGGAGTCATGGGTGGTTGTGACCAACCACGTGGGTTCTGGGAACTGAACTCAGGTCCTCTGCAAGAGCAGTAAGAGAGGCTTTTACCTGCGTGGCTGCATCTCCCGTCTCTTGAACAAGGAGTGTTTTCCAAAAGAGGTACAGCCAGGGTTATCAACCAATTTGTAGAGCTCATTGCATTAGTCACCTTGTTACTACAAATTATACGAGGCACATAAATTGTAAAGAAAAATTGGGGGGAAACACCCTACTTTTGTTGCTGTCATTGACTGTTTGGGTGGTTCAAAGTCCAATGTTGGAAATGCTACTGATTTGACCTCTGATGACGGCAGCAGGTGGCAGGACACCACAGTGGAAAGTTGCACAATGACAAAACAGTCACATCTCAAAACTGTACAGAGAGAAAGGCAGAATCCTCAGAACCCCACAGCCCCATGCAGTCTTCAAAGACACATATTGCTGACAACGTAAGGATTTCCCATTGGGCCGCCTCCCGTTAGTCACCACCCCAGGGACCAAATCTCTTAACATGCAGCTCTCTCAGGGCCCATTCAACACCCCAAGCAGAGCAGTAATTAACGGAGATAAATCAATATGGATGCTCTTTTCATGAGCCTGTTATTGAACGCACAGTCTCAACAAAGTTAACATCCGATCTTACATGACATGAAAGTGGGTAGGGAAGAGTTCAAAACTCAAGGGAGAGAAAGAGGAGCGCCCCACAGACTGGCTCTGAGTGGAACCTGCCTGTGGCAAGAATTCTGATTACACAATGGCATGGTGATGCCAAGTTTATCTTCTGTCTCATTAAAATAGAAAGCCATCCGTTTGAGAATGATCTGGCTTTTTCATTCATATACTCAACATAGTGATTCAATCCTTCTTGAGAAATATACTTTATTTAAATAGATGAGCAGGAGATTAATCATAGTCACAATTTCAATATTAAATTCTTAAAAATACAAATGACTACTATATTACAATGATATTAATTTTTAAGAACTCTTCTCAGAGAAAGTGGCACATAGTAAGAGGATTCATCTGATTTATGGGCTTATTTCTATCAAATTATTAAAAAGGTATTAGTAGAAGTTGTCACAAAGTGTATTTTTTTCTTTTATTGAGAAACCACTCATGATTTTATAGTCCTAGGGAGGGCAGTCCTACAGACTGCTAAATTCTTTAGGTTCTTTTCCAGTAAATTCTCCTTAATAGTGTTCACACTTCTCTGGCAGCAGCCTTTCTAGTATGGCAGAAGTTAGCAGGCCTGTTTCAGACTGCTGAGAAGTATTTTCTGAAAAACTGAAAACAAGCAGGAAAACAGGTTATGGAAAGAGCCTCCTTAGCTGGCCACGTTTGTTTTGAGAATTCCTTTATTGCAGCTACAAGATCTCAGATGCTCCCTGTCACTCAGGGAGGAGGGAGTGTGTCCTAGCATCAGCTGTAGCCATCTGTGTCCGCATCAAACAGGCTCATACACTTCCCGACTGAAGACCTCTGTGAGATTTATGGCCTCCTGTTTTCACTCTGCGCTTTATAATCTGTTAGCTCATCTTGGAGTTCGCCTCGTGTTTTAGGTAGCAATCTTACTGTTTGGTTTTTAAAGTTTAGAAAACTATAGCTTCTTACTATGATATATTCAAACTTAGTTTTCTATCACCTCTCCTTGTACTCCCAAATGCTGCGTCACGTTTTTCTTTGGGTCAGGTGGCACGGCCCTTTCTGTGTGCGCAGCATGACCACAGCTGACCCACATAGTGCAATCCCTGCAGTTCTTTGTTCCCACATCCGATTGTTTCTGTGTGGTTAAACAAGCCTTCTCTTTCTGTCTGTTTGCTGAGTTGGCGGTGTCTCTCCTCTGAGGCCCCTTCCTTTAAACCTCCATGAGAGCAAGGCTGTTTTTCTGAGGCCTCATTTCTTTCCTTCCAAGGACTGGGAGGAAGTTGTAGTTTTCTACTTCCCCTCGCTCTGGTGAGGAAACTATTTTTCTTTTATCTGATGAATTTGGTTCCATTTCCGTCTGCCTTTGCTGTTTCAGGTAGCCGTGGCATGGAGTTCAAGGGTAGAAACCGTTCCCCAAGGAAGCTGAGGGACGGGCTTCGTTGTCTTCCGGCCTCAGCTGTAGGAAATCAGTCCAGCGCTGCGTGAGTCTTGATTTGTTTTAATGTGCTGAGTTTGTTTTTTTTCTTGTTAGCTTTCAGGTGGTTTTAAAAATGCATTTTGCATCTTGAAACATCCAGTGACAGACGCCAGTAAGATCTTGGTTTCCCCAAGGACAATGCAGAGCCGGGCGTGGTGGCACACGCCTTTAATCCCAGCACTCGGGAGGCAGAGGCAGGTGGATCGCTGTGAGTTCAAGGCCAGCCTGGTCTACAAAGTGAGTCCAGGATGGCCAAGGCTACACAGAGAAACTCCGTCTCAAAAAACCACAAAAAATTATCTTTAAAATACAACAGTGTTCATAAAATATATGTGTATTTTCTCTACTACATGTTGGATCAGAGTTGCCATTGTATTCCAAGAAGAAAGAAGATCACAGGCCAGCCTTTCAGGGACGTAGAAAAGAACGGCCTTGCTTACAACCCGATTCATTTCCTTTTAGTTTTAGTGGCATGAGAAGATAAAGATTATGTTGTATCACCACCTTGTGGCCACAATCTATAATATTTAGCATGAGGATCTACAATCACATTTTGCACGCATATGCACGTGTGTCTACATATGCACACACACACACACTAATGGTTTTAATTACGAGTAATGATTTCATCTCTATAGCTTTTCCTATTTTCAGTGGGCTAAGATTTGTTCCTTCACCTGTAGTAATCTAAAAAATAAAATTCCAAAGGGTATCTTTAAAAAAAAAAAAATCTCTTCTCCATCTTTTCTATTCACACAGTGAATTAATTACAGTTGTGTTGCTCTGCTAAAACACCATGACTTAAGATGACTTGAAGATTTTTTTTTTTTTTTGAGACCAGGTGGTGGCAGTGGGTTCCTTTAATCTGCACTTGGGAAGCAGAGGCAGGTGGATCTCTGCGAGTTCTGGGCCAGCCTGGTTTACAGAGCGAGTCCAGGACAGCCAGGGCTACACAGAGAAACCCTGTCTCGAAATAAATCAAAACCAAACCAAACCAACAGAATAATTTATTTTGGATTTTGGTTCCTGAGGGCAGATGTCTGCAATGGCAGGGAAGTGATGGCAGCTGAACAGCAAGTGGAGAGATCACATCTTCACCTTGTGTCGGAAAGAAGAGAGAGGAAACAGGAAGTGGGTAAGTCTGTAAACCAGGACTCCTCAACCTGTGGGTCCTGACCCCTTTGGAAAACCTTTTTCTCTGAAAATATTTACATTAAGATTCATATCAGTAGCGAAATTAGTGTTATGGTAGCAGCAAAAATAATTTTATGGTTGAGGGTGACCACATCTTGGGGAACTGTGTTAAACGGTCACAGGTTGAGAACCACTGCTGTAAACTCTTACAGCAAGGTATGCCCTCCTGGGAGGCTCCAGGTTTTAAAAGTTTCATAATCTACCCAAATTGCACAACCAACTGGGAACCGAGTGTTTAAGTTCATAAGTCTGTGTGGGGCGCACTCACCCAAACTGCCACACGTGGCATTTCCCCACCCCCTTTATAATTAAAAAAAAAAAATGATAAATTGAGTTTCAGAGAATCTGAAACTTTCACTTTCTCAAGAGCTGATGCTCTGACTGACATGAAATATTTCTTTGGAAAGTCGTGGATAAGACTAAGTAAGATTTAAAAATTCAGCCTTTTCCAGTGTCACACATCTGGGGTGACGGCAGAGACATCATGAGAGGCAGGCACCATCAGGCGAATCTGAGGTTCAGGTGCCTGCCTCGCTCTGTGCTCAGTATTTGAAACCAACGTGTCATGAGCTGTTTCCCTTAGAGGCATTAGAGATTTGGAGGTGCAAATTATCCAGATTCCTGATGGTGTATTTCATTTTGAACCATCGACGACACCTTTGCAGTCAGCACGGACGGAGCTGTCTTTACTGATTAGCCTGAAACCTCAAGGCGGTCCCCATTGAGTTAGTTCTTAGCAAGCTTGGGTTGTGCTGGGAATGGAGTGGCTCAAGGGTGGGAAAACCAATAATAAAATTTTTTTGGTGTTTATGTCTAATTGTGCGTTTTAGCGTGTGTGTGGGTATGTGTGCTGGTGTGTGTGGAGGCCAGAGGTTGGCTTCAGGTATCTGCCTTGACCTAACTCCACCATATATGTCTGGCAGGTTCTCTTACGTGGAGCAGAGCTTGCCTGGTCAGCAAGTCTGGCTATCCTGATTGCCGAGAGTCTCCTGTCTCTGCCTCCCTCGTGCTAAGGTTACAGGCAGATTGAGTCTGGTCCTCATACTTACACAATGATGACCCACAAGTCATCTCCCTGGTCCATAATATATTTTTTAAAAATAATACATTTGTATTGAATCTTTAATAATTTTATACACTGTATCTCGATCATATTTACCCCCCCCCCTTTCTCCATCATCTACTCCCACTCCCTACCCACTTCCACTTTTCCCTCTGTCTGTCTGTCTGTCTGTCTGTTTTTCCCTCTCAGACACTATTGTGAAGCAGATGTCTGAGTCTTCTGCCTCTGACAATCTTTCTGCCCCTTTTATACATTGTCCCACAAGTCTTAAGTTTTACCTTGAAGATTATGTTATAGACGGATTAAATGGAGGTAGCATTATGGCTAATTGATCTCTACATTCTGAACAATTGTGGGTTTATGTAATGGTTTATGTCTGCTGTTTAAAAAAAAAAATAGCTTTGATGAGAGATGTGCTGGTTAGCTCTATGTCGACTTGATACAAACTATGGACATCTGAGAGGAAGGAACTTTGACTGAGAAAATATCTCCAGAAGATGGCCTTGTGGGCAAGCTTGGAGGGGATTCTTAGTGGTTGATGGGGGAGGGCCCCGCCTGTTGTGGGTGGTGCCATTTCTGGGCTCATGAGCCTTGCATCTATAACAAAGCAGGCTGAGAAATCCATGGGAAGTACTCATCTATGTGCTCTGCATCAGCTCCCGCCTTCATGTTCCTGCCCTGTTTGAGTTCCTGTCCTAACTTCCTTCAATGATGGACTATGACGTGGAAGTGTGAGCCGAATTAAACCTTTCCTTTCCAACTTGCTTTCGGTCATGGTGTTTCATCAGAGCAATGATAACTCTAACTTAGACAAGTTTTGAATTGACACTGGTTCTGGGAGACCCCAAGAACCACTGTGGCCCTCCAGTTACAGTAAGGACTTATGAAGGTCAGGTGATTTGTAGAGATTTGGGTAAAGTCTGGCACAGTAGGACCAGTGGGTCCTTGAACTCATCCCATGGTTATTCCCCTAGTCCCAGAATGTGTAATTGGGACAGACAGACTTAGGAGTTGGCAGAATTCTCACATTGGTCCCCAGGCCTCTGGATTGAGGCCTGTTGTGGTTGGAAAGGCCAAATGGAAGCCTATAGAGTTGCCTCTGCCAAGGAAAAGAGTTAATTAGAACCAGTATCACACCCCTGGAGGAACTGCAGAAATTAGTGCCACAATGAAGGTCTTGGAAAATGCAGGAACGGTGGTTCCTGCCATATGTCCCTTCAACTCTACCATTTGGCCAGTGCTAAAGAGAAATGATAGACTGTGGAGAATGGCAGTTGACTGACTACCAAAAACTCAATCAAGTGGTGACTCCAATTACTCTTGTACAAGACATGGTGTCCTTACCTGAGCAGATTAACACATCTCCTGGTACGTAGAGCTCAACTATTGATAGTAAACGCCCCTTTCTTGGTACCTGTCCCTGAGGACCACCGGAAGCAATTTGCTTTCAGTTGGCAGGGCCAGCAGTATACATTTACAGTTTTATCTCAAGGATACATTAACTCTACAGCTCTGTGTCATAACTTAGTTAGAAAGGACCTTAACCATCTGTTCTTTCCACAAAAATGTCACATTGGTCCACTATATTGACAACATTTTGCTGATTGGATCAAATGAGCCGGAGGTGAGAACCACTTTGGACTTGTTGGTAACATACATGCACATCAGAGGATGGGAATAAATCCTATCAAAATTTAAGGGCCTTCTGCTTGAGTGACATTCTTAGAAGTCCAGTGATAGGGGGCATTCAGAAATACTCCTCCTAAGGTGAAGAATAAACTATTGTACCTGACCACGCCCATCACCAAGAAAGGAACACAGTGCTTACTGGGCCAACTTGGATTCTGAAGACAGTGCATTCCTCACTGGGTGTGTTGCTCCAGCCCAGATACCAAGTGGCTCAGAAAGCAGCTGGCTTTGTGTGGAGTCTGGAGCAGGAGAAGGCTCTCCAACAGGTCCAGGCTGCTGTGCAGGCTGCTCCATCACTTGGACCATATGATCCAACAGACCGAATGGTACTTGAGGTGTTAGTAGAAGATAGAGATACTGTTTGGAGCCTTTGGCAGGCCATTATAGGTGAATCATAGAAGAGACCTTTGGAATTTTGGCACAGGGCTCTGTCATCATCTTCAGATAACCATCCTCCATTTCAGAGACAGCTCTTGGCTTCCTGTTGGGCCATAGTGGAACCGGACAATGGGCACCAAGTTACTGTGTTACCTGAGCTTCCCATCATGAGCTGGGTATTAACTGCACCACCAAGTCATAAAGCAGGGTGTGCACGGTACCAATCCATTATCAGATGGAAGCTGTATATACGTGACTGGACTTGAGCAGGTCCTGAAGGCACAAGCAAGCTGCATGAAGAAGCTGCCCAAATGCCAATAGTTCCCACTCCTGTTACAGTGCATTTGGCTGCTGAGCATGCACCTGTACTCTCTTGGTGTATGCTGTATGACCAGTCAACTGAAGAAGAGAAATTGGGGCCTGGCTTACTGATGGTTCTGCACATTATGTAGGAATCACCTAGAAGTGGACAGCTGCGGCATTAGAATATTTCTTTTGGGACACCCCTGAAAATTATTGATGAAGGGAAATCTTCACAGCGGACAGAACTTCTTTGTCAACTACACAGTCACACATTTTGCTTGGAGGGAAAAATGGCCAGATGTGCGATTGTTCAATTGTTTATGGGCTGTAGCCAATGGATTGGTATCATGGTTAGTGACTTGGAAAGAACATTATTAGAAAATTTGCGAGAAAGACGTCTGAGGAAGAAGTGTGTGGACAGATCTCAGAATGGGTGAAGGATGTGAAGATATTTTTATCCTATGTAAATGTTCATCAAAAGGTGACTCAGCTGAGCAGTTCAGTAGTGAAGCAGACAGGATGACCCATTCTGTTGACAGTCAGCCTCTTGCCTCAGCCATCTCTGTCACTCCCCAGTGGGCCTTTGGCTAAGTGGTCATGGTGGCAGAGATGGAGGCTACACATGGACTTGACAATATGGGCTGCCACTCACCAAGGATGACTACATCTGTGGCTGAGTGCTAGATCTGCCAACAGCAGAGCTGAGCCCCAAATATGGCACCATTCCCTGAGGTGCACAGCCAGCAACCTGATGGCAAGATGACTATACCAGACTAATTCTTCCACGGAGAAGGCAATGCTTCATCTTTATTCTGTATATGGATTTGCCTACTCTGCACAAAATGCTTCTGCCAAAACTACCATATGTGGACTTACAGAACAACTTAGCCACATGCTAATATTCCATGCAGAATTGCTTCTGATCACAGAACTTATTGCAGCCCTTAAGCCAATGGGATAAGAAAGGAATAACGGTGCTAGGATGGGGGACTGATCCAGATTACCAAGGGAAACTGGATTGCTTTTCCAAAATGGAGGTAAGAAAGATCATGTCTGGAGTGCAAGAGATCCTTTAGGGCATCTCTTAGTGCTACCATGTCTTGTGATTAAAGTCAACGGGAAAGTACAACAACCTAATCCAGACAAGATGACCCCTTAGGAATGAAGGTATAGTTCACTCCTCCAGGAAAAGCCAAGACCTTCTGAGGTACTTGCTGTGGGTAGCGGAAGTATAAGACACCAAAGGAATGACGCTCAAGGGAAGTTTCCATCTATTCTAAAAGTTCTGTGTTTGTAGATGTACATGGGATAGGGACATAGGTGTATTATATTAGATGCAACTATGACCTGGTTACTGGCTTGCTTTGGAAATTAAGTAAGACATCAGGAGGTATGATTGTGTGTCAAGTTGACAAGGGGAAGACTTGTGATGGATATTCTTGGTTGTCAGTTGGACTACAAGTGGAATAAACTAAAACCCAGACAGATGCTGGGTACACTGATGAGAAAGTTTTTCTTCAATCATTTGAAGTGGGAAGACCCACGTTAATCCAGCCTCATGGACTGAACAATTATTGGATTCCTTGACTTTCTGTTGGTAGAAAGCAATTGTTGGATTTGCAGGATCACAGCCTGTAAGCCATTCTAATAAATTACACACACACACACACACACACACACACACACACACACTCACACACACACTCACACACACACACCACCTATCAGTTTTGTTCCTCTGCAGCAGTGGTTCTCAATCTCTGGGTCACAACCCTTTGGGGGGGGTCAACCAACCCTTTCACAGGGGTCAACTAAGACAATCAGAAATGTCAGATATTTATATTATGAATCATAACAGTAGAAATTACAGTTATGAAGTAGCAACAATGATAATTTTATGGCTGAGGGGGGTCACCACAACACGAGGAACTGTATTAAAGGGTCACAGACAGCATTAGGAAGGTTGGGAACCATGACACAGAGCACCTGACTAAGGCAAGGAGTGAGAGCTGTGTATGCAATGGTGAGTCTATAGAGTGCAGTTAAGGCTTAGGATGATGGCAGTAGTGGGTCCTCTAGGGCCCACGGCCTCACCAGCCATAGGTAGTTGGCGAGGTTTACAGTGTCAGGTATGGATCGCCTTCCACTCAGCAGACCGTAAGTGCAATCAGGTGGGTGCTGGTTTGCCCCAGGGTGTAAGCGCCACTACTGCACCTTCCGGAAGATCTTGCTGCTCTAATCATTGCCATGGTTCATTGGCGTTATTGCTGGCTAGAGCTCCTTTTCCCTTGGCAGCTCACGTGCCTTTCAGACACTGTGAGAGCTAGCTGTGAGGAAAGAGGTTTGTAGTTCAGATGCAGGCTGATTCTCCCAAGTATTGTGTTCGAAGTGTGTCCTGTCTTCAGCTATAGGCTCTTGCCTTCTGTCTCTGGAAGGCACCAAGGACAACAGCAGTAGCTTATGTTATTTTGGGGTCTCTTAGACTTCTCTCACCAGCAACTCAAAAGGGAGGTTTCTCGTGCTTGACAATGGGAGTTTTGTTAAATAGTCTATGGTTTATGGGGAGCATTGTCTCAAGTGGTGTAAACAATATATATATTTATAATACATGCTATGCATGCACATAAATATATATGTACTTTTAAGAAAACAAAATAATATAATTCCAGTGGCTTTTCCAAATATTCTACTGATCCTTATCCCTTATTCTTACCTTTTCCTCCGTGTTTTCTTTCATCTTGTAAGTGATTAGCTTGCCATGTAAAATATGCAAGATAAAAATCTAAAGGAAATCTTCTGTGGATATTGGCTGCAAGTCCATAGGGAGGAGAAAACACATTCAGATGTTCCTGTTTGTCAAAATGAGACAAGCGTGAAGCTATTGAGAAACATTTTTAAGTGGGTACCTTATGTTGGTTTTACATTACTTGATTTAAAAATCTTCATTTGGTTGACTGTGTTAGAAACTAGGTTGGTGACAGTTTTTAGAGAGAATACTTGGACCACAGAATAATCTCCTATCCAAATTTCTAAACTACACAGAAGGTACTTATTAAGTTAGTTATTAAATTATTAATGTTTTATGTTGTTTATTCTGTATTATGACCTGTCATTACCCTGTTTTAAAACTTATCTTTAATGCTAATTTTATAGGACAGACTAATACCTTTCTAAAGGTCATTGTTAGATGAGGCATTGAAATGTTGTCCATCATAAATGTAGACAATATTTAGTATAAAAATTGCAGAGAGTGAGTTGGGCATATAGCTTGGCTGCACAGCACTTCTCTAGCATTTGTGGAACCCTGAGCCAGCTCTAGTACCTCAAAACCCAGACATCGATAAGGAGGAAGTTGATGCTCTACTCAGAATGACGGGATAGGTGTCATAGCTTGGTAACTAAACCACAACCTGGTAGGGCTGTTTTGTTATAGTTCCATCAAAACTGCCTGTGCTCAGTCTTAAATGGGCCCCTATAGTACACCTCCTCCCGAGAGCCACAGGGATACTATAGAAGATGGCATCCCCTATAGTACACCTCCTCCTGAGAGTCACAGGGATACTATAGAAATAGGCCCTATAGTACACCTCCTCCCGAGAGTCACAGGGATACTATAGAAGACGGCATCCCCTATAGTACACCTCCTCCTGATTGTCACAGGGATACTATAGGAGATGGGATCCCCTATGGTACACCTCCTCCCGAGAGCCACAGGTATACTATAGAAGACGGGATAGAAAAATTGTATGAGCCAAGGGTTCAAGGGAATTGTCATGAAACAATGCCTTTTTGGATGAGACAGGGTCACTGCTCACAGTTACATATAGGAGGCAGTTACATATAGAGATATGCACATTCACAAGCTCACAGCAGCTGTGGTTGCCTGTGTAAGGCCGGCACAAGGTCAAGCCTGTCACAAGTCAAGCATGGTTGGGGTAGCAACTTACCAGGCCCCATGGCACGAGCCCTGGTCTTAGCTCAACTGTTAATTGGCAACTGGTGGATGCTGGAGAGTGAAAGTTCAGGGATGTGGCCCCTTTTAGCTTGCCTACACTCGAATGGAATACTGCACTCTCCTGTTCATATGGGCAACGCCAGTTAGACCTCATCATAAAAGAGGCTGTGACACTGGGGAGAGCCTGGGAAGAATTTGAAGGTGTGCTGGGAGAAGTGTCACCAAAATATGTTGCATATGTTTATAAACTTCTCAAAGAACAAAGGAAAACCTTCATTTAAAAAAGTCTAAAACTTGAAAAACAGTTACTTCCTCCACAATAATCAGGCAGCCGCCAGGGGGCAGCCAAAGCTAATTTTGCAACTGAGCCTTCTGGACCCAGGATGGACTTTCTCCAGATCTGATAATGAATTAGAAACAAGCCTTAAAAACCAACTAGCCAAATAACAGAAACCCCAACATCCAAAACCAGTATTCCCTCACTCCCTCAATGGGCAACTTCTTAAAAGAACAGGAGAAGAAAAGATTAGCGACACCACGCAGGTAAGCTAAGTTCAGTGAAAAGCGCTGGACTCGTGGCCATTCTTATATGTATGCAGGAAGCAAAACACCACAGTGCAATGTCCTGTACGGCTGGAAATTCCAATAGAAAAGAAAAGGGCATAAGCCCTGACCTTCCAGAGGTTACACACTCGAGGAGGTGACCAGTAAGGACAAAGTGACAGCTTACATAAATGTATCAAAGTCCCAAGCATACATGTATCCAGCTGTAAAAAAGTGAACTAATTCTATGTGTGCATGTAATACATATGTGTAATGTTAATTCTATTTAAATATATAAATACGCTACTTGTTATGGGGTGCATCATAACACATAAAAATTCAAAATACTGTACGAAGAAATGCACGGGATATAGCTAAACTGCTATCCTTGCAACTCAGTGTACTGTGTAGAATATGTTGCTTCCCCCTGTGATCCAAGAGTGGATCATGAGTCCTGGGTCGCCCCCATTGCTCAGTCTCTCTAAACAGTAACTGATCCCACGTCACTAGCCTTGGAAGGATTAGGTTTCATAACCTGAAACTTTGTTTCTATTCAACACATTGTACTTTCACATTATCTTAAAGCGTCAAACCACTCACAGACAGCGCTATTGATGGCTGACCTGGCTGGACACAGCCTCACTGAGGAGACCGGCAAGGGGGCACGTGTGGGTATTTCTGCCAAGGCATTCCCACAGATAAGTAATGCAGGGAGAAGACCCACTCTCAGTGTAGGCAGCAGCATCCGTGGACTGGGCGTCTGGGCACAGCAAGTGAGACCAGGAGAAGGGTAACTGAGAGATTGTATTCATGTGTCTGTTCCCTGGCCTGACTCTACACTGACCGCTGGGCGCCATCACGCCTTCCCTGCCACCAAAACTCAACTCCCTGAAACTATGAGCCAATGAATCTTTCTCCCCTTAAGTCTTTTTGTCAGATATTGTCACAGTGACAAGAGAAACATCTGTCCTGATAATTTTTCCCTTTAGCATCACCCAAGAATCACTCATTGATCTCTACTTCTGTAGACCCAGTGTCAAACATCATTATGGGAACAGATTGAGTGAGGTTCCACTTCTGCATCGCTTAAAATGTGGTAGAACGGAAAGAGAAGGAGGCAGTTACATATAGAGACATGCATATTTGCATATATGCAAATACGTGTGTTTGTATAACGCATGTTACAACCGTGAGCAAAAGGAAGAAGACCACAGTGTGAGGAGTAACTGGAGGAAAGTGTTTTAGCAGCGATGTAGGTAAGGGCTCTTTGACAAACGTACTTTGTTCCTACTCTAAAGGAAAAGACACGTGGGCCTGAAGGACATCGCAGTGGCACAGCATGGCACCGTGCACGAAGGTCTTATGCCTGAAGTTGGTGAGGCCAGGGCAGTATCTTGGGACAAGAGTATCCATGTGAGCCTGGAGAGACAGTCTGAATCAAGTTTAATGGGATCTTATCATCCAGAGTCAAAGATGTTGAAATACCTGTTCCTGTTTCCTGCTGCATGGATACTTCTGTGACCCTCAGCACAGTCCTCTGGGAAAGGGCAGCATCGCATTGGTCACATGAACAGGAAATGCCTGCAGCTGCTGTGGGAGTGGGCGTCCATGGAGCTGGAGAGATGGCTCAGTGCTTAGGAATGTTGCTCCCTTTTCAAGGACCCAAATTCAGTTCCCACACCTGTAACTTCAGGTCTAGGGAATCTGACACCCCTCTGGCCTTTGTATGCACCTACATGCGTGTATATAAACACATATACATAAGTAAGAAAATGCATCCTACCAAAAAAAAAAAAAAAAAAAAAAAAAAAAGAACAAGAACAAGAAAGCTCATTTAACTATGTAAGTGCCAGTAAGAGCATCAAGACAGTTATGGCAGCAGCATGTCACTGACAGGTTCTTTTCAGCAGGTTACCAAGGCAAACCAACCTGCCAAATCTTCAAAATATGTAAAGCAAAGGGAACAGGTGATAGAAAATACAAAGTTAATAATCAACAACTCTTTCTTGGAATTTATCAGGACCAGACAAAAAAACAACAAGAATATTTAACCCTTTAACAACATTGGCAGCATTGCCTCCTATGCATAGCAGGGTAACGGCTTGTCATTGAAGGGTGTTGGTGCTCAGAATGTAACTCAGCAGCAGGCTGGCTGCCTGGCATCCTTGAGGTTCTTGGTTTGAACCCCAGCACTGCAAAAAAGATGCTCATCAAACAGACCACATTCAAGTCCTTTGAGCAATTTCAATACATTTCAAAAGATTTCACTGTATATGTTCTGACTAGATACAATGGAATTACAAACCACCACAAACAACAATGACAAAGCTCCAAGGGTTTGGAATCTTCTGGTCATAGAGGAGATCTAGAAGACAAGAAGTCAACTGGAAAATAAAAGCTCAAAACATGAAAACTTAGTAACAAAACCAAAGTTATGAAGAGTCGATGATTATTTTGTGGAAGGAGATGCCTTCAGCACCAAAAATTCAAATGCCTCTGACAGAACTGGAAACAGAGCACTCTTAACCCACAGCAAGTATGAGAAGTGAAATAGTACAAGCAGACATCAGTGAAAAGAGGAAGTATCCATTGTTTGTTTTCTCAAACAAAATAGCCAAGAAAAACAACTTAAGGAAGAAACGATATTTTGCTTAGTTCAAAGGTGCAGTCCAGCCAGGAAAGGGTTAAGGCAACCAGCACTTCATGCTGTGCTCACACTGGGTTTGCTATTGGGAAAAAGGGCTGAGCAATGCTGCTGAGACATCTTTCTGCTTCCAGTTCAGTCAGGCCTTCTAGGTGCTTCCTGCCCATGGGATATGATGCCCACAGTTAAGATGGTCCCGCCTTAGTCCGCCTAACGCACATAAGCATGGCGAGTCATGCCCAAAGAGTTATCTCTTATGTTTAGGGATCCCAACAGGTTGACAAGCAATATTAGTCATCACACCCAGCAACAGAGAAAACTCAAGTCAAAGAAATGATCGAGCGTGTGTGCGTGCATGTGTGCACATGTGTGTATGTAAGCAAGTCTTGGCATGCATGTGGACTTCAGAGCACAACTTTTGGGAGTGTCTTCCTTCCTTTCACCATATGGGTTCTGGGTATCCATCTTTCCACCCTCCCCTTTTCTCAACTCTTAAGCAGTACCAGAATTCCAGAATTTATTGATTATGCCTCATATCACTTTTTAAAGGAGAGTGTCTCAGTGTTCTAGTTCTGTAAAGTGACACCATGATCAAGACAGCATATAGAATAAAGAATTTAATTAGAGGATTGCTTAAAATTTCAGGGAGTTAGTCCATTACCATTGTGGCTGGGTACCTTCAGTAAATAGGCAGAGAAAGAGAGAGAGAGAGAGAGAGAGAGAGAGAGAGAGAGAGAGAGAGAGAGAGAGAGAGAAATACACTAGGCTTGAGGCTTGGCCTAGAGATTTAAAACCATAAATTTCACCTTCAGTGATACATCTCCTCCAAGAAGACCACATCTCCTAATCCCTAATCCTTTCCAGACATTTCCAGGACCTGGGGACCAATTATGAAAATGGCGTACAGGGACCCTTCTTTCAAATCATTGTATAAAGCATAAATATTTTATCATTTCTGGATCCTAGAGGGTACATACAAAGTCTTTTGGCCATACAGAGAGACCAGCAACATGCTAGAGAGTATATATGAAAGTATGGGAGAGAAGGGGAGAGGGAGGTGTGGTGGGGGAGAAGGGGAGAGGGAGGTGTGGTGGGGGAGAAGGGGAGAGGAAGGTGTGGTGGGAGGAAGGGAGAGGAGGTGGGGGGAGAAGGGAGAGGGAGGTTGGTAGGGGAGAAGGGGAGAGGGAGGTGTGGTAGGGGGAGAAGGGGAGAGGGATGTGGGGTGGGAGAGGAGGGGATAGGGGAGGTGTGGTGGGAGAAGGGGAGAGGGAGGTGTGGTGGGGGAGAAGGGGAGAGGGAGGTGTGTGTGGGGGAGAAGAGGGAGAGGGAGTTGTGGTGGGGAGAAGGGGAGAGGGAGGTGTGGTGGGGGAGAAGGGGAGAGGGAGGTTTGGTGGGGGGGAGGGGGAGAGGGAGGTGTGGTGGGGGAGAAGGGGAGAGGGAGGTGTGGTGGGGGAGAAGGGGAGAGGGAGGTGTGGTGGGGGAGAAGGGGAGAGGGAGGTGTGGTGGGGGAGAAGGGGAGAGGGAGGTGTGGTGGGGGAGAAGGGGAGAGGGAGGTGTGGTGGGGGAGAAGGGGAGAGGGAGGTGTGGTGAGGGAGAAGGGGAAGAGCGGGAGTCAGACACTTGGGGGGGGGTTACTTGCTGGGTTTAAGCATGCAGGCATGAGTTATGCCCCACATCACGTCTGCCATCATGCATTCTAAAGATGATGCTTCCATTCTGTGAAGATGACCAACAGGTAAGACCCAGATAACCTAGAATCATCTCCACGTCTGTAACCAGTCACACCTGCAGTCGGTATGGCCAAGGGAGGCAGTTGAGCCAGAGCTGTTTATGATGGAAGGGGAACATCCTAGTGGCCTTTATTCTATTTTCCTGAAGATAATAGTCTACTTTCTTCCCTTTTGTTGAATTTATTATATATTTCTATGCCTTTATTTTAATCTTTTAAATGTCATTTTGTCCCAAGTATATTTTTTGCATACTAGTCTTGTAAATTTACTAGTTTTTTAAAAAGTTCACTTAAGATTTCTTTCCCTGAAAAGATAAATGTAATAGTTTTCCAGGCTTATTATTTTTAAAGTCATTGTATAGAAAGATCCTTTTCTCTCTAGACAAGGTTTCTCTATTATAATCTTGATTTTTCTAAGCTGTTTTCTTCTCTTGGGATTCATGGAAAAGTTCAATAGAGAAAATTATAATCTGCAAAAATGTTAAATCATTTCTTTTTTTTTTTTTTCTTTAAAGACAAAGTGTTTAGTAGGTCCCTGGAAATCTGGCCCCCTTTCCAGACACCAGACTGTATTTAATCAGACACTGGATCTGTTTTCTTGACTCCATTTTTTCCCTAAATATTTCTAATCTATTCTTTGAGAATTTCATACATGTATACAATATATTTTTATTTTATCTATTACTCAACAGCTCCCAGAACCCCCCCCCCCCCAACATGCAGCATATCCCTTCCTTCTTCGTGTCCTGTTCTGATATTTAATATCCCACTGAGTTCAATCAGTGAGGCCCATATGTACATGGGCTGGGGTCATCTGCTGGAGGTTGGACAGCCTACGAGTGGCCACTCCCTCAGTGAAAAATGACTCTTTTCCAGGAGACAGAAAACTGCAAATAGTGCCACAGGGAGGGGTGGGGCCTCCCGAAATATTTTCCCAGTGTGCTTGAACTTTTGCTATCTTGATGTGGTGTGGGTCTGGGGCAGCTACTGTGCATGCAGTGGTTGAGTGAGTACGGCCACCATAGACTCATTTGTTTAAATGCTTAGTCACTAGTGAGTATAATTTTTGTTTAAAGTAGGAGTGTGTCCTGGTTGGAGAAGATATGTCACTGGGGGTGGGTTTTTACGGTTTCAAAAGCCCACACCAAGCCCATTTTTTGTTCTCTCCCTCTGCCTGTTACCCTCTGATCAGAATGTAAACTCTAAACTAATGCTCCAGTGCCATGGCTGTCTGTTTTCAGCCATGATGACTGTGGAATAATTCTCTAAAACTGTAGGCAAGCCCTCACCAAATGCTTCCTTTTGTAAGAGTTGCCTTGGTCGTGGTGACCCGTGCCAACAGTAGAACAGTATTTAAGGCAGAAGTCAGTATCAGGAACTGGAGTGTCTCTGGGATAAGCCTGAGTATCCTGTGTTTTGAAGGAACGTGAAAGACTTTGAGGCTTCAGAGTAGAGAAGTGGTTGAACACCTTAGACAGGACTTGACTGGCCATGTCGGTAGCAGTGTGAAAGATGGAGTGCTGAGGGCAGTGTGGACAGTGCAGGCTTGTCTCAAGAGGTTTCAGAGTTGAAGATATTAGCAGCTGGTGTAGAGACCATTTTATGATGTTTTGACAAAGACTGTAGCTGCTTTTTGCTCTTGTTCCAAAAACCTGCCTGAGGCTAAATTGAAGAGTTTTGAATTTCTAGCATTGGCAGAGAAAATTTCAAGACAGCCTAGAATTGAGTATATCCTGTGCCTACTAGTAGCCACTCTTGTGTAGTTCCGCAGTGAAAAGGATGGAGCAGGGCAAAGAGAAATACAAGACGTTCAAATACAAAAAGCTCAGGGAAAAGAGAAACACAGAATTTTCAATTTCAGGACAAAAGAGCACCTGGAAACCTAATGTTGGAGTCAAGTCTCGGGGCAAGACCACACTCAGCTAAACTTCCAGCGTGAAAAGAAATGAAAGGAAAGTTCAGCGAGCAAAGGGAACCACCAACAAACCCACCTCTACCCAGCTATGGCTCCTGGAAGAGACTGGAGGGAACCTTCAGCTTCACCCATTCTCTTCTCTCCATCCAATAACCCACCTGCCAACAGGACATCAAATAAAAGTCGATATTCCCTCCCACTCCTCTTCCTCTATTCCACATCCTGTGGCCAGAGTGGAGGGAATGGTTACAATTCTCCTTCCCCTTTAAAAGCACGCCAAAACAAACAAACAAACAAAAATAGAAGCTGAATAGCTCCATGGCATCTCACTTCCCCCCCACCCCCGGCTTACCACACACACCATGCAACAGCTCTGCAATCTCCATGCGGGGAAAAAAAGAAAAAAACCAAACCCTGGCAAACTCTGCCTCTCCTTCTGCCCATAATTTCGATTTGGATGCAGAGTTTCAGGAGCATTCCCAGTTAATACATGAAATAGACCACTTAACTGGTACCCATACCAAGCCTCAGATTTCGAATAACTCAGACAGTAAAGATGGCATCCACACAGACAAAATTGCTCTTACAGATCTGGATTACCACCTTAAATACATCCAAAGACTGGTGTGATATTTGAGAAGTGGAGTAGCTCTGAGAAGTGGAGTAGCTCTGAGAAGTGGAGTAGCTCTGAGAAGTGGAGTAGCTCCCTGGCCTCTCATCCCTCCGTGCAACAGCTCTGCAGTCTCCATGACTCTGCCAGGCACAGAAGGACACTGCAGTTAGAGGTTTCTTCTTAGAAGGCTGGAGAGATGACTCAGCACTTAAAGTTGTTTATCTTGCAACCCTGAGGACTAGGACTACTGCCTGGACTCCAGCACCCACAGAAAAATGTGGGTGTCATACACACACTTGTAACCTCAGGCCTGAGTGCAGCATAAGCTAGGGGATTCACCTGGAACACTGACAAAATTAATTTCAATATTGCTCCCGTATCACTCTACTCCCGTTGATGTTGTGTAGGAAAATCGCATCTTTGTATGTGGAGTACCCAGGGTAGCACGTATACAATTGTCGACTTACATAGTTTCCTTGTAATTCACACAGGGTGAAGAAAAATTGAGAGAATTAAAATAAGGATAAATGTATGCTATACCTTGTATTTGTCAGTGTATGGAACTGAGTATTGATTTGCAAATTCTATCTCCACCTGAATCCAAATAATAGACCTGATATTTCCAGGCAATATGATAGATCATAATATTGGTTCTGCTTCCCCCATAGCACTTACATGAATAATTCATTGATAAGCAGTGGATATAGTATATCAAAGAGCCATGCATTGACATCCTGCAAATATTTACTGATGCTCACTCTGGGCGTGGAGTATTCAGATGCAGAGAAGTAACCTACAGGGAAGAAACCACCAAGTCAGTAAATCCCAGGGTCATGGTCTAAAAGAAGATTTAGCAGTAGATACAATGTAACATGGGCGCATACCTTCCATCTCTAAACCATCAGGGAAGACTTCCCATAGACAGTCTAGGGAGGGGAAGGCAATAAGAGAGAGAGAGAGAGCTAAACAGACAAGAAGTTATTTTCAAAATGATCACCTTGGGAGCTGGGGAGATTGTTCACCAGTTAAAGTGGTTGCAATACAGGCACGGGGACCGTAGTTTGGACTCTTAGAACCCACAGAAGTGTAGGGTGAGCATGCCTTGGAAGTCAGAGACAGCATTCCCAGAGAAAGATATCTAAAGACCAGTCATAAAAGAGAGTTCTGGCTTTGATTGAGGGACTTTATATCCTGACTAAGGTGGAAGCATGATTAGGGATATTTCTCAAGATAAACCTTAGCCTACGCACCCGTACTCTCACTTCTCTCCACACACACAGACACACACACAGACACACACACACACACACACACACACACACACACACACAGTCATGTACACACTAAAAATACAGACAAAGCATGAAAAAACACATTTGTATAGATATACATATACAAACCAAACACACACGAACACACACAGACACACACACACACAGACACACACACACAAAGCATGCATGTGCACACATGCACATACCACATAAACACATACTAAAATGGGAAAAAGAAAAACAAAACAAGACATCATTATGGCTGCAAATAGAAACTTATGCCTAAGGAGACACAGTGTAGAAAAGGTAGAAATCCAGGTAAAAGAATGTGGGAAGACAGTAGCATGCTGTTCTTATAGAAGTGAGTAGGAAGATGGTAGCATGCTGTCCCTGTAGCAGCAGGTAGGAGGATGGTAGCATGCTGTCCCTGTAGCAGCAGGTAGGAGGATGCTAGCATGCTGTCCCTGTAGCAGCAGGTAGGAGGATGCTAGCATGCTGTCCCTGTAGCAGCAGGCAGGAGGATGCTAGCATGCTGTCCCTGTAGCAGCAGGCAGGAGGATGCTAGCATGCTGTCCCTGTAGCAGCAGGTAGGAGGATGCTAGCATGCTGTCCTTGAGACATGAGGGGAGAATGAGTGCAGAGGCAACGTGGACGAAGCATTAGTTTGCTTAGATTACAAAGATGCTGGAAACAACGAGATATAGTAGTTAGAGATAAACAGCAGAGGTAATGAAGAACAAGGGCTATAACATGTCAGTCCTGAGCAGGCATGAAGAACACTGTCCTCACTTATAGAAGCATCCAGAAGGAGAAGTAATGGAGAAGTGGCAGCAGTCATGGTGTGTGCCTTTGACGGGATTATAGCTGAATGATCTTTGGGGGCAAGCTGGCAGCTGTGCCTGGCGGCCTTCAGGTAGTCACCTTTCTCTGCTTGTTCAAGACACACACAGATCTGGGCCCAAGGGTCCTGCTCAAACTGTGGCACCAGCCAAGGACAATACAGCTGTAAACTTCAAACCTCTACCCAGTTTTAGCCAATGCACAGGACATTCTCCACAGCTGAGTGGAGAGTGGAGTCTGACTTTCACACGAACTCTGGTGCCCCATTTTTGACCATGTCCCCTGGGTGGGGAGGCCTGGTGTCACTCAGAGGAAGGATAGCAGGCTACCAAGAAGAGACTTGACACCCTATGAGCATATACAGGGGGAGGAGGTCCTCCTCAGTCACAGTCATAGTGGAGGGGAGTAAGGGGAAAATGAGAGGGAGGGAGGAATGGGAGGATACAAGGGATGGGATAACAATTGAGATGTAATATGAATAAATGAATAAAATATATTTTAAAAAAAAGACACACACAGAATTTTCCATGTGTCTGGCTCCATGGCAAGGCTCAAGAATACCAAAGGTGCAATGAGATACATATGATTCCTTCCCTTGAGTTTAACAGGGCAGAGAAAGCCTTTTAGTAGCCTACCCCGCCCCCCCATGACAAACAGACATCATGGTAAAGTACATTAAGTGGCCGGCTTTGTTACATCCTAGGAAATTCGCTTATGGGAGATTTTCAAATCAAACGTTGTTTTTAGGCAATCAAAAACTTTTCTTCCTGTCCTTTTGGCAAATGAACTTCCCGAAAGACAAGACCAACTTAGACGAGCACGTTAAACACATGTTAAGATGAAAGAGCCAGGGAGAGTGGAGTAAGGACTAGCTCAACACGGTTGGTTCTGTAACAGGGTCAAAATGCAACTCCAGGGAAGCTACAGACCCCATGGGGGAACCTACTGAGGCTGTTCTGCTAGATGTTCATGTAGTGAAACCGCCTTCTAAATAATTATGCTTGTGCCCATAGGCTTGCGCTGTTCTCAACTCTGATCCAAGAGGCGGCACTGCAGAGTGGGGTGGTTGATGTGGAGACTCATAGCCAGTCACAGTGCAGAGATCAAGTGACTGTGACTACTCAGCTGCAGACGGAGCGCGTGCACCAACTCCATCCCCTGCCAACCTCAGGGATACGAGAGAGATGAGGATTGGGGGAAACAAAGGACCGGAAGGTGGGGAAGAGTGAGGAGAAACGCTGTCCTCTGGCCATGCCATGGCTCATGTCCACACAAACTCATAGCAGAGAGGCTAAGGCCATTGGTGAGAAACATGCTGAAAGATTAAAATCATATGGAGGAGGGCAGAAAGTCATACAATTTTTTACCTACATGCCTTCAAAATGATTTTAGGACAAAAAGATGCAATCTACCAAAAATGCTTGCCCTGTCAAAAAATTTTAAAAATCCAAAAAACTCAGTACATTGAATGTGCTCCAAGGACACACCTGAAGAACCAACTGATATAATGAAGTCCGTTTAGTCTTTACAATATTCCATAAAATGCATAGAAATAGCGAATTTAGTACTTTACTGTCTTTGTTTTTGTGAGGATTTTGTTATTTTGTCTATGTTCAATGGAAAAATATTGTGACTGCATTTGCAAAGTATTTTGTGGTAACATACTGGTGCATGTTAGTTTGCAAGTTGTTTCTGATGATATATTCTCAAATGGGAGGAAAGAAGCAGATATGAGCTCAGCTCAGCAGCAAGTGCTCAACTGAAAGCTTAGTGGTCACTGCTTCACCCAGCAGAAAACCTCTTGATTTTGTAGAACATTAAATGGCTGATAAATGTAGAACAGTTTATGAAAACATTTTTAAAAGCAAATAAAATTATCCCTAAGTGAGATAGCTGACTATGTACAGGCTTCCAGTTCCTTTGTACATCTCGCCAGCCCTCAGAATACCTAAGGAGACGTGAGAGACTTACTGCTGGAGGCAGCTGCGGGGTGAAAAATCCTGCTCTTCTTGAACTCCCAGCACTCACTTTGGGAGACTCACAATGAGATGTAATTACGGAACTGGGGAATCAGATATCATCTCCTGGCCTGCATGGGCACTACACTCACCTGTTAAACACACACACACACACACACACACACACACACACACACACACACACACACACACACACAGAAGACAGACAGACACACACACAGACACACACAGACATACTCACATACAAACACACACAAATAAAAAATAATAAACATAAAATATATTTTTAAAAGACGAGAGACTAGCAGTAGATACAAATATATTGATGAAGTATCAAAAACACTAGTGAAAACAGTAACAGAGACTCTAATGTTTTATATGTGCACGTTTTAAATCATCATAAGCTGAAAACTTAGATGTCAAAGATACATTTGCAGCTAGACTGATAATAAAAAACCTGAAATGGAAAGCACAAATGAGCCAAAAGCCACCTGGAAATTGGTGTTGTAAGAACCAGAAGCCTCCGGCCAAAACAGAGAGATGTGTCTCAGAAAGTCTTAAGGAACACGTAATCACCAACTCACAAATGAGAGTCGGTTTGCTTTTCTCAGTGCCACAAGGCCACCTTCCCATCTCTGCTAAAAATTACTAATGATATAAACTGCAACTGCTGCAGTTGGAGACTGCTACAGTTGGAGACTGCTGCAGTTGGAGACTGCTACAGCTCCCCCTCCAGCTGACCCATCTGGATCTGAAAGCCTGACATCATTTTGCGTGCAGAAGAAAGAGAAGGTGAGGTTCACACTGGGCTGGCTAGCTGCAGCATCAAAGCCAGTAGCCGAACGCACAACCAGGTTTCATTCTGGCGCCTTCCTGACCTACAGATGGAGATGTCAGGAGGTTTCTTGGAGGGAAGGCTTTGCTTCTCTGCAATCGGCTTCTCTTGATGACTGCCAGCTCAGCCAGCCTTCCAAATATATGGCAGTAGGCAGCCTTGGCAGCCTTGGAGGCTGAGTTCTTGTTAATTCACCTGTGGATCAATACAGGCAATTTTCAAGTGGTCTTTGATATGAAACAGGCACACTACATAAACCGACTTACCGTGGCCACAAAAGATGCTCTCATTGTCTGAATCAGACAGTTTTCTTATTATAGGATTGTCCTTGGGCCTGATTCATCTGATATGGGAGATAACGTGTGTTATTAGTATCCATTAAGATGCTTTTGAAGTTATAAACATTTACTCATCGAATCCATAACCTTTTACATTACCAGTTCTAGACCAGAGAAAAGTTCAAGAAGCCAGGGAGAAATGGATGGGCAACTTGGGAAAGGTCTTTTTCCCTTGGACATTAACATCTTAATGGATGAAGGGAAGTGAGCACAGCAACCAGTAACACAGCTTCAGAAAATGCTTAAAGTAAAGAAAGGACCCAGGGCAATAAGAGAGTGATTTAGTGAGAGTTAGATTCAGTAATGCAGGAAGAGAGTGGATAAGAAAAAGAGCAAAAGGAAAGTATTTCAGAGAGATGAAGGGTGGATCATTGACACATGCTTTGGAAGCCACAGTAAGTAATGCTGTGAGAGTGCACTTGTCTCTGTGTGTGTGCATCTATGTCTGTCATGTCTATGTCTTTCAGTATGTCTCTGTGTGTGTCTTTGCATCTGTGTGTCTGTGTGTGTGTACATGTGCGTGCGTGTGTGTGTGTGTGTGTGTGTGTGTGTGTGTGTGTGTGTGTGCGTGCATGTGCATGTGTCTGTGATGCTGGGATTGAATCCAGAGCTGTGTGTTTGTGAGGCAACTTATCTACCACTGAGCCACATTTCCAGCCCCTATGCTGTGTCTTAACACTAATGTTTTCTAAAACAGTTTATTATCTCTCAAAGGTTATTACAAAGAAGATAAACTTCTAATATTTGTTCCTAGTTTTAAATTTTTAAATATATTACTTTTTAAAAATTTTATGCATGGATATTATTTTTATATTATTTCTATCCCTCCCATTCCCCACTCTAACTCCTCAATTATTATCTCCAAATTCCCTCTCAAGTTATGACCTCTTCTCTAATTATTGTTGCACGTGAACACACACACACACACACACACACACACACACACACACACACACACACCTCACCTACTGAGCCTATTTAATCTTGTTCTTAGGTATATGTACATGTGTATAGGGCTCACTACTTGGACCTGGGCAATCTATCTGCGAAGTCCTTTCACTTGGATTAGATTCATTAATATTAGATGAGACACAAAGACAAAGTCATCAAAATTCTAGCATAGACGGAAGTGGGGCCTCAGAGGTCCATTGGCAGTTTATGGTTGCAGTGAGTGGGACCTTGGCTGGCCTTAGGGGGTGTGGCCACTGGTGGGTCACTCACGTCCTGTGGATGGCCACCCCTGTGCATATGGGCTGCATTAATTGGACTGAGATGGTTATTAATAGCAAAAGGGAAACCATAGAGACAGCATGAAGTTGTGAGGGAGATGGGGTCAGGAGAAGACCGAGGAGCTGGAGGGAAAGAGTGGTGAATAGATACGATCAAGTCACATTCTGTAAATATATGGAACCATTTAAGAATAAAAGATATTATTTTTTAAAAATAGATGGGGGAAATGATCATGAAGTAATTATCACAGGAATGCTGGGGAAACCCCAGTATCACACAGCATACTTGGTTTAGGTGAAGTTTAGGTGAACAAATGTTTTATCCATATAACATAGTATTAATGAAAGGAATTGCATTAATACAATTTTCTCTAGTAGACGCCTTTTACTTCAGCAATACATAACAATAGTCTCTGGAACTTAAGAATATTTTTTTTTTAAAGCCTTTTAACATCATTGAGGTCAAATGGCTTTTTCTATAAAGTCCTGCAATTCACTTAATGCAGACGTAGAGATTTCACTATTTGTGGGTCATCTAATATGCATATATTGCTGTCTGTTCCTAACAACAGGCAAGATTAGTTGAGCTGTAAATCTTCTCACACATCTAGTCAAGACCCCTCTACTATTCCAAGATTTCTTATTAAACTCAGAATGGAGATCAATGGTTTCAAAGTCAGTTCTATTTTCAGGGTTAGCAAACATGAGTGCTGTAATTCAACCCTTCTACAATAATCTGATCTTATTCCAAGTGCATCAGAGAGTAACTGGAAAGCAACATGATACAATTCGTATGTTAAAGAATTTCTAGCGCTGTCTGTAAAATGAATATTCACGATCTACAAGTGGAGGCAGGAGCCTGGAAAGAGATGGGCAGGGTGGCTCTGAGGAGGGGTAGAAGTTGAGTGGTGGGAAAAGTCAAATTTGGATAATGAAACTGGAGCCAGAGTGGATTCAGGAAGGGCTGGATGGGGACAGGACAGCTGATTAAGACTGGGAAGAAAAATGACTCCTACCTAACTTCGGGGTTTGAACAATTGAAAGGACGCTGTTTCCAATCAATGAAATAGAGAAAAGTCTGTAGGTGTGGAAAAAAATCAGAAAATACTCGTTTTAGATAGTTGAACATGAATATCAAACCATCAAAATGGGCACACTATATATTAACCCTATGAGGTCAGTAGCTAAGGAAGGCTCTGTGCACTCACACAGGGAGATTTTCCTAGGGCCCAGGTGCTGGTAAAGGAGACTGAACCTTGATTCCTTTCAGCACTTACGGCCTCAGAAGGACCCAAGAGTTAGAAAGATGGAGCCAGTGAGGATGAAAGACATGAAAGCCATTGTTCCAGAAGACAAATGAGGAAAGTAAAGGCAGGAGGGGAGCTGGGAGGATTACTCAGGGCATCAGCAAGTTGGGGTGTTGCTGGAACAAAGGGATCAACACTCAGATGTGTCCTTCTGTCTATGTGTACAGTGCACGGAGGCTGTGTGTTCTCCTCCCTGTAGCCTCACGGGTGAACGGCCTCAGGTTCTCTTTAAACATTGCTCTCATGTTGACAAGACAGGAAAATGCACAGAGTCACTCTTTAGAAGGTCAAGCTCTAGTTGGAAAGGACACAGTGTTCCTACTTCATTGGCCAAAGACAGCCATGACATCTGTGAGTGTCCGAATAGGAAGCCCTGGCAACGATCACCCCACCGGGTGCTGATGAAGAGACTGTGGTGGTGTTCTTCAGTCCTGGGATGTACATAGCAATCAGATAAGACTCTTAAAGAAGCATTTACAATTTATGTGATTTGGGAGGGGGGCTGCCAAATTAGCAGTGGGTGGGGCCTTTCATCATGCCATTTCCCAGGGCATGTTTTCCTATGACTCAGCTCAGGTGCACACCTCAGAGACACAGGCATGAATTCCCAGCCCACTATCCTTGTGCTCTTCCCAGTGTCTGTTTGCCTTTAAATATTTCCTTTCTTTAAAGAAATATACTGCATGGAGATACTATATAAACTACCAGCAGACACTTGATAAAATTCTTTTTTGAAAATGTGGATATACTATCATATCATCTGCAAATAGTGGTACTTTGACTTCTCCCTTTCCTATTTGTATCCCCTTGATATTCTTTACTTGTCTCATTGCTCTGGCGAGGACATCAATTACTATACTGAAAAGATAGAGTGAGAGTGGGCAGCCTTGTCTTGTCCCCAATTTCAGTGGGACTGCTTTAAGTTTCTCTCCATTTAATTTGATGTTGGGTATAGGCTTGCTGTGTGTTGCCTTCATTGTGTTTGGCCTTGTATCATGGATCTTTCCAAGACTTTTAACATGAAGGTGTGGCCTTGTATCATGGTTCTTTCCAAGACTTTTAACATGAAGGTGTGTTGGATTTTGTGTCTGCCTTTTCATCATCTAATGAGGTGATTGTGTGTGTGTGTGTGTGTGTTTTTTTTTCTTTCATTTTGTTTATGTGGTGGATTACAGTGATGGGTTTTTGTATACTGAGCCACCCTGCATGCTTCAGATGAAGCCCAGGGAGATGATGTTTTTGATGCCTTATTGGATTCGGTTTGCAAGTATTTGATTGACTATTTTTGAATCAATCTTCAAAAGGTAAATTGTTCTGAATTTTTTTTGTTGGATCTTTAGGTATCAGGGTGACTGTAGCCTCATAGAATGAGTTAGGCAATATTCCTTCTGTTTCTGTTTTGTGGAACAGTTTGAAGAGTATTGATATTACCTCTTCTTTGAAAGTCTGGTAGAATTCTGTGCTGAAACCATCTTGCCCCTGGGCTTTTCTTTTTTGATGTTTAAGAACTGTTTCTATTTCCTTAGGGATTATAGGACTATTTAATTTGTTTACATAATCCTGATTTAACTTGAGTAAGTGAAATCTATCAAGAAAGTTGTCCATTTTATTTAGATATTCCAATTTTCTGGATTACAGGCTTTTGAAGTAAGACCTAATGATTCTTTGGATATCTTCAGTGTCTGTTATTATGTCTGCCTTTTTGTTTTGGATTTTGTTGATTTGGATACTGTCTTTCTGCCTTTTAGTTAGTTTAGCTAAGAGTTTGTCTATCTTGTTGATTTTCTTGAAGAACCAGCTCCTGGTTTCATTGATTCTTTGAATTGTTCTCTTTGTTTCTAATTTTTTTATTTCAGTCCTGAGTTTGATTATTTCCAGCCATCTACTCTTCTTGGATATGTCTGATTCTTTTTTTTCTAGGGCCTCCAGATATGTTGTTAAGTTGCTTATATGAGATGATTTAATCTCTTTATGAAGGCACTTAGTACTATGAACTTTCCTTTTAGTGCTGTTTTCATTGTGTCCCATAAATTTGGGTATGTTGTGCCTTCATTTTCATTGAATTTTAGGAAGTCTTTAACTTCTTTCGTCATTTTTTTTTCCCTGACCCAGTGGTCATTGAGTGGGGAGTTGTTCAGTTTCCATGAGTGTGTAAGCTTTTTGTTGTTTCTGTTGTTGTTGAGGTCCAACTTTAATCCATGGTGATCTGATACAGCACAATGGGCTAATTCAGTTTTCTTATGTTGATTGAGGTTTTACATTGTGTCCAACTCTATGGTCGATTTTGGAGAGGGTTCTGACTAGAAAGTATATTCTTTTGTGAAAAACACACATGGTATGCATTCACTTATAAGCATATTTTAGCCATATCGAACAGGAAAATCATGCTACAATTCAGACTCAAAAAAGGTAACTAACAAGAAGGATCCAAGAAAGGATACTTAAGTCCCTCTAACTACCAAGAAGGATCCAAGAAAGGATACTTAGGTCCCTCTAACTAACAAGAAGGATCCAAGAAAGGATACTTAAGTCCCTCTAACTACCAAGAAGGATCCAAGAAAGGATACTTAGGTCCCTCTAACTAACAAGAAGGACCCAAGAAAGGATACTTAGGTCCCTCTCAGAAGGGGAAATAGAATAGACAAGGAAGTGACTGAAGAGAAGGCATGAGGCAGGAGAGGGAAAGCAGAGAGAAATGAGTGGGAAGATCAGAGCTGGGAGAGTGAGGGGGGTTGGAGGACAGAGTATCTTCAGAGAGAAGAGAGACCATGGGCGAGGCATCTCTGTGACAAGCTAGAGACATAGGACAGGGTAGGCTTCTGGGAGAATATAAGGGTGACTGTAGTTGAGATTCATAGTAGTGGGGGTCTCCATGAGGAAGAAGAAGACACCTTCTGACTGGACAAGACTCCTCGTGGAGGGAGAGGGACACCAACCCACCTATAAAAACTTTGATCCAAAATTTATTCACACTATAAGATGTGCAGGGATAAAGATAGAGCAGAAATTGAAGGGATGTCCAAGCAATGCCTGGCCTAACATGAGACACACTGCATGGGAGAGAGCCAGCCCCTGACACTATTAACGATACTTTGCCATGCTTCTAGACAGGAACCTAGCATAGCTGCCCTTTGATAGGCCTCACCCAGCAGTAGACCTTAAACAGAAATGGAGACTCACAGACAAACATTAGGCATACTGTAGAGAATCTTGTGCAAAGTAGGTTGGTGAATAGAAGGACCCAGAGGTGACAGGAGCTCCACAAAAAGGCCAACAGAGCCAACTAACCAGAACCCGGAGGGGCTTACAGAGACTGAAGCACCAACCAAGGACCTTGCATACAATGGACTTAGGCCCCTATATAGATGTAGCCAATGGGCAGTTCAGGCTTCATGTGGGTGCCCTAGAAAGGGGAGTGGGGGCTGTCTGTGACATGGACTCAGTTGCCTGCTTTTTGGTGACTTTACCTTGGTGGGGTTGCTTCAACAGGCCACAGGGGAAGAAGACATGCTTGGTCCTGATGTGACCTGAGGAGCAGGGGTGGGTGGGCAGGGGGTGCCTCTTTTTCATAGGCATAGGGGAGGGAGATGAGGGAGGGAGGGTGGGGCCAGGAGGAGAGGAGGGAAGGGGCTGTGATGAGGATATAAAGTGAATAAATTAATTAATTTAAAAATGGGTATATTCACAGGGGGAGGTAATCCCCCCCAGGAACAGTCATAGGGGAGGGGAATAATGGGAATATGGGGGGGGGGGAATGGGAGGATACAAGGGATGGGATAAACATTGAGATGTAACAAGAATAAATTAATAAAAAATAAAATAAAATAAAATAAAAATGGGTATATTCTAGAAAAGTCTAGAGTTCTAATATGACATATATACATTTTGTCATAAACCACAGAAGGTGACATGTTCTGAACATTATCCAAGAAAGTCCCCAAATCATGGGTCTTCCTTACTTTCTCTTGAGAATTTCCTAAGACTCGATCTTTTGTGGGAGAGAATGCCATGCAAGAATTGTTGACAATGTCACAGATGATTAAATACCAGAAAGGGTGAAAGAAAGGGCTCCCAGACTGCCTGCTGAGGAGATAGAGGCCTGTAGCTTCCAGAGGTCAGAACAAGATAAAAGTCAAGTGGAGTGTGGTGTAAAGCAACCGACGTCCCTGCGTGACCAACTGGGTGCACTTCCTTCCCACTAGGCCTCGCTGTGTACAATGCGTGTTGATCTCTGGTGCCTCCCAGGGATGTTTTGAAAATAAATAAGAAACTGCAAATAGTTTGCTTATAGTTGTATCACCAAAAGATAGCACACAATACGCTGCCCCTTTGTGTGCCTCCTGTTTCTATAGAGCTGCTGGCCCATTGAGGGGATAATATGAGATGTCTACTGTCTACCTTCATATAGGGGAAAAGAATAGCACAAGGTGGTCCTCTTAGATCTGGAGATGAAGGGCTCAATTTTTAATATGCACCCCCTGACAACTAAAATCCAAATGAACAAAAATGCTTGCTTTGTCAACATCCTAAGAAACACATTGAGTTTGAGGGTGAAAACAGAACATGCGGGTAAAAGGAATGTCATAGTACAGTGTTCCCTAAAAGCATCAACAGCAACAGTACAAGGCACACTGCTCTCCAGTGCTGCACACAAGTGCTTTCTGCTGCCTCTAGCTTGTCTGTGCTGGACATTTTTATTGCTCTCTGGCCACACGAAGGTGAGGGTCATTAGGGATAATTTATGTCATTTATGTTAACAGGCCAGGTTTTCAAATGAAAACAGTAAAGCTGAATATAAAGCAGGACCCATTCTAGAACACAGCCGGAGTGAACCTGAGTCCGCTGCTCCAGGAAACGGCCCTTAGGAGGCTGAGGAGGTGCAGGGAGTCCGCTCAGCATCCACAGGAGTTGGCCAGAAGGAGAGGAGCAGCGACATGGAAAGCCAGGGGTCTGCCAAGGTACTGTGTCAATTACAAAGCAATTGATGGGGTCTACTGGCACCTCAGCAGATCAGATCCCCACTCCCTGCGTTAACTACCACACTTTGTATGGCTACTGAGGGCCAAGTGTTGGAACGGGCAAAGGGAAAAGACATACAGCTGGCGTGTCACACATATCCTCGGCTGATCACAGCATAGCATGAGGTCACCCTAGTCTATTTTTGTCTTTTTTTTCCTTCTCTCTCCCTCTCCCTCTCTCTGAATGTTTACGTGTAAAGACACACGTGTGTGGGTGTGCATGCATCATGCATGTGTGTAGAGGTCAGGAGTTGATCTCAGCTGCTATTCCTTAGGAAAGCCTTCTGTATATTATATTATATTATATTATATTATTATATTTTTGAGACAGTGTCTCTCATTGGAACCCTGGGTTCCCTGATTAAGTTGTACTGGCTGTGCCAAGAGTCATGGACTTATTTGTTGTTTTTTGTTTGTTTTCAATTTGCTGCTTCCCAAGCTCTGGAATTACAAGCTACTACCATGTGCCTGATTGGGTTCTGGGGTTGGCACCGAGGTTCTTGTTCCTGTGTGGTACTTAACTTACTGAGCGTCTTCCCTGCCTGCCCTATTGCATCTTAATGTGCTTAGAAATTAGAGAGTGTTGTCCTCCTGGTCACTCACTTTGTTAGGCCCTGAAAGGGCCATCTTAGTTCAGCTGTATTCTTACAGAACGCAAACACCCAACGCCCAACAGACAGCCTCTCTTTGGTATCTACAACACCCTACAGAAAGATATCTGACCTATGCTGGCCTCTGTGTGTGCCAAGTGTCCATCTGCTTTGTTCAGTCACCCAAGTGCTCTGAAATGGATGGGTCTGGAGTTACCCCGCTGTGATACTGGGTTCTAAGTACGCACTTGGCCAAAGGCAAGCTCCTCCAAGAGGCATGGGTATGGTGCTGACCCAAGTGGTGGCTGCGCACGTGAGGGCCCAGTGAAGTGTGCTGGGAGCTGATGGGACAGATCCATCTCAGGGTCTCAGCACCAAAAGAGGACTCGCGACGAGCCTCATGGAGACATCTGGAGAAAAGCGTCCCATTCTCTGACACCAGGCACCGTGTGGGCTTCAGCATCGCTGTACAAGTTCTCAGACTGCTGCCTCAGTGATTCATTCTGCAGTCTGACTGAGACAGGGTAGAGATAGCTGTTGGAGTGTAGGATGGGGCCCTCATGTCAAGACTGGGCTCATTTTAGCAGAAGTTGCCAAAGGGCTTCAAGATTTGTCATCCCGTACTCCAGAGGACTCTTATTATTAGGTCAACTGACATTTTCCTTTCTTCTAAAAAGGTTTATTTTATTTTATTTTATTTTAATCTATGGATGTGTCACCTGCAAGTAGGCATGTATATTACATGTATAGTCTCAGAGGTTAGAAGTGAGTGTCAGACCCCTTGGAACTGAGCTACAGACAGTTGTAAGCTGTCATACGGGTGCTGGGACCTGACCCTGGCTTTCCTCAGGAGTGAACGAGTGCTCTTAAACCCTTAGCCATCTCTCCAGACCCAGGGCGTTGCTCTTATTACTGTGGCTCTGTGTTCAAATGCCCCCATTAGCTTATCCTGTCCCAGCCCTGTCAGTAGGAAGGGTGTTTGTTTCCATGTCATGTATGAGACCAATTTCTCCTTCACAGAATCCATGCAAGGGGCCAGGACTTTTGAGTAAGAATTCATGATGAAGCAGAGTCCCCTTAAGATATTTTGCTAAATGTGGCATGAGTTGACAAGGCCAGCCCCAAGTGGCTGAGCTCTTGTTGTCTGTGTCGTATGTTTTGGCACAGTCCTAGAATGTCATCTCCAGTTTGTGTTGATCACCCAGGGTTGTGTGAGGGTCATCACAAAGAAGTGTGCATCATCATGGGCTGCCCGGTGCAGAGACCTTTAACAGGGGAGACATTGGTGAGGCCTCATGCTCTTGTGTTTGAGCTGTCACAGTGCCTTAGCCTGCAGCTAGAGTAAGTGGCAGAGGGGAAACTATCAGCTGGAAGCAAGCCTTGGGAGGATGCTCATACTGAGCTCTTCAGAAGCAAGTCCGACAGTCACTGTCTGGAGCATCCATTTAGTGACAAGAGAAGTCATGGTGCCAAGGTGAAGTCTGAGCTCTGGACTTGGTCTTCATGGGTTTCATAGGTTAAATGTGCCTTTTTCTACCCCAGTGTGAGGTTTATTCAAGTTTTTAGTGTCTTATTACTTTACAGGTAAGATGAGAATAAGGCTAGGCCCAACATCACAGTGTAAAGTGTATTTGTCATTAGTAATATAGACTATATTGATATGAAATAAGATTTGGTCATGTATTGGATATTTCTGGACAACTAGTTTGTGCATTTATTTCAGATAGGCATGGAATTGTGGATATTTTGAATCCCTATAGCCTGGCTTGGTTGTGGACACATGGTAGCAGTACCTCCTGTTACAGTGGTTCTCAAAACAGTTTCCCTATGCTGTGTATGACTTGTCCAAGGTCATCCCCATTAGGGAAACACAGAGCCAAGCTCAGCAGTATGGGAGTTATTGTTTTCAACTCAGTGGCTGCCATGCCCACTTTACGGAGCTATTCCCATCCACACCCACTTCAACTACGTGACATGAGGTGCAGTGAATGTAAGGTGCCTGGAAGTTTCTCCCTGGTGGGTTCAGGAGACAGAATACAAACAGTAGTTTCCTATAACATCACAAACCCAGCCCTGCCCACTGAGCTCCCCCTGCTTCAGGCACGGATCCTGTGGTACCCCAATGCATGCAAAGCAGAGGCCACAGGCAGAGGCTTGCCTTAGGCAGCAGGTCAGAACTGGTCTGTGTTTATCCCCGCATGCGTACGTAGTCGGGATCAGTGCACAAGGGCAAAAAGGGGAGGATGGACACGAGAACGTCCACCTTGGAACCTACTACACTGTACTTCCCAGAAGCACAGTATGCTATATCAAAGGGCGAGGCTTTGTGTCCCAAGCTGTCCATGGAGCCCAGGGAGAAGATGCAAATAGAATGCCGCTCCCCGGAGAAGCGTGCACATATTACTCCTGATCATTTCTATCGATGTGTGATGGGATGAGGACATCTTGTGGAATGACTCAGTCGGTGCTGAGTCCTTGGTGACTGACTATCCCACTGTGTCCGAGGACTGACTAGTTAAGTCTCCCTTGTTTTGGGGGGGGGAGCATTTAGTTTTAAAAAGCCTGAAGCACAGCTGGGCTTGATGGTCCATGCCTACGACCTCAGAGCTCCGAAGACAGAGGAAGGAAGGTCAAAAATTCACATCTGCCACTGATACACAGGGATCCAGGGACAGGCTGGGCCGTAGGAGACCCTGTCTGTGTGGACATCCACTGTACAATGGAAGGACTCTAAAGCCCTCTTTGTCATTGGCTCCTCCAGCTTTGGCTGTGGAGCCTTTGTTACCCTACCTTCAATGGCTTTTTTATGACTTTATATCTCAGGTCACAGTTACCCACGTTAACTTCCTTTGGGTGGAGAGTCATCAGGTTCAGGCAACGCCCACTTTTACACATATGTACCTTTGCCGTATCCCCCCAAACAGTCATCAACCACACATGGCTCTGGTCTACAGTGAAGTGGCAAGCAGTGCATCAGCTTTCAGCCCGAAATAAGAGCGCTTTTGAAGCTTTCATGTAGTTTCTGGGAGATACACGTGTAGTGGAAGCCAGTGGTCATCCCGAGAGGTTGAAGCTTTTCAGCTTGTCCTGTAACATATGACAGGGAACCAGAGATGACAGACAACCTCAGAGACAACCCATTTTGATGCCTTTTGTTGTCTACAAACTTTGGGAAGAAGTATATAAGCTCTGACTACTTGACATTTGTGAAAATATGCTTAAAATGTGATAGATTCACTGGGGATGAAGCTGAGTCAGTCACATACGGCTTCTTAGCTCAAGCCCAGGGCCAACTGGCTGTGCAGCCTGGCCCCAAAGCACTGCAAGTAGAAGGGATCCTACATGATGTCATCTTTGAACATAGGTTTGTGAGTGAAGTGTGGAGAGGGCAGGCACATACAATGTACACATGAGTGGAGAGGGCAGGCACATACAATGTACACATGAGTGGAGAGGGCAGGCACATACAATGTACACATGAGTGGAGAGGGCAGGCACATACAATGTACACATGAGTGGAGAGGGCAGGCACATACAATGTACACATGAGTGGAGAGGGCAGGCACATACAATGTACACATGAGTGGAGAGGGCAGCCGTATGCAATGTACACATGAGTGGAGAGGGCAGGCATATACAATGTACACATGAATGGAGAGGGCAGGCGTATACAATGTACACATCTGGCCCTTCTTTGCAGCCCTGTTCTCAAGTTCCATCCACTGTGCCCAGTGAGAAAAAGGTCTGACACCACAATGCTTTAGGATTCAAGGAAACCCAAAGCAATTCCCAGGTTAAAGTGGGACTTAAAAAGGCACACTGACTGTCCCCATGAGCTATGCCTTCAGTGTAACCCAGTGCTTTCTTTGAATAAAGAAAGAAGCTAATGCCATCATAAGAGATCTTTGTGAACAAGGATCCATATTGTGGCCTGTCTTACATGTGTGTTCTCTCACTGGGAAGGTCATTAACTTACAATGGTAATGGTGGCGCAGAAGAAAAGGAAGCAATCCATAGCTCATGTTGCTTTCACATTTTCTTTAATCATCAATAGATTCAAGATGGCTTTAGTGGGAGATGAAAATAAGGAAAAAATCTGAGTTAGTTTTGCATAGCTGAAAACCAAAGAAACCTACATGCATATGCAGTGGTGTAAGACTTGTAGCAATGGGAGCAGGGTGGCCCACTGGTTAGATGCTTGACTGACAAACACAAGGACTTGGTTAGGTGTGGTGCTTGCTTACAGTACTCGTATGGGGATGAGAGACAGGAGGATCCCTGGAGCTCTCTAGAATGGGGGTATATTTAGTCTTACTGTTGAGCTTTAGACCAATGAGAGCCTCTGTCAAAGGAGGCACACAGCACTTCTGAGGCTGGGCCTCCATGTGAGTGTACACATGAACCCATGCACTCATGAGTAACTGCTCACACAGGAGTGTAACACACACACACACACACACACACACACACACACACCATAAACCACACACACCATAAACTTCACACACACACACAGACATAAATACACACACACACACATACATATACACACCATAAACCACACACACAGACACACACACACGCACGCACGCACACACACACACACACAGAGGGGAGAGAGAGAGAGAGAGAGAGAGAGAGAGAGAGAGAGAGAGAGAGAGAGAGACGTATCATTTTGAGAATATTTCCTGTAAGTTAAATACATGGTCTCATATTTACATTTAAAGACAGCATAGCACAGTAAAAGCTGGGTGGTAAATTGAATGTTAATAACCTAGGATGATAATTTTTCTTTATTTATAATGCCATAAAATAACCTAAAATGCGGGGGGGGGGGCTGTAAACCACACAATGATAGATGCTGCAACAGATGGTGAAGGAGGAGAGCTTTGTATTTTAATTCTACAAAAGTATTCTAAACTTTAACCTAAGAGCTCATATTCTCACTTTGCAGTCACTTTGTTGACCCTGCTCAAGGCCCAAGTAAGTGCACAAGTCCACGGTGCAAAAGAGACCATGTGAACTCTGGGTTTAATGTCAGAAAAGAACGCTGTCCAGAGCTCAGCTCCTTTGAAGGGAAAGTGACTGAAAGCACCGGGTGCCTAACATCACAAACTCGTGGCTCCCCTGAGCTCTTCTTTCATCGTAATTGGTCTGCGAGGTTGGTTTTCAGGAGGCCACTCTTGCCACACTCCTCTCCACCTTCACACACTCTCACACCCACTTGCTGTCCCCCCACATGAGAGCCACAGTGACATAACCACAAAGGCTACAGCTCCGAGGGAACACCATGTCAGTGTAATCTTTTTCAAATAAATATATAATACAACAACGAATGGGGATCTGCTTCTTCAAAGAGTAACACTTTGGAGATTCGGTGACCCATTTGCTCTTAGTTAAAAATAAAGCGAGACTGAAAGGCCAGGTGCGGGAGCCAGGAGGACTTGTGGGGCCACAGGTCAGCGGTCTGCTGTGACATGGAATAAAGGGTGAGGGAGGTTTGCAGTGGCCAGAAATAAGCCGTCCTTGGAAACGGAGCTTATGTGAGCGAGTCACTGTTCTCAGAGCAGAGATTAGCCAGATGGAGCACACATTGCTCTGAAATTATCACTATGCAGTCTGGATTCAGTTAAACTCATAATCTGGATCAAGTAGGATTTACAGTTAAAAAGGCTGTCTTTAAAAAAATCCAATTTAATAAAATACCACTCAGATACAATGAGGGAGGGAGGAGCAAAGCGTAGCGTAACAATTAGAAGTAACAATCGTGTGTCGGGATGAAAAGCAGAAAAGGCGTCGGCTCTAGCGGACTCTATGAGAAGTCAGAGGAAGCATAAATAGCTACTGTAATTAAGTTATGTGTGCTTTTATTTTGTTTTTCTGATTTACATCCAAACGGAGATGGGCACATCACAGAGATGGGCTTGGCTTGCTTATTGGTCATAAATTCCAGGGTAGTTGAAAACTATTTTGGATTCCTTACTCAAATCAGATTTTAACTTTGATTTTTCAAAAGGTTAATAGGTTGGTACAGCGGCCTGTTATGTCAACACAGCCCTGGGAAAAAATTAATCATGAAAGCCATACAAAAGGTCAAAAGGAAGAGATTGAACATTATGCAACAAAGAAACCACAGAGCAGGTTCTGTGTGTCTCAGAACCATTTTTATCCAAATGCAGAAGCAAGGCAAAGAAAGTAAGCAGCAATGGTGATACCCAGCTGCGGTCGCTAACTGAGAAACGTGACAGGACATTAGCAGGACAGAGAAGGTTCATTTCAGCCGCCGGCCATGACCTTGTGCTCTCCAAAGAGGCCACTGCTGTAGAAACAGGAGGAATAACTGTCATCAGCGTTAGGTGAAGTTCATGCAGTAGGCATTGGCTACTGTGGAAAACACAAACACTGGTTATTCTACACAGAATCTGAAGCTCTGGGCTTCACACGGAGCAGAAGTGTATTTGGGGGTCTGTTGCTATAGTGATAGGACAACCAGGGGCCACAGAGGCTGGAACGGGTACAGAACTGCTTCCTGGGACTGACCTTTGCCTTTGTCTTCCTGTCCCGTGTTGCTGATGTCATTTTGGAGCTCACGAAAGTCGAGCACTACTCTGTGTATCTTGACAAAGGAAACAATATGGAGGCAGGTCAACAGTGGTGCAAATCTGGGTGGGTAGATGGGTGGAGAGGAGGGCTCTAGAGGCAAAAGAAAGACGGGGCTATGCTGGTGTTTGTCATGCTTCCTATGCAGAAGACGGGTTTGCATTGGCTCTTGAACTTGTTCCTCTTCCATTTAGGTGATGGTTTAAGTAATCCAGATCATTCCTGTTTGAAACGACTTGTGGTCTCAAGCGTCTAAAAAAGAAAATAAGTAGAAAAAATGTAACTAGATCATCTGAAAATAAGAAACTGGACAGATGAGCAGCAATACAACATATAGTTTATGTGACTCAAAGTGTATGTAATGAGAGTTTACATATACAAGCTTATGTATGGAGAAGTCATCTCTAGCATTACAGCAGACCTTAGCTCCTTTCTTCATTCCCCAGGCCACTCTTGTTCCTCCGTGCAAACTTGATGATAACACAACAGTGCAATCTGCACACACTCTGGCAGACAATGAGGTGCTAAACACACTGACATGGCTTTGTTACATGTCTGTGCTCTATCCTTCCCAGGGCTCTCTGAAGCCACCCTGATGGCCTTACAGTTGCTGTGAGTCCAGGGTTAATGCCGGCTTCCCTGCTTCTCTGGGTTATCCCAGGATGCAGGCAAATTGCTAGCTGCCATAGGTTCCTATCAGGATGCTGCTGCGGTGGGGGGGGGGGGGGTGCGGTGGGGGCGGGGGGAGGTGCGATCTGCCTCCTAGTGCCCTAGATGCTGTGGAAGTGACAATTACTTCTTAGTGCCAGCATGAGGTGAGAGGAAATTAGTCTTTCCTCAAGCTTTCATTCTATTTATTTATTTTTTTTAGAACTTGCCTCTCCTAAATGAAGTTTTTTGAAATATTTCAGGAAAATATATATATTTTTAAGCTTTCACATTTTGCATAAACCAGTGTTGAATAAATTTGTCTATATTCATCTATCTATCTATCTATCTATCTATCTATCTATCTATCTATCTATCATCCGTCCGTCTGTCTGTCTGCCTGTCTGTCTATTTATCATTTGTCATTTTTTTCTATGTCGCCCTTGCTGTCCATGAACACACTATGCAGACCAGGCTGGCTTCAAACACACAGACATCCATCCACCTTCCTCTGCCTCCTGCGTGCTGAGATTAAGGTGTGCATACCTGGCTCTGAAATTTCTTTCTTGAAAATCACCTCCACCTGTGTCAAGCCTCTTAAAGCACCACCAACCAACAATGTATGCTGGCTTCTCCTTGGGCATGTAACATTTTGCCAATTCTCCTTGAATAAATTGTCAACCTGCCCATTCATTTTTGGTGCGTCTCAAGTAGCCATCTTTTAAAAAGCACTGGAGGCTGCCCAGAATGCGCACATTGGTCCATGGGTGACCCCAGACTCCAACTTCCTTCCTTCTCTTCCTCTGAGTCTCTCAAGCTGGTCCACTTACACATTACAGCTGTAAATCTTCTCTTCAGCTTGATGTGGCTACCTGTCTGTTCTGGTTGTCACATGACCTGCCTTCCAACTTCTGCTCTCAGTCTGTGAATCTCCCACCACTGATCCCCTCCCCTCTACAGGCAGGTGGCGGTTGGTTTCACCCCCAGGAGAGCCTTTTACTCTGGAAGCACCCTAACGTTAGAGTAGGAGAACCAGAGGGGTGCATTGACATGCAAATCCCGAGGCTTTATTCTGTGGGTCTGTAGACAGCCTTAAGAACGGGCTTTTAATTCAAGCACCAGTGTTCTCAGATACCTGCAAGCCACAATTATGCCCCAAGAGACAAAGTTGTACCTATTTAAGCTCACTTTCTAATTCCAAACCTTCATCAATTTTCACAAGTTTCCTTCCTCCTCTGTCTGCCTCACTCATTCTCCACAGAGGATTTAGTTCAGTCGTTCTCAAACCCCTACATACCTGCCTGGAATGCTTACAGAAATCCCACTACATCATCCATCCGCTTCCCTCACCAATTTATCCAAGCCTTGCTTGGTGTTAATTAATTTTTGATCATTGTATAATTATATACAGTAAGTACACAGATTTTAAGCCCCTGGTTCAATGAGTACTGACAACTGTATTTTTTCCTAAGTAACTCATACCACAATCAAGCTTTTTTCTTGTCTTTTCTGGTCAACTTTTATGCTCTCCCAGAAGCAAGCACGGTGCTCGTTTTAAACTTCCTAGATCATCCTCCAGCCCCAGCCTTGTATCCTGAAAAAACTGTGATGGAATCACACTTTATTAATTCCTTCGCTTCTGGCCTTTTATGCTCAACACAACGTCTTTAACATTTGTCAATGTTTGGCATCAGTAGCCTTTATATGTCTATGTCTTTATAACCTGAAGTCCATTTGATCATTTTTTTTTTCCAATTTGGCCTGTCAATTGTGATAGCTGACTGACTGATAGCAAATAGTAAGACTATGCCCACCTTCATGAGTTTTGTTTAATGGGTTTCTGCAGCTGGTATTCTTCAGTCATTTGATATTTTCCAAAGCTTCTCAACTTATTCTAATATTAATGTTTTTCGAGGGTAACTCATTTCTGGAATGGAAACAGATGGCCTACCCACCCTGTTCTCACAGACCTTCCCTCATCTTTCTCTCCTGTCTCAAAGGATAATCCCCGCCCCCTTTACGTTCGTGACCTAGTAACAGTCATTGTTTGTGAGTGTGGCCTCCATGTGTCCCTTCTGTGTGAGGGGGCCTTAGGATGTTCATGTTTTGCTGTAACTGTGGGAGTTAGTGGAGGCTGTTATGGAGCCTGTTAAGAAAGGCACAGGCAGGCCCCGACCCCAGGAGTCAGGCATTTCTTCTCGCTCCTCCCTGCCCCTCCTCCTCTAACTGGCTCCCTTCAGTCTGTCCACTTCCACTGGCTTATTTGCTGGCCCTCTGTGCAGAGATACACTCAGGGCTCTTCTACGAAGAGGGAAGAATAAGTTAACTTTTCCCTTTTTAAATGTGTCAGCCACACAGGAACAGTCTTAGTTATTTTCTTTCCTACCAAATTGTAGCTTCTCGTTTTACCCTTTAGCTCACTTCAGAAACTGGCTTTGGCTTGCACTACAGGACTGAATGGTTTCAAGGTAACTAATGAGTTTTTAATCACCTGAATCAAACATGTCAATTTAATTTTCCTTCCCTCCTTCCTCCCTCCTTCACTCCCCTCTCCCTTTCTTCTGTCCTTCCTTTTCACTCTGCCCCACCCCCTTTTTCTTTGCTTCTCATACTTGAGTTGAACCAAGCACACAGCAGGAAGTTGCCCTGCTACAGAGTTAGATCTCCAGTACTCAATTTAATTTTTATCTATTAAATTTCTTCTATTTAACAAAGTAATTTAAACAACATAATTATTTAGTTATGTCAATTTGTTTTTATTTCTTTCTGTATATTCTTTTTTACAATTCCATGCACTTTTTATTATAATTAAAAATGCCATACATCTTTTTTCCTCTTACACTCCAATAAGGGCACAGAGCAAAATAATCACAAAACTTAAAAATGTCTTATAATGACAATGCCAAGGATGATAATATCTACTCGAAACTCACAAGGTGAATAATGAACATTGATTTATAGTGTCTAGCTTCTCACTTATATAAAAAATTAGATGTCTAAACTTTAAACTTAAAATGTCTATATACACATGCACAAAAATACACATTTATTCATATATATGCATGTGTGTATGTATAATATATTCCTACATACATATATATAGCCTGCTCAATAATAGTTTCTATGGTTTTTTAAATTTGAAAATATTTTATTTTATTTTATTTTTACATATACATTTATATTATTATACATATATATAATATATTATCTATAGCAAGAAGAACCATCAAACAATGAGGAATTATATAAATGTTACATTCTTAGTGTTTTGGCTATTTGGATTTGACAGCCTTGAAGAAGACATCTTTCCTATCTTGGTGCATCTAAATTTCTGAATGTGAATCAATCTCCATCACATATTGTCAATATCAACTTACAACACCTATCTAGACCTAAAAACATCTTAACCTCTAAACAACTAAGCTTCATTGTAAAACTAAGCTACTTGGTCTTCAACTCTATCAGAGACTTGAGAAGGAGTAAACTTGATTATCTGAGTATGCTGGGAGTGCAGGTTAGTAGCTTTCCAAATGAAAAGATGACAGAGACAGTTTTCTACCTGAACAGTCACCCAAAACTCTCTATAACATTGGAGCATCTTCTTCAGCCTTTTGGCCCAATATATCTGACAGACATATTTGTGAGGCAGGAACTGTTGAGGACTTGCTTACCCTGTCTTGGCAGAGTTTGGCAGTGGACTCTGCCTGCATCCAAGCTTGCCATTTTTAAAGGAAGAATTCTGTCTGTGGTAGAAATGAGGACCTTTTGCCCAGTGGCCTGTTTGCCACATTTGAAGCCATCTCTATAAGGAGGCTCTTTGATGCTCATCATCCTCTTTGAGGTAGGCTGGGTGTTGCCAGGAGTTAACCTGTCTCATTGGCAATGAATCTTTACAGTAATAAAAACATTTTAAAATGCCATATTCTGCATGTCTTTGAAGATCTTGTCTACCTATCCTTCCTTATCTTTCTATAGAGTCATATCTATCTGCTGCACCTAAGATGTATATCCTTGTGATAAGAGTAAACTAGTAATTGACATGACCATGATTTAATCTACTAACATTTAATTTGTACAACTTATTTCTCCTAAACAGCTTGCTATAGCACTTTCAAAGCATTGGAAGTAAGCCTTGTAATATATATGAAATGTGTGTGAAGAATAATCTTACATTTGAATTCTATGCCACTGTATCTAGGATTAAACTTCTTTTGTATCTATATACAGATTCTACACCAGTGAATTAAAAATACCTTTTGAGTGACAATTGAGGCATTACGTTGAGGAGTAGATTCACTAATCTACTTTTCGTTCTAGCTTCCCTACATATTTCTATATTCCCCCTTCTTCCTTTTCAACCCCTTTCTCCAAACAGGTCTGATCCGATGTCAGTGTCTGGTTCTTCTGTTCTGAAAGCATATAAGTTCTCACAAGCATTATACAATCCTAAACTCATGTGTATGAGGTGTGTGTGATGCACAGAACAATTAAGGCTGGATTTCTGCTCTTTTTATGAACAGGAAAAGAAGACATCTGTAAATCTTCATTCCTTTTTGTATATTCTTTTTTTCAGATGCTCACTTAGTGGGCTTAGGTCAGGGGGAGCTGTTTGATGTCAATCTGCCACCAATATCTGAAGACTTTTGTGTTAAAGACAAAGAAAGAATAAGTTATAAGTTCTAGTTATCTCCTAGTAACAAAGGGCGATTGTTATTGCATGTTGTAAAATTTTTCTTTCTGGGAAATGTCTACGCACTCCTAAGATCTCAATAAAGCCCCTAAAGTTTGATTTTAACCGAAGTTTTTGTTGGGGAACCGATGAGTTTAATGGATTCACTTACAGAGCATGGGTGAGCACAGAGCACTTAGGTTGCTTCCCACATCGGGGTACCCGTAGCTCCCAGATATTGAGTCCTTTCTAGCTTGTGGGACCTAGCTAGCCTCTCCTGGGGACCTGGAGGCCATGTTCAACTAGAGCAAAGTCAGGTAAGAGTGACTGTGAAGAGTGGCTGGATACTCTGGGGGAGCCCACTCACTTCCTGCCCCCCTCCTCTAAGAGAGCATCAACAACCCAGCAAGCCCAGCTGTGATGATCTTTTGCAAGCATGAGTTGCATTGGTCATGTTGTTTTATCCCAGGAAAGTAACTAATACAGAGAATGACTTGTCCAATCATTGACTTATGTTCTAATGTCTCCATTCTCATTAAAAAAAACCATAGGAATCTGGAATCCATAAGAAGGATGAATTTATTTCCTCATATGCTCTACTATAGATTAGAAAATTATTTAATCAGTACATTTTCACTTAGCATCCGCTATAACGATATTAATAAATGCCAATATTTTTCTTTAGATTATAAAAAGTAATCTCCTGAGAGTATTTCTTCAACAGCAAACACAGCAAACGCTACAAAAACATAATGCAAGACCACAAAATAGCCAGACACAGCTGGAACACTGTAAAGGCATTTGAAGGTCACATCAAATTTGTGTAGTAACAGCCAGAGAAGAGAGAAGGAGAACAGCCCACCTTCTCCTCTTCCTGTCTCCATAAAACTCAGAGTAGAAGCTAAGACTATTTCTCATGGGCTCGTCCCCTGTTCTTCCTGTACCGAGCCCGGATTGATAATTAATGACCCTTGAGAGAAAGCTACTTAGCTTTGCTTTCTCTGCAGAGTTCGGGGAACAGAGGACACTGGAATGCCCTTGCTCTTTAATTAGAGAGGTTGGAGCCTATCGATCACCATGGAGATAAACCTGTGACCTACTTCACAGGAGCAAGTGCAGTACAAGGCAGGTGGCACCTTCTACTGTGCTGTGGCTGTACATGCAGGAATCCTATACCACCGCGGGGGGGGGGCATTTTAAAGAAGAGAGTGCTCTCTAAATCAGGGCAAGAGACCAGGCTTAAATAGGAGCCAGCGGCTACCCTCACACAAGTCCTTCATGTGGCCCCTCCAATCTTAAGCTTTGTATCTACTCTAAAAGAATGGCATTATTTGTAAAGCATGTTTCTGAAAGATGTAGAAATCATATTTTTCTCTTTCACCTTATATTGATTAATTATTCTTTCCCCTGAAAAGCAATATGATAGTTTGGGAATTTGGAGTTACAGTAAAAAACAATATTTATAAACATTGACAACTCCCCATTCCACTCCTCCTAGCCATAGGCAACGGTCTTCTAACTGTCTATTTCTACGTGTGTGAACTCTAGGGTATGTGAAACAACAGAATCAGATGGTATCTGTCATTTCATACCTAGTTTACTTTCGTCCATGTTGTAATAATGTGTCAATTCTTTGGTTTTTAAGGACATAGACTGTTTTACGCCATGTATTGCTTATCCATCATCTGCTGGTAGTTGATTGGGTTGCTGTGATCTCTTGGCTATTTGCTGGCATTGCTGCTGTGAACACAGGTGAACAATTATCCATTCAACTCTCTACTCTGGATGTAAACCCAGAAATTAAAGTACCAGGTCAAGACTCTGCTTTAAACTGGGGTTCATATGTGCTGCAGACAAGGGGCAGAGCCACACCCCTTCTTTCACAGTAACTGTTGTGAAGGGAGGCTGGAGCATCAGGACCCTGGCAGGGGAACCAAGGAAACCTAAGGCTGTCAGCGATTTATCTCTGAGAAGCTTGAGAAGTTTATCGCTGCCTCTCACACCCTGCGCTTTATATCACAGTGAAATGTGGAATCTTTGGGAACCAGAGCGAAAGTTCATCTTTGACTCTCATTGATCGTCACCCTCCAGGGTGCACTCCAAGCTCGGTGCTGCATGGTTCAGGACTTTGGTTTGAAAGTGGGAACTGAAGGAAGAGCATAGAAACATCAAGAAATATCTAGAAGGGTTAAGGAGAGGGATTCCTACTGTGCTTAAGAAGGACAACTCCTCCATGCCACACATCTTTGGGGATTAAAATTGTTCTTCTGACTAGTTTGAAAATGCGTAGAGAAGCAAACCAAGAAACATGTGTTTGTGTGTGTGTGTGTGTGTGTACATGTGCGTGTGTGCATGCGTGTATGTGTGTGTGTGAGAGAGGGGGGGAGAGACAGAGAGAGGGAGAGAGAGAGAGAGAGAGAAAGAGAGGAAGGGAGAGAGAGAGAGAGAGTCCTGTGTGGTAAACAACAGTGACCCCAGCAGCAGAGTTTCTGAGGCCTGGTGGAGGAAGTTGGATGATGCGCCATTTTGAGTCTTCAGCTGCCTAGTTCACAGGAAGCTCTTATTAAAGCAGAGAGAGTCAGTGGTGAACTTGACGTTGGAGCAGCACTGGAAATGTTGAGGGTGAGAGAAGAATAAAATGGACGCTGAAAGAGTTAGTTCATAAGAACATCATTTGTCAGAAGCAATTTTAATGTAAGTGCAGAGATAGATACTGTGTAGGTAAAATAGCAAACGTCCCTACAGACTCTCAGCTTGCCCATCTGTGGGCTCAGGGGTGAGATGAGTAGACAGTGGTCCCCAAAAGGTATCTTCCTAAAACATGTTCTTCAGCCAGCCTCAGAATGACATATCTTCATGGTATCAGAAAGGAAAAAAAAATACCAAAAGTATGGTTTTCTACATAAAATTCATTTGGTGCTTGCTTTCTCTCTTGCATACTCATCCATGCTTGACAGAATTGGCAGTGTTGACACCCACTGCATCACTATTTCCCAGTAATAAAGAATCCATTAGTTTCAGGTGGCCAACAGCCTACTCAGATTTGGGAACCACCATTGTGGCATAAGACGGGGCCTACACCTGAGTGCTGTCCTACTGTTTTCCTACATCCGCAGTTTAACAGCAGAGTGTGGGCCACAAAGCACCACAGACTGTGACAGTGGAATGTGCAGGGTCCTGGGCTTCAAAGAAAAAAGAACCTGCATCTACCCTGCTCACTGCCTGGGCTGGTTTCTGTGTGTTGTTTTAAATGTAACACATATTTTGTAAACTCAGCTCATACTTTTGGCGAGGTTTTATGGAAGAGCTCTGGTTTTGCAGGCAACTCCAATTCTCTTACAATTAATCAGCCTCCAGTAAATGTCTCAGTGAGCTGTTGTTTTGCAAAACATGAAGGTGGGTGTGTCTACCTACAACTTGTCACTCCCTGGGCTGATTGTCATTTAAAATGTCTTTATAACATTACCCTGGGGGATTATTTGGCAAAGATGAGACTTGTAATTCTGTTCTTCACTTTAAGTTATTGAGGAGCCAAGTTCTGTGTTTTTAAGGAATAGTCACCGCCTTCCTCATTCTTCAGCGTTTAAATGATTTGCTCATGCTGCTGATTGCTCCTTAATATAGTTAACAAATATTAATTGAATCCCTCTAGTTATAATCCTGTCAGGCAGAAAGAAGTGACTTGCATTTTGTGTTCAAAGAATTAACAGACTAACTACTTCTACTGGAGTTCTCCCTTCTAGTCATTTCCCTTCCTCTCTCCTCTCTCCTCCTCCTCCTCCTCATTCTCTCTCTCTCTCTCTCTCTCTCTCTCTCTCTCTCTCTCTCTCTCCTCTCTCTCTCTCTCCTCCTCCTCCTCCTCCTCCTCCTCCTCCTCCTCCTCTCTTCTTCCACGCCTCTTTCTTTGGAGCCAGATTCCAGTGAGAATGCAGTATCCTGGAAGATTCTTTGAGGTGCTACAAAAACAGTCTGCATCTATTTGCTCCAGAAATAACCTGAGCGGGTTGGTGGCCTCTGACGAGAACTCCTGGAAGGGGTGAGGGACTTCAGGGACTCCAACGCATAATTGTTTTCTCTCAGGTTTAAGCAATTGCCTGCTTTTTGTGCGCAGACCCATACAAGGCATTTGACAGAAGGGGGGTGGCTCTCCCACAGTGCCTTTCTGGCCTCAGCATCCTTGCTCTTCTGTAGGATCTGATTCCAAAATTGAAGTACTGGCTCCGTAAATATTTCTTCATTTAGGTTGAATTCTCCACTCCAGGAGAAGCCTTCCTTTTCCATTGGCAGGATAGGGCCTCAGGGGCATCTTTGCTCCTCTGAGGCAAGTCCCAGGTCCTTGGACTAGTCTCTTCCCATCAGAACACAGACTGGAATTAGTGCACCTAAAAATGCTTTCTGTTCTTTCTTGCACTAAGTGATCTCTGCAACCGTGAAATTGAGACCAGATAACAATGGAGAATTCTGCTCGTTCCTGTCTTACATTTGTACAGTAGTAATGAAGATATGAGGGGAAATGAACAGCATGAGTAATGAGGAGATTCAATGTCAGAGAAGACTGATGTCAACAGCAAACACAGAGAGTCATCGCTTGACTTGAATCTTACGGCTCATACGTTGGAAAATTAGTACCTAATTGGTGGAACTGTTTGGAAAGCATTAGGATATATGGGGTTGCTGGAGGAGGCGTCTCACTGAGGGTGAACTTAAAGGTTCTAAAGACAAAATGAGGCATTCCCAGTTAGCACGAGTGCTCTCTCTCTCTCTCTCTCTCTCTCTCTCTCTCTCTCTCTCTCTCTCTCTCTCTCTCTCTCTCTCTCTCTCTCTCTCTCTCTCTCTCTCTCTCTCTCTCTCTCTCTCTCTCTCTCGTCGCCATCCCTCAGCTTCCACCTTTTACTTGTTGGTCAAAATGCGAGCTTTTAGCTCTTCTTGCCACTGCTCCTTTGTTGTACTACCATGGACTCTAACCCTTTGCACCAAACCATAAGCACCAAATTAACCACATTTATGACTTGCCTTGGCCATGGTGATTTGTCATAGCAGTAGAAAGCCCAGCTAAGGCATTAAATTAGAAACCAATCCTTTCTGGGTTCAGGTAAAATAGCCCCACATCGGTGACTTTGCTTTAGTCTCCTGTCTTTCTCTCTGTGATCTCAGTAGTCTTGAACTACGATCTACCAAGTGACTTACTGGTCAACAAAAATTTAATCTTATTGAGTATCTAATATATTATGGCATATACACCAACTGTTTTTCTTGTTACTTAAGAAAAAATATATGTATGTTTGTTACCTGGAGTAAAGTTATATTTTCTGCGTCCATCTCCTGCCTCAGACTTTGATAGTGGGAAATATATTTGTGTGGCTTTATCTTTTACAGCTGGAGAATTGCCTAATTAGCACACAGTGGCTGCCCCCAGAAACATGCAACTGGATATATTTTACACCCAAAATATTTACATTCAAATAATAGGCTCATAATAACTCTTCATAATCATAATCATGTTATAAATTTGCTGTCAAATTTAAACCTTTTTTTAAAAAGCAAAGTCAGAGAAGCCAGAAGAAATAAGTTAAAATGGCATCCTACCCAGACCTAAAGAGCTAAAGAAACTTACTTAGGGGCTCACAGTGGCAAAGTGGCTAAGGTGGGCGTCATCCGTGGACTTGGAGTGCAGGTTCTTAAGTACTGCATTATACTGAGGAACCCACCCATGAACACGCAGCAATACTTCTCTGAAGTAATTAAAATAGATGCAGTGAGCTGAATGTTGACTTTGAATCTACCACGCATACAGTGTGGCAATTCACTGCAGCTTCGTTTTTGTGATTCTGCATTTGTGTGTATGTGTGTACATGCGCATTTGCTTACCTGTGTGCTTGTGCATGTGGAGTTAGGGGTTAATCTTGTGTGTTATTCTTCAGACACCGTCAACCTTTTCTCCTTGGCTTGGAGCTGCCAGTTGCTTTCCTGGAATTCAGTCTCTTCTCCACAGGTTCTCTTTAGTGTTAAAGAGAAAGAAAGAAGTGACCTACTAGGAGTTTAGAGCTGCCCCCATGAGCTATTGATCGTTGTTCTCATTAGTGTTCTCTGCTCTCTTTGATTAGCTAGTTTTTTCCCACTGGACTTCCATGGCCGATTTGAACTCTCCCATTTTCTTACAAGATGAAAGAAAGGAACCATGAGTGAGCCACTGGACAGTCCAGGCAACGATTCCGATTTCCTGGATTATGTCGCTGCTTTGGGGAACTGCACCGATGATCAGATCTCACTCAAGATGCAGTACCTTCCTGTCGTCTACAGCATCATCTTCCTTGTGGGCTTCCCGGGGAACGCAGTGGCAATTTCCATCTACGTCTTCAAGATGCGGCCCTGGAAGAGCAGCACCATCATCATGTTGAACTTGGCCCTGACGGACTTGCTGTACCTGACCAGCTTCCCTTTCCTCATTCACTATTACGCAAGCGGTGAACACTGGATCTTTGGGGATTTCATGTGCAAGTTCATCCGATTCGGCTTCCATTTTAACCTGTACAGCAGCATCCTCTTCCTCACGTGTTTCAGTATCTTCCGTTATGCTGTGATCATTCACCCGATGAGCTGTTTTTCTATCCAGAAGACTCGGTGGGCAGTGGTAGCTTGTGCTGGGGTTTGGGTCATCTCTTTGGTAGCTGTCATGCCCATGACTTTCCTGATCACGTCAACCACCCGGACCAACAGGTCTGCTTGCCTTGACCTCACCAGTTCGGATGACCTCGCTACTATCAAATGGTACAATCTCATTTTGACCGCCACCACCTTCTGCCTGCCCTTGGTGATTGTGACACTCTGCTACACAACGATTATCAGCACCCTGACTCATGGGCCCCAGACCCACAGCTGCTTTAAGCAGAAGGCCCGGAGGCTGACCATCCTGCTTCTCCTTGTGTTCTACATATGTTTCTTACCCTTCCATGTCTTGAGGGTCATTCGGATCGAATCTCGCCTGCTTTCAATCAGCTGCTCCGTTGAGAGCCACATCCACGGAGCTTACATTGTCTCTAGACCATTAGCTGCCCTCAACACCTTTGGCAACCTGCTGTTATACGTAGTGGTCAGCAATAACTTCCAGCAGGCATTCTGCTCCATAGTGAGATGCAAAGCCAGTGGGGACCTTGAACAAGCAAAGAAAGACAGTTGCTCCAACAACCCTTGAGTCACGCTGTTTAGTCAAGCCTAGGGAGATGGCTCAGTGGCAAAGCTCTTGACATGCAAATGTGAAGGTCTGAGCTGGAATCTTCAGACTCCACATAAATCGGGTGTGCTGGCAAGCACCTGCAACTCCAGTGCTCCTATGGTTTGACAGAAATGGAAACAGGAGAATCGCTAAAGGCTCCAGGGCCAGCTAGCCAACTGGACACAGTGACTGACCTCAAAGAGACCTTGTTCCCAACAAGATAGACGGGAAGAACCTATGTGTGAAGCTGTTTTTTGAGCTCTCCATGTGCACTGTGGCATGTATTCAACTTCCTCCCACCCCCACCGACAGCCACATGCCATTCACACATATGTACTTATCAAATGTCAATTAATTAATCAATTAACACCTCACGACAGTTTATATATAACTCCCAAGAAATCCAGAATACACATCCCCCTTGTAACTACAGTACTTTCAGGCCATTATGAGTCATGGGCTTTAGGCTCTTAGGAGCTCACCAATGTGTTTATTGAGATCTTTGGGATCTTAGTGAGCGAGCTTCATGAATGTCAATAAAGTATATGGAGTTAGAAGCTATAAAACTCCAAAGATTTCTGTTGCTGCCAACTCATTGCCTGCACGTGGGAACTGGTGCTTGTACGGCAACCCTAGACCTCCCCAGGGCTTTAGCATCAAGATGGGAAACACCAAACAAACTAGAGCCGAATAAAAGTCAAGCATGTTCTTCCACGTCCTTTCACACGTTGTGAACGCTATTTACTAAAACCATGAGTTATCCAAAAGCATCACTTGTGCCTTCCTCAATATTTATACATCTCATATCTTTATAAGTTGTTGTTGTTTTTGTTTTACTTTAAATTTTCTTTGAGATTATTGCTCTGAACTTTCCTCTTAGTTCTTCTCATTCTTCAGACTGTATGAAGACATTAGGACACAATTAAAAGGATACTGAGGAAATAGCCCAGTCAGTAGAGTGCATGGTGCACAAGCATAAAGGCTTGAGTCTGGTCCCTAGAACCTACACACAGAAGCCTGTGGCAGAGGCATGCACGTGGAACCCCAACTCTGAGAAGGCAGAACCAGGCAGGTCCCTGAAGCTTGGTGACCAGCCAGCCTAGCCTGAGCTCTAACATAATGACTCAAAAACTGAAGGATATAGCTCCTGATGAACAGCAAGCAAGGTTGTCCTTGGGTCTATGTCTTCACTGTTGTAGGTCATGCTAACAATTGTTGAATTCATAAATCATATTAAGTTTTATTAATAATTGTCAACTTTTCCTGGGGAAACAGAAGACAAATTGATGAAATAGAACTACTTCCAAATGCCATATACACATTAGATGCTAAATCCAATCTAATGTTGCTTTAGTTTCTGTAGAAGAATTCTCTAGGAAAAACTTACTCTCTTCGGTATCTTGATCTCTTAGAAATATAATGAAAACAACGTCTGTAGAAACACCTAAAGTTATTCTTGGATCATGTGTGTGATTACTTATCAGTAAACATAAATATTTGAGAAAATACCTGTCTACATACTTTAAACTCTAATGAATGTGTTGATATGATTAATAAACTTAAAAATAATTACTCCTTGAACTGGTCATCTTTCCTATGAAAATGCAACTTATTTATTACTATATTGACAGTGATTGTTAAGCAAAAAGAAGTTTGAAAATAAGATGGAGAATACGGCTGGAACACAAGGCTTCTGCATGGGAAGATTCCAGTGAGGTTTTCTAGGACAATGTGTCTGACTTAGACCAAGAGATACGTATCAACATCCTCTGCCAGGCAGCTGGGATAGGATAGGGGAGGAAAGAAGAGAGCCCGGGCCCTAATCACGAATCCCTGGATGAGAGCAGCCCTCATAACTATCACCTTTGATGCGTTCTTTCACAGGCTTTTCTTCTCTTTTTAAAAATTGAGTGGAGAGTGGGATATGACTTTCTCACGTACTCTGGTGCCTCACATTTGACCATGTCCCCTGGAGGGGGAGACCTGGTGGCACTCAGAGGAAGGACAGCAGGTTGCCAAGAAGAGACTTGATACCCTATGAGCATATACAGGGGGAGGAAGTCCTCCTCAGGAACAGTCATAGGGGAGGGGAATAAGGGGAAAATGGGGGGGGGGAGGGAAGAATGGGAGGATACAAGGGATGGGATAAACATTGAGATATAACAAGAATAAACTAATAAAAAAAATTAAAAAAATTCAATTGTAGCCCCCTCCCTCCTCTCCTCCAAGTCCTACATTCCCCCTCCCTCCCTCCCTCTTCCCCGTATCCCCACAGCCTCCCTCCCTCCCTCCCTCCCTCCCTCCCTCCTTCCCTCCCTTCCTTCCTCTTTTCTGTACCCCCCCCCCCCCAGCACATCAAGTCACATCAGGACTGAGCACATCCTCTATCATGGTGACCTGTCAAGACAGCCCTGCCACGGGGAGGTGATTGAAAAACATGTAAGAAAATCCTTGTCAGAGACAGGCCCCACTCTCCTTACCAGGGGACCCACATGAAGACCAAGCTGCCCATCAGGCACATCTGTGTCAGGGCCTAGGTCTAGTCCATGCATGGTCCTTGCTTGGTGTTTCAGTCTCCACAAGTCCCGCTAGGCCCAGTTATTTGGCTCTGTTGGTCTTGTGGTCCACCGGTCACCTCCAGGTTCTTCTGTCATTCCTCCCACTCTTCCACAAAGCTCTCTCCACTCTGACTCAATGCTGCGAGTCTTAGCATCTGTTTTGATCTGCTGCTGAGTGGAGCCTCTCAGGGGACAGCTATGCTACGCTCCCGCCTGCAAGCATAGCAGAGTATTATTAATAGTGTCAGGGGTTGACTCTCTCCCATGGGGTGGGTATCATGGGTTGGGCCAGGCATTGGTTGGACATTCCCTCAATCTCTGCTCTATCTTTATCCCTGCATATCTTGTAGGCTGGGTAAATTTTGGATTGACGTTTCTGTGTGTGGTTTGGTGGTCCCCTCCCTCCACTAGGAGTCCTGTCTGGTAAGAAGATGGCCTCTTCAGTCTTTATACCCACTGCTAGTAGGGGTCTCAGTGAGAGACATTCCCATATCCTCCCAGGAGCCTACCCTGTCATAGGTCTCCATCCTGTCTCAGAGATGCCCCAGGCCTTGCTTTCTCTTCTCTCTGCAAGCTGACTGTCCTCGTGCCCTCACTCTCCTCAATTGATCCCCATCCTCACTTCCCTCAGCGCTCCCTCTCCTCTCCTGCTCCTGCTCTTCAAACGCTTCCTCTGTATATTCTATTTCTCCTTCCCAGTTTCATGTAGGCTCAATTTTCTTACAAATATATTTTATCATGAACTTATTAACCGAGAGTACCTCACTTATAACCCGACTAACCTAACAATAGGAAAAGGAGATTAAAGAATACAGTAATGAAACTAAGGATATCAGTTCCAAGGAACAATTCTCCTGGCCTAATCAGCAGGATTTCTTCTGCTGGAACCTGGATCAACCAGAACCCGGAACCTCAGCAGGAGCCCGGAGCCCCGAAGCCTTCCCTCGAGTGGGTCTCTCTAGGAATGTCTCGAAACGGAGTGATGAACAGCCAGAACTATTCCATGTCTCCAAAGGCCTCACCTCTTGTTTTTGGCTCACATATATACCTCCTTTCAGAATTTGTTCAAGGATATTTTTCAGCTGCTTAACAACCAATCTCCCCCACATGGTGGTTCGACTTCTAGGGAGATAAACATCACCTGCTCTCTCACAAGTCTTTTTCTCATCCCCCACATGTGATCTAAGCAAGAAACAGGTTTATCTCTCTTTTGGTCTCACAGGCTTCTCTGTAACACATGGCACATGTACTTCATTAGAAGCCCTGGCTTGCCTCTCCATGGTGGCTGTAGAGCCTGGAGTCGTGACCAGCCGTCCTCTCGGGACCTCCCAGCTTTTTTCTACCTCTTTTCTCTTCAGTACCAGCCTAGCCGCTGGACTATCTCTAGCATGTAGCTGCATAAAAGTTGTTATGTTTTTCACTTTCTGAAAATTTTCATTTAACTTATGAGCTCCATCATAATGTTTTTCAGGATAAGAGGTGAGTGATCAAGTAGAAACCACAAAAAATGGCTTTAAAAAAAAAAAAAAACTTGGATATTCTAAACCCCGTTCTTTCATCTGAATTTTCATTCTTTCTTATGTCAAAGATCTCTCAGAGAAAAGCCAACTTATCTATATATATGCATGTATATGTATATATATATAAATATACCTTATTCACTTATATATGTGTTGTGTGTGTGTGTATATATATATATATATATATATATATATATATATATATACATACATACATACATATTTTCCCCTTTGGTCATTTTCTTTCTTCCCACCAAAGTACAGGGAAATAAAAAATTTTTCTTCCTGGTGCAGATTAGTTCACTATATCTGTGGCTTTATGTTGTTATTTTCGAGACCTGACTCCAACACTTAATCCCACTTTCTTCAATTTTTTACAATTTTATTACCCTGAATAAATTGACCTCAGCTCTGGGGCATGCATGATTTTCCATTATCCCTACAGCACCTCGCTTAATTCACGTTCTGTCACCCTGTTACCTGACCTGGTTCCCACGGGGATGAGCAAACGCTGATGACGGCCTGCCTTCCACAGCCCTGCTGACCGAACATAATCACAAAGATCCAAGCTAAATTCAATTCAAAGGGTTAGTTTTATTTTCCAAAGTATAATGTTCTGAATTCACTGGACTAGGGGTTGAATTGTGAACTGAATCCCCCTCCCCCTCAGAAGGCAGATAATGATACACACTTTCCAGGCTACAGTGGGACCCTCGAGACCTTGCCTCTTACAGACACCACAAAGGAGCAGAGGGCAAGCTGCATGCACGACAAAGAAGCTCACTTTGTTTGCCCGACCATGAGAGGCAGGGTGCTCAAGTCCGGCTGTACCTGAGAAAATCCAGAAGAGGTACAGAGAACCTGGGGACACAATATCACTCCTATTTTGATTCTAAGTGTGCCTCACAGAAACGTCCAGAATCACAAAATTAGAGAAGTGAGAAAAATGACATGGTTGCCCAAACACACGCTCCCAGCGACTGATGTCCTGCCATCCTCGTGGTCATCTGCCTCTTTATTTGTCAATGTATTCCGATTTTTCAAGAATATTTAAGGGCACGTTCTGGACAACATACAGTTTTACCTATAGATAGTGGTAGACATTGGGCAAAATTGCGTAGACCTGTAATCCCGGCATCTTTAATTCCAGGTAGAGGCAGATGGATCTCTGATTTCAAGTCTAACCTGGACTACACGAATAGTTCCTGGCCATACAGAACTACATAGAGATACCTGCCTCAATAAACAAGTAAATAAATAATTAAAATAAGAAACTGTTAGCAGTAGAAAATCACCTAGCATGCATGAGGCCCTGGGTTCCATTTCAAGACAACAAAAAGTCTTTAATTTTATTTACTACTAATCCATATTTCTCTTTCGTTTCTCTGTTTTATTTGTTTGAGACAGTTTCTCTGTGTAGCCCTGGCTGTTCTAGACTTCCTTTGTAGACCAGGCTGGCCTCAATCTCACAGTGATCTGCCTGCCTCTGCCTCCGGAGTGCTGGGATTACAGGTACAGACCACCACTCCCAGCTAATAATCAATATTTCAATCAAAAGTGTGTTTTACATCTCTCCAACTCAAATAAAATTAAGGATATGAACAAGCTTTACAGATTCTGGCATGTATGTATGTATGTATGTATTTTGTGTGTGTGCATGCATATCTCTGTGCCTGTTTGTGTGTTTGTGTCATGTTTGTGTGTAAACTTGCACATGTCTCTCTTGTGCGTGCATCCGTGTGTGTGTGTGTGTGTGTGTATGTGTGTGTGTGTGTGTGTGTGTATGTGTGTGTGTACTGTGCGTGTTTCACGAATTTGGTTAAGAATGCCTAGGGAACAAAAGGGTATCAGGTCTCCTGAGGCAGGAGTTACAGACAGTTGTGGGATACCTGACTTGGGAACTAAACTCAGGTCTCCTGGAAAGCAGAAAGTTTTCTTAGCCACCGTGGCCTGTCCAACCCCTCTTAAATTTCCTTTAAGCAGTTCCTCACTATGTGCTTTCCTAGGGCTGGAGAGAAGGCTCAGTGTTCCACGGCACTCCCACTCTTGTGTAGGGCTCAGATTTGGTTCCCAGCACCACCATGGTGGCTCAAAACCACGTGCACTTCTCAGTCTGGGGGATCTGACAGTCTCTTCTGGCTTTCCCAGGCTTTTCAGGAAGATGAACACACACAAGTGCACACACAAATAAGTAAACGAACAGTTTCTTCTCCCCTTATAGCTACTTATTTAGTAAAGATATAAAGTTACAGTCCGGCAGAAAACTCCACCTTCCGTTTCTGACTGCTTTTTAGTCCATGTTTCTTGGCTCCTTTTATTTGTCATTTGGAACACAGAGTCTGAAGTTAGACGCGACATGGTCTCTTTTTTATCCCGTTCCTTCCCACTCTCCCGCTCTGTGTTTCTCATTTGCAGGAATACTCATCCATCACAGCTGTGTGGCCTGACTGCCAGCTAAGCAGAGAGACTCAGGCTGTATTATGCTAAGGCTTCTGGCCTCCATTCCATTGCCTTTATTGATTTTTGCCAACTTTTATTGATTGTTTATTATTGTTTGATGCACTAGGTGACTTTAACGTGACGAACAGCTTCTTGCTTCTATTAGACATAGTTTTTCTATAAAGAAAACCTCTGATTAAATGTGTTTTATTTTGCTCTTTACATGCTTCCCCCCAACTGTATTTAGCTACCATTTGTTTTGGGAAAGCACAAGGAGAAAGGCAAGAAAGGAGACAGGGAATCTGGCGCCGAGGACTTATTCAGTGAGAGGAAGCAGTGACAGGAAGATTTGGCATCTTTCCCTTTGGGCCAAGCTCTTGCATCTCTTGGGTTAGTTGCCAAGCTTATGACCCCACGAAAGGCAACCACTGCCTTTCTGGTCCATATATCCTCAAGGCCACCTTAGTCTATTTTTTTTTTTTCTTTTTGCATCCTCTTCACTGAGCAGACTCCATTTTAAAGTTCCTCCCCATGGCTCTGAGGAGTAGAACAAGACATCAATTAACTCCAAAGCCATGAAGTTCTGGAGCCTAAGCACCTTCCGGTTCCAACTTGTCAGATATGAAATGAAACTAAGTGTTGTGACATTAGTGACATAAACATGTTTGGAGGATAAGTGATCCTTCTAACATTGAGATCGTGGAAGGAAAACACATCATACCATGCACTGATACGTTTTTAAAACTCTATATCCCTTAAATTTATTTCCGTATTTTTCCTTTAAAAACGACCTAGCTACATTGATACAAGTTGCAGCTGAGTATTTTCCATTTCTCATCCAGTTTTATATCATATTTGTTGCTTGTTGAAGGACTCAATTACTAACTGCACCATCTCAGAGGTGTGGTGGGAAAGCAGGGAGTTAGGAGAAAGGTACCAAGATTAACAAATGAAAGAAGCAAATGGGCAGAAAGACTGGAAACCGCTGCGCATCAGGGTTACCTGTAAAGGGCAGAGCATATGCAAAAAAGAAAAAGCATGCATTGTAAAACATGGGAGAAGGCAGCAGTGTATTGAGGATCGGTAAAGGTTCATGAGTTTGTGAGCCAGGAGCTTCTGAGCCTTGGACTTGTCTCAGCTTCCTGGATCACTTCTGTCCTGGGGAGTGTCCTTCTCCGTCTTTACAAAACATCTCTATCTCTATCGTTATCCATGTATTCCTGCTCTAATATTGTTAGCTGAGGACACAAGAATTTAAGATCTCAGTGTGAGCCACTGGAGGGGAACCCATGCTTATAGCAAGTCAACTAACTGCCTTAACAGTCCAAGTTCTCTTTGTCCTCTTGAGCATAAGTGAAGGCTCAGGGCCAACAGGGCAACAGAAGAAAGGCAGCAGAGTGGATTGGAGACTCCAAAACAAAAACAAAGCAAAGAAAATTAAAAACAAAACAAAACAAAAAACCCAAACAGTGCAAGGGAGAGAAGATATGGCCACCAACAAAAGATAGTAATTAACACTGTCTGAGAAATGCTTGGAGCAGATTGGGAGTTAGGGCAAAAGATGTGCAATAACTTTGGGTTCCTGAGCAGGGGAGACGGGGCCCTGCAGATGCCCTCTGCTGACTGACTGCCCATGCGCAGATGGTGCCTGTCTGTCCCAGGGACCTCAGGCCTCCTGGCAACTTCTGCCCATCAATTCTGGTTGACATTTAGAAGCCGGTAGTAGATGGGGGTGATATTATTTTGGAACTTCACTTCAGAGGAACCACTCTGGTTTGTATTGTTTTGTGTGCAATTCAGGGTTTTAGAGGGACGGATCTCTTTGGTAAATGCCCTCTGCTGACCATTTTCAGGGCCTCTCTGCCTTCTTCCTTTTACCTCTGTGATTATCATATCTTTGTGTTTCTTTGTTTGTTTGTTTGTTTGTTTTCGAGACAGTGTTTCTTTGTGTACCCTTGACTGTCCTAGACTTGCTTTTGTAGACCAGGCTGGCCTCAAACTCACAGCAATCCGCTTGCCTCTGCCTCCCAAGTGCTGGGATTAATGGCGTGCACCACCACTGACCGGCTGTGATTATCATATCTTACGGCATATGTGTGTATACCATACTTAACAACTTACACCTGAAAATGATCATTCATAGCACATTAACACTTTACAACTATTCTTTGGGCAATCACAGAAGGTTGGAACCGTTAAAAATCCAAACACAAGAGCAGGAACTGTTGCTCAGTTTCTATGGTGGCTCTTTCCATCACAGGGTTTACAGGACAGACGAAGGTGTAGGCTGCGTGCCTAGAATGCACCAGCTTTCACTTCTCGTCAGGTAGTGCTAAAATTCCCACCGTGCACAAAGCACCGTGGTACACCTCGGAGGGAGATGCGACCTACAGTAAGACACAGACTTCAGAGCACTGCATCATTTATGCTGAGTGTCTGCACATCAGCAGTCAGCGGACCGTCTGCCCAGTTCCCTTTGCCACGGGGCTCCAACATGAATCTGCCCTCAAAGGGCAGATTGCAGCAACATCCTGGTTTATCCAAACCCCTCTCATCAATAGCGGAGAAGTGTGTGTCTCAGTTGTGCTCAGAAACAGCAGGGCTGCTGCTTGTACATGACTGGCTGTCCCAAGAGATGAACAGTCAAGGAGTATTTGGAGTTATACATGTGGCATTAACCCATTATTAGAAGCAGCGTGGTCAAATTGCGACGCCTACAGGAAATCTACACGTGTACCACAGGCGATACTCAAGCGAGGGCTCCCTGCCCTTAGCCCAGTTTGCCTGCTGCAGTGAAAGCCTAACTAAGAGTGTGAGGATTCCCCTTTAAATGTCAGGGCACACAATGACAGTTAATATTAGGGACTTCAAAGTAGGGTGGTGTGCCAGGCGTGGTGGCACATGCCTGTAATCCCAGATCTCTAGGAGGCAGAAGCAGGCAGATCTCAGGAATTTCAAGGCCAGCCTGGTCTACAAAACAAGTCCAGGACAGCTAAGGGTACACAGAGAAACCCTGTTTCGGGGCGGGGGGGGGGGGAGTGCTAAAGTTGTTACTCATATTTTAGTCATTCATGAAAACAGTGTTAAGGTCCAGCTTTTTTTTTTTCTTCAGCAATGAAGTTTAAAGTTCACAGGATATGCTTCTTTTTCTTATGTCAGTAGTAGTCAGTACTTAGCACGCAGGACTGGGGTTACCACTGTTCCAACTCTATGTGTCCCTGCCCCTCATGTAATAATAAATATCTTCAGTATATAGTCACATTTACATTCCTGGCTTATGGCAAAATCCTGGGAAATATCACACATAGAACCACAACAAAGTTGAGCCACTGTTAGAACTTGGAGTAGCTGCATATAATCCCAATTTTATTTTTTTTTATTTTTTATTTTTATAATCCCAATTTTAACTTGACCAATTCCTGCATCTGGAAAATTCACACTTAAATGGAGTCACTGTATTGTCTTTGAGGATAAAGGAAAAGAAAGATACTTCTGTTTCAAATAACCTCCTAGAGTAAGTCTACTGTTGGAAACAATGAGAAGAGCTAAGTAAAATATTTTTATAAACACACATAAAGATGCTCACTGAGCTGGTGAAAAGTGAACTAACCCATGAAGGGAATAGCAAAGGCGGGAACTCAGACGTCAGCAGGAAGTAGAAACAGTGTTCTTTCTCCCCCAGCAAGATCAACAAAATTCCACTAACAGAAAATTAGTTACTTCTCGCCTAAATTTTGACATATGTTGTTATGCGAAGGGTGGTCATATATCCTGAATTATCTAGGATGGCATTTGTCAGTGCTACTTTCCCTGGTACCAGTATCAATGGAATGCACACTTATGCCCAAGTGCCTAGAATGATGTGTGCCCACCCTGGGCAAGGGGCAGTGTACAGCCCACAAAGGTGAGAACTCCAGCAGGAAACTCAGCATGCAAGTGCGCTGTATCCTCCCAAGTGGGGCGAATGAGAAAGAAAGCTTCAAGCTGAAAGGTTAGGTATAAAAGCATTGCCATTGGCTTTGACATTGGTTAGAGGGAAACCGAACTTTCCCCTGGGAAATCATAGCATGAAGCTTACATGTGAACATGCTGTTACTTCATATCAAGAATCAAACTTCAAGTGGAAAACCAACTTTAAAGTCATTTCTAAAAGAGTTCTACCACCAGGTAAATGTAGAAGCCTGTGCAAGAAGACCTCTTCACCCAAACACAGCCTTAAGCCGTGTCTCAAAGACTTCCCTCTGGCACTGTTTTCAAGAAAAAAAAAAAATCAGAAGTTAACATTAAAAAATAAAACAGGAATTGGAGAGGTAGCTCAGTTGATAGAGTTCTTGCTTAATATGTACGTAAGCTCCTGGCTTTGAGTTTCAGCTCTGGATAAACAGGGGATGCTGTAACCCGTTCAAGAAGTGCAGGCGGGAGGATCAGAAACTCAAAGCCGTGCTAAGTTATGCATGGTAGAGCACACCTGTGGCACCATCATTCAGGAGAATGAGGAAAGGGATGACTTTGAGTTTGAGGCCAGCTTGGCTATCTACACAGAAAAAAAGCAAGGTCTTGGCCAGCCTGGGCTACATCGCATGTCATAAAAAATAACACAAAGAATATCAACTGAAAGGCCTAGTGAGGGAAAGAGCAGGAGTTGAGAGAGTGTTAGTGCTGCCCGTAGAGCATCCCAGAAACAGGAAAAACTGTAGAACAGGAGACCTGCAGCACTGGAGTGATGGAACAAAAGTTTGAATAAATGAGCAAATCCAATAAGGCTTTCAAATGATAAGTAATCTAAAAAAAAAAAAACAGATTTATAGAAACAAATATAATAAATAGAAGTAAAATTTAATAGCTCAGTAAAACAGATTTAACATAGCAAACAAAGAATTAATGAGCTGAAAGGAAGCTCAGTAAAGGCTGTGGGAAATGCTCTTAAAATTAAAGAAGAAAATAAGAGCCCTGGGCAAGAAGAGCTACAGAGCAGAGAATGAGAGCAGCCAATACACATACGAGCAGATTTTTAGGTGATGTGAGAGAAAACAGGGCTAGGAGTGGCGGTTTCTTTTCTGCTGCAGTGAGGAGATAGTGTAACAAAGCAACTTAAGTGAGAAAGGGCTTCCTTTGTCTCACAGTTCCAGGTTGCACAGTAGCAGGATCTTGACGGATGTGGCCACATCCCACCAACAATCAAGAACGGGAGCAATGAATTATGCATGCTTGGACTCAGCTTACCGCCCTATTCACAATCAACTGGCCAGGGAATGGTGCCACTCAAGTGGGCAGGTATCCCCACATCAACTATTATAATCAGGATAGTTATCAATTAGCACAGCTGGAAGATCGTGTCCCCGGGGATCAGGTGATCATTGTGGTGAGGTAAGGATGTAAGACGTCACCTGTAGGCTCATGGTTTTTGAATACTTGGCCTCTATGTGTTGATGTTGTTGGGGAAGGTTATGGGACCATTAGGCAGTGGAAGTGGGCCACAGGTGTCGGCCTTCAGGTTTTAAAGTCTGGCCTCACATCCTGTTCCCTCTCTACTTTCTTATACTTCCCGTCTTTTATGTCATGGAATATACATCCCATTGAACCATGAGCCAGGATGTACCTTTCCTAACTTAAATTGTTTTAGATGCTTTACACAGCAACAAGATATACCTAGCATTTGAAGAAATACATGTCTAGTAATTTTCCAGAATTGTTGAAAGCTCCCAGCGTTCCATGTTCAAAGCCCAATAAATATATGTGGACTAAATCAGAACAAATGGACAAGTAAATACATGAGTTACAGCTGCACACCTGTAAAGATGGATATACAGCCAACCAAGGACAAGTGACCAAGATATTATGGGTGTGCAACAATGAAGGTGGATTTTCAAACCTAAAATTGTTCCATAAGATGGTACAGTAATCTTTTCAAAAGTAATGACAGAAAAGTATTTATTCGCCTAGAATTCTATCTCCATAAAAGAATTTCTTTCACAAAGTAAAACAAAATGATCACCATGCAAACTTCTAAAGTGCAAAATTCCAAAGACTGTGTTTTAGGGAAAATAATGACATTTAAGTCAAATAGACATCTCTGAGATAAGAAAAATGTTGAGTGCCAGAATTTTTCTGTTTATCTAGGTAAGTGTAAGCAAATATGGACTACATGAAGCAATTTGGCCATGTCTACATGATGGGTTTAAAATACAAGTTGAATGGAAATCTCACAACTGTCAGTTACCTGGGAGAAGTGACATGGGACTTAGAGTAAGATTTTCCTATTGTTTTCAAGGATAATGTCCAGAAACTTCGGGGGTGGTAAATTTCAGTGTGTGAAATATCAAGCACTTTTTAAACTCCAAAAGAAAAGACTTGAGGAAGTGGACAGCGCGTAAGGCAAACAGCAGGAAGGAGTAGTCCGAGCCTGGAGAGTTAGTCATCGACAGCAATCTTCAGGTGGGAAGGTGAGCATGACTACTTATTGTCTTAATAGACAAGCAAAGACATAAGCTAGAAAAAAAGAACATTTTGTTAAGAAAGTATCTACGAGAACCTTCATAAACCAAGAATTATGATAATTCCACCTGAAAGCTGTAAAAGATGAATAAATGACTAACCAGTAAAACCTAGCTGTTGGTCTAAATGAAATCAAGAAGAGAGAAGAGGAGGCATAGAAGTGGAACGCACAGAAACCAAAGGCAAGACGGAATGTTAACTGCAAATATTTCACTAATCACAATAAATGTAAAAGGAATACAGAGGCTGTCTCAAAACTGGCTTCGAACTACTCTTTGAGTATAGCTTTCCATACATTTGCGGACCTTGTCTGTGGACTGTTGACACATTTAAAATGTAAAACAACTAACTTATAAGGGAAAGTATTTGCTCACATTAGAAGTTGGCAAACATTTTCAAGGCATCACTCTGTTTGCTCCAGGTCTTTGCATTACATAGCACTGCAAGGCTTTGGAATTTTGTGGCACTATCTGACTAACGTTATACACTGATAAAAATCAGGGCGGTCCCTCTTTCTTTTGTGGTGCTGGGAATTAAACACAGCACTTTCTGCAAGGTAGGCGTCCACCACCAATGGACTGTCCTTTTAGTTTTCTGTTTTTGAGGTACAGTCTCACTAATTTGCCTAGCCAAGTCTGGAATTTGCCATCTGTCTCAGCCTCCTGAATAGCTAGGGTCACAGGCGAGGCCCGGCTCTTGTTTTATGTGTGTGTCCGTTAATTGTACAACTTCTTTTGTAAAGCTTATCTAATTGTGGTAACAAATGACTTTTCTATCTTTTGTCACCAAGTCAAAGTGCTAATGATGTATTTCTTTGACGAGAAAACCATTTTAATTTTGATGCATTTTAATTAGTAAGTACGGTTTATGTTTCTTATGCCCTTAAGAAATCAGTGGTTACAAAGATTTTTTCCCCCTGTTTTCTTCTAAAATGTCTAGGTTTAGACCTTATGCTTAATTAAGCTTAATTGGATCTTACATTTAATGATCCGTTTTCAGTAAATTTTTCTATATGGCATGAGATAAGGGTCAAGGGTTCTTATTTAGTATGTAGGAACCTAGTTGTTAAGGCAAAAGCTAATGAACACACTCTCAGATCCTCACTTAATTACCCAGTCATCTTTGTAAATAAGTAATTATCTTTCTGGGTCTATTTACCAACTATTTATTCCATTCTGTCTTTAGCATATCTGTCATATTTGTCTAAGGCTCATATTGACACATTAGGTAGCTGTGTAAAAAAGCCTAAAATATTTAAAGATGTTTCCAAATTATTGCTCAAAAATTTGAGTCCCCTTATATCTCCATATAAATATTAGAATGACCTTGTTAAATTTTCTAAATGTATTGCTAACATTTTAGCTGAGATCACATCTAATTAATTAGTTAAGAAAGATCAGTTGTGGGGAGAGTGGGGAGGGAGAGTGAGAAGGCTTGGAGAAGAAGGGAAAACTGAAGGCAGGACATCCCTGAGACAGGGTAGACTCCAGGAAGACATGGGGAGTGACTCTAGCTGAGGCTCCTAGCAGAGGGGGACATGGAGACTAAGGAGGCCACCTTCTAGCCAGGCAGGTCTTACAGTGGAGGGAGGGGAGCACCAATCCACCTACAAAACCTTTGACCCAAAATTCACCCTGCCTACAAGATGTGCAAAGATACAGATGGAGCAGAGACTGGGGGAATGTCCAACTAATGCCTGGCCCAACCTGAGACCCACCCCATGGGGGATAGCCAAGCCCTGACACAATTAACAACACTCTGCTGTTGACTCTGCCTGTATCCAAGCTTGCCCATTTTTTAGGCAGAATTCTCTCTGTGGTAGAAACAAGGACATTTTGTCCGGGGGCTGGTTTGCCACATTTGAAGCCATTTCCATAAGGAGATTGATTGATGCTCATCATCCTCTTTGAGGTAGGCTGGGTATTGCCAGGAGTTAATCTGTCTTGTTGTCAATGAATCTTTAAAATAATAAAACACCTTTAAATACCATATTCTGTATGTCTCTGAGACAGGGTAAGCAAGTCCTCAATAGTTCCTGCCTCACAGTGGTCCAGAACGCTGAAGATGATGCTCCAACATTATAGAGTTTTGGGTGACTGTTCAGCTAGCAAACTGTCTCTGTCATCTTCTCATTTTTGAGCTGCTAACTTGCACTCTCTGTATACTCAGGTAATTAATTTTATTCCTTCTCAAGTCTCTGATGGTGTTGAAGACCAGATAATTTAGTTTTACAATTAGGCTTAGTTGTTTAGGGGTTAAGTTATTTTTAGGTTTAGATAGATATTTTAAGTTGATAAGGATGAGATATGATAGATATTGATTTGCATTCAGAATTTTAGACACACCAAGATAGGAAAAATGTTTTCTTTAAGGCTTCCAAGTACAAATAGTCAAAACACTATGAATGTAACATTTATATAATTCCTGAGTGTTTCATGGTTCTTCTTGCTATAGGTAGTTTATTGCATATATGTGTAATGATATAAATGTGTATATAAAAATATACAAATAAAAATAAATAAAAGAAAAAAGAGAAGAAACAAAACAAAACAAAACAAAATACTCTGTTATGTTTACAGACTGGTGTTGTGGTTAGTCTACCAGTATGGCCTAATAATGTTTATTTTTAGGCCTATAATTATTATTACAGCAGTATTTTTAACCCGCTAGCAATCAATCAAGACAGAAGCCTTAGTTAACCTGGGGCAGGGCAGATATTAATCTCCTAAACTACTTCCCATAGTGGGGCAGGTATAGAATCCCTGTCCCAATCCCATGCCATCTGCTTCTGATAATGTCTATCAAGCTACCTCCCACCCATAATCCCAAATACTTGCTAATTATCATCATCTGGGCCAAATCTCCATACATGCCGGCCACATGTTTCTCCTTCACCTAACCCATGATGCAGCCTCCTTCTCTCCTCTGATCTCCTCTCCTCCCAAGATTATCTGTCTCCCAAGCCCTGGAATCTTAGCCGAACCTATCCTATTTGCCCTGCATAAGTTTGATGGCCTTTTATTGGTCAAATAGGTTAGGCTCTTAGGCAAAGTGCAGGTGGGGCACAGAGAAGGCAAGCAGTAATTAGCATCAGAGCACATCAGACCAACCTCCCACAGACTGGAGCCAAGCAGAGTTGTCCTCTGAGAGGCCCCACCTAAAAGCTGATCGAATAAGAGGCTGAGACTCACAGCTAAGCATCAGGTGGAGCTTGGAGAGTCTTGTGAAGAGTTAGCAGAGGACAGAAAGACCTGGAAGGGTCAGGAACACAACAAGAAGACAAACAGAGTCAATTAACCTAGGCCCAGGGAGGCTCACAGAGGTGGAGGCACCAAGTAACCAAGTACAGTTCATGCACGGACTGGAACTAGGCCTCTCTATACATATGTAACAGATGGGCAGTTTGATTTCCATGTGGGTCCCCTGTAAGTTGAGCGCCTGCTGTCTATGAAATGTTCTTTGTTGCCTGCTTTTCAATCACTTCCCCCTAACAGGGCTGCCTTGTCTGGCCTCAGTGGATGAGGATGAGCTCCGTCCTGACCCACCTGATGTGATGGGGTGAGTTGGGGGGGGGCTCCCTTTTCTGAGGAGAAGGGAAGCAGGAGTGGGAGAAGAGGAGGGAGGGGGCTACGGTCAGGATGTAAAGTGAATAGATAAACTAAAATTAAACTAAAGAAAAGCAAAAGACCAGCACCCTTCACAATTTCTAGCCTTCTGAGCCAGTGTGTTTTTCTATTGACTTTGCAGTTTTGGGGCCACACCTGCAGAGCCACTCCCCAAGGTTCCGTTGGAAATGAGCTCTAGGAATTATGCCCTCCTGGAGCGGGTGAAGTTTTCACTGTTACCTTCTACTAGGGCCAGTTTCGCTGAAATTATTTTATCATCCCAGGCTTTTAAAACAGCGTATTTTATGCAACAATGCAATTCCCACAGGAAGTTAATAGATTTCTCATCTCTTTGTTTCCAGTACATTCCATGTGCGAATAACCAGAGCTCTTCTCTCAACATACTTCTAATTTGGTTCATATTTTTGCTTTCTGCTCTCTATATCCTGCACACACCTCTTTCAGCATGACACAGATGCCTTAAGGGCATCTCACAGAACAGCCCTGAGTTGGACAGAAACGACCTTGACTTGACCTTAGCCACAGAGTCTCATCCTTCTCCGTGACTGACCACTCCTGAGGTATCTCTGTTGTTCTAAGTATTTTTTTTTTTCACCCTAACTTTGTGATGTTGATGTAGAGGCTGGAAATAGTTTTGATAATTGTTTAGTCTCTAAATGTTTGGTATTTCTTTTTCCCTTTCCGCCTCAGCTCTCAAGACCACCTCTTCGTGCTTGGAGACAGCTCTTTATTCCTTTGGTGTAAGCAGTAAGTAGACTCCAAAGGAGGTTAATGCAGCATGCATGGCTGATGCCTGCAGAGCCCCCTTCTTCCCAGCATGAGGTCTGCTTGCAGAATTACAGCAGGCAACATTTTATGCTGCTGCACAATAGAACTATGCACATTTCTGGATCTCTCTCTCTCTCTCTCTCTCTCTCTCTCTCTCTCTCTCTCTCTCCTTCTCTCTCCCTCCCTCCCTCTCTCTCTCTGTCCAGTCCCAACCACTCTGACAATTTTATGTATTTTAAGAAATTTCTAAGTTATCTTCCTACTTCAATATATCAATTTTTATATTTTTACAGCTAAAGAAACAAAACACCTCCCCACCCCCCAACTTGCATGTTTATGGACAAGGGTCCAGAGGGAAGCACATGCTTCTTGTGTGTGTCCTATAGCACTTGCATTTATGTTCTGTGGTCAAGAATTAGCCACATGGCCCCTCGTAGGTTCCAGGAAGGGTTAGCTGCACCAGCAGCTGACTGGCTGCTTCTCACAGCACTGTCTTCTGCAGTATGGGTGCAGGGGTGCAGCGGGGAGGGTCCTGGGGACTGGTTTTCTTGGCTGTGAACACGATCACATGGTAACACATTAGATGACGGGAGACATTATCTGTAAGAATCTGGTAAGGCTCCCCCACCCCAAGTAAACATCCATAAATTCAGCTGCATAAAAATATTAAGTTTATAGTCATCAAAATATACCACAAAGAGAATAGAAAGATCTCAAGCTGGCCATATAGTTGTAGAAAATATAAGGGTTTCTTACAACTGAGTAAAGAACCAATGAGTTCAGAAGAAAGCATAAGTAAAAATCATCAAGAAAGAAGAAAATAAGAAAAGAGAAAAAAATAAGAAATCCTTCTTAGGTTTATCCAAAGTCAAAGAAGTGTAAAACAGAACTAGAGAGGCCTCCAAAGAGAAAAATGGTAATACAAAGAGTTGGGGGCTGGGGGTGGGGGATAGGGGCAGGGGAGGGCAGGGGGTGGGGGATGTCATAGCGAAGGGAATGCACACAACTAGGAGGACACATTGGTATTAGCTCATATGGATACACAGCATTTATTTTCTTATTACCTTCATCTCTCTCTCACACACACACACACACACACACACACACACACACACACACACACACCTATACCATGATGTGATCAGTTCCACAAGTAATATTTTAATTGTAAAGCAAGGACTATAGAAAAGTTGGGTGTTTTTTATTCTCCCTCTCCTCCCTCTCCCTCTCCCCTTCCCCCCCCCCCCCCCCCCACCCTGGCCAATACAGGGTTTCTCTATGTAGCTCTGGCTGTCCTTGAACTACCACCGTGTACCAGCCTGGCATCAAGCTCCTGGAGATCCCTCTGCCTCTCTGTGTTTGTTTGTTTGTTTGTCTGTTTTGGAGGGGTCAAACCATCTCTGATCTAGAGACGATTGGTGACTTCAGAGGCTGCTTCGTTTCTGCATCCTGTGCAACTTTGTCCCAATCCTGCATCTCTTAGGAGCGATGGGCATCTCATCACAGATCAGTGTGAAGTGCAGCTCTGAATGTGCCCACGTCATCGTTTTAATCCTTGCCGTGTTGCCAAGAGGGGTTGGGAGTGCAGAGCCACACAATCTTCTCTCCCCCACCACCCAGCCCTCTGGAGGAAGCACACACCTTCTGTTTGTGTCAGAGGGTTAATTAACAAGGGCTGATGTCACTTTCAATAATTACTAGAAATCCAAAATACACAGAAGGCACCACCAGGGCCTGGCAGCTGCACCAAAGTGAGTGTGCCCCGACATGCAGAGCAGCTGTTTCCTCTCCGTGTGCTTCCCGAAATCACCTTGGGTTTTGGAAACTATAAGGCTCAGTGGATTCCTAGGGAGCTCCTAGCACATGAAGGGGGAAATAGCACTACAAGTCCACCATGTCCACCTCCCTGTGGCTTCTGTCACTGGCATGACTGTTTCTATTTTCCCATAGGAATTCATATATAAGACTCCTCTCCAGAGTCAAAATGTAAGGCAAAAACAAGCAAGCAAGCAAACAAACAACCCCCCCCTCCCCAAACCCCAAACCAGAGCCTTTTCTGCTGTTTTTCCGATGGAAATGATCCCTTTTTGTTATGAGGTATAAAGCAGAGCTGGAAAGGAACAGACCTCCAATCAGGACATGTTAAGGACCGCGGGGAAGAGGACGGAAGAACAAAGCCTGGCTGTGCGCCTGCCTTTTAGGAACTAGAATCCCCTTTGTCATAAGGGGCTCTCCAGAAGTCCCGAGTATTGCAGCGAGTGAGCGTAATTCTTCCTGTTTCCCCCTCAGGCAAAAGTTGCTCCCCAATTGCACGTTATCAGGACTCAAAAAGCCAAACCCAGAATGACCACTAGAGGGCACTGAAGACCTTACTAGGAACACAAATACCTGTGCTAAGCATCACTCCCTCAGGGATTGGAGCTTGAAGCGTCTTGGACGCAGCTGGGAAGGGCAAGAGGGTATAAGCTTTATACGTGCTCTCGCTCTGAAATGTATCTCTCCATCTGGCATAGGAACTAGACATGCAGGATTAGTGAATATATATATTTGCCCACAGATGTGAATTGATTCCTCACTTAATATACAACTTAGGTTGGTCCACAGTCATCAAGTCTTTTATATGGTTGTTGTTGTTGTTTAAATCTTTACTCATTAAAGTTCTTCATGAAAAGCCATCTGGAGCTGGCAAGGCAGCTTAACTTGTAAATGTGCTTGCCATCAACCTGATGACTTGAAGTCTACACCAGGGGCCCACATGGTGGAAGGGCAGACTGACTCCAGCAAGCTGACCTACACGTGTGTGGCGTAGTATGAGTGGGCACACGTACACACGGTACTAAGTCTATAAGCAAGTGAACATATAGTCTGCTTAGTAACCCTTAAAGACAGTTTAAGATCCCCCACCCCACTTTTTGAACTTGCTTTGCTTGGGACAGAATCCAAGGAAGTGAAAAGAGGTGGTGGGGTGTCCTGTTTTGAGGTTTGGTTAGAAAGTAGCCACATCCTGGTTTCATGAGGCCTCTGATTGCCTGGCCTGGCCTGGCTGGGAGTTAAGGAATCCCTGTGGTGTGCTAGTCTGGTCAGTTTCTGGCTCTTGTTTGCACTGACACAAAGGGTTGTTATTGTGTGGTGTTTGCCTTGAATTGTGTGTGTGTGTGTGTGTGTGTGTGTGTGTGTGTGTGTGTGTGTGTGTGTGTGTCTTTTCAGAGAAAGGCACATGAGCCTTAGAGAACAGTTGCATCTTGGGTAGAGTCCAGCTGCATGATGGGAATGAATTTCGGGAAATGTTACAAGTCTCTTTGCTGGAAATATTTCCCTCTGTGTCTGCTGAAGTATCAAACACCTCCATATGACCAAAATCGCAGTGAAATACTACTAAACTCTAATAAGCATCAGTGCATGAAAAGAAAAATAACCTACCCTGAGGCTGCACCTGCCTGGAAAAAAGACAGGGCAGAGCACGTGTGCCGCAAAGGAGAAGCCGAGGGAAGTTTCTGTTTATTTTAACTCACAATCATTAACTTCAGATGTGTAGGAAGAACAGAAGTCAAGAGAGAACTTGTCGAGAAAGAACAGCAAATTATCTTGCGAGTTATTTGGTTAAATGGAGCTTGTGACAAATTAGAAGGAAAAACAAGACTGAAAACTGAACTTAGCGGAGGCAGCCCATTTTAATGGTGCATACGGTAGGAAATTTCAGCTTGGAAATCTCTGTTTTCTTTCGTGCTCATGAGAAGGAGCACAGATGCATGCAACGGGAGCTCGTGGATGAGATTTTCATCTCTAGCAAGAGGTAAGGCTTCAGGACAAGGAAGTTTAGGGACTCAGCTACAGTTCTAAGTGGAAAGAGATTACAAGGATCAAATTCCAGGAAAAGGAACAGCCTCATGTGTTTAACTCTTGGCTTGCTCATGGCTTGGAGCCTACGGCGGTGATGGCATCTCAAATCAGAATTCAGTAAGAGGTATGAACCAAGATACTGATGATGATGGTTGACGGTCAGGAGTGTGGTAACGGTGACCAGATCAGCAAGCGTGAAAGCAATGCTTAGTGTCCACACTGCATTTTATGTGCTGAATTCACGTTTGCAACAGCAGGCTTCTCTGTGGAACAAGACAAGATTATCATGATTGCAGAGGGTGCTAAAACTCAAAGAGATAAAGGAGACCTGTCCAAGATCACACATGGAGCCGAGGATTAGGACTCCAATGGTTTGTTCAGTGTCTACCATCTTGGTCGCAGGTTGAGCTGTTTCTGTAAAGCAAGAGCTGTGCTTCCTTAGCATGCTGTTGTTCTAGCCCTCAGAGTTCGTTATGGAAAGGAGATGAGGTCATCCGTAAGCCCATTTTTCAGGTGGCACAGACTAGATGACCCGGACGCCTGCAGAGGTTACGACGAGTGTTCTGTGAAGCTAGGTAGACACTAAGTGCACACCAACTCTCATTATTCGTGTATGTTACCAACCAGGTTGTGCACCTGAGAATGTATAACATTACTTCACCTAATTTATTGTAAGGAAACAGACGTCTACACCACCCTCGCTGCATTTAAAGAAGCCCATCACATCTCTGCAGAGCTAGGCACGTGGAAGATGTTGCTTGGAGCCCTGTCAGAAAATAAAGTTCAGCCACTGGCTGATCGGCTTGGCATTTCCCGCCCTTTGCTTCAGCCGCAGACCCTCTTAGATGTTTCTTTATAGTCTTAAATAATCCTATGCAGCACGTTTTTGCCTGGACTTCAGTTGGATGGATGCCATGCAGTGGTGAGTATTTCTATGAAGGTAAATTTTCCACCTATTAATCACTTTAAAAAAAGAATTTAATTAGAAATTCTGTGGCTTCCATCACAAACCCAAACCCAAAGAAACTCTTCAACCAGAAAAGAGTGTGGGTGGGCCCTGGCAACAATGTTTGCATGCACATAATTTGCTCAAATTAAACACATGGAACCACCTCACAGTGAATCAAATTGTATGCTTTTAGCCCTGGTCTTACCTGGTTTTCTGAGCAGCAGCCTGAAACACTATAATGATTTGTTAGCATGATCCCCTAAGCCTTGATTCTGAGGCTGTGATCTGCAGATTTGGACTTCTATAAGATCTTTCTGGGAAGCCAGAGGTCACTGTATTTTCATGATGTCACTTGCCTTTCTCAGTGGCTGCCATTTGTTCTGCAGGTGTGAATAGAGTGGAGCGTAAATTGTGGCAGTAAGCTGTGTACAGTTATTGTTTTTATATCCATGTGGACTTGGAAGAGGGAAATTCCAGCCTCGTCAAGAATGCCGCTAACAAAGCAGAATTTTTCTACTTTTAAACATCAATTCTGAGTTGAACCTACTTTTAAAATCCTATGTGGAAGAAGTTTGGGGGTATGTAGAAATCACTTCAGCATTCTGGACCCCAGAGCTGTGTGTGGAAAAGCACTTGTGCAAATGCTTGAGTTGCACATTGAACTGTCTGTCTCCCACTGAACATCCTTCTCCCTAGGAAGGATGGCTGACAGACAAATTGTGGTCATTCAGATATCAGCATTTTCCAGACATTTACTAGAAACCATCAACATGCACCTGCTGTTCGCAGAAACCTGTCTAAAAATACTTGCTTCCAATAATAAAGTTTAAACTTTCATATGAGAATTAGAATATTGATAAGTTACATTTAATAGCGCCTTGACTCATAAAGGGAGTTTTTGAGATTTGTGGTAATATTAATACATGTAAGCTTTTTGTAGAGAATGACAAAATGTATTAACTTTGGGAAACTGTATAAATTAGTGAATTTCCAAATTACTCATGTATGACGTTAGAAAATGAAAGATGAAGACCCAACTTGGTTAAAGGTGGGCTACTGGGATTTAATGGAAAAAAAATGAAAAGTTTATTGATATGACTGTGGATATGACATATATTTAAGGAACTCCTACCCATTGCGTTTTGCTGTAATATCAAAAAGGAACACACACAATTATGTTAAAAAGCCTTCCAAAGTATACCGCTCTTTCCCAGGTCCATCCGTGTTTAGATGGATGGTCTTTATAAAATTCAACCATAACAACATAATAAACTACATGAAATTTGATCCTACTGCCTTCTGAAAAGCCAGATATGAGCAAGGTTTTTACAAAATCTGTACAAAAGGCACTGTTCTCACTATCTTCTCCTTTGTAATCACTACTATACTACACAGGAATACATTATTAGTGTCAGTGTGTGATAGATTCCTAATGGCCATTCTAATTTATAAATTAATTAATGAAACCTAACAGTTTTCGATTTTAATATCCAAGGTGCCCCATTTAACATCAACACAGCATCTTAAAACCCAAATGCTGCTTTTTAAAAAAATTTTATTAATTTATTCATATTACATCTTAATTGTTATCCCCTCCCTTGTATCTTCCCATTCCTCCCTCCCTCCTGCTTTCCCCCTACTTCCCTCCCCTATGACTGTGACTGAGGGGGACCTCCTCCCCCTGTATATGCTCATAGGGTATCAAGTCTCTTCTTGGTAGCCTGCTATCCTTCCTCTGAGTGCCACCAGGCCTCCCCCATCCAGGGGACGTGGTCAAATATGAGGCACCAGAGTTCATGTGAAAGTCAGTCCCCACTCTCCACTCAACTGTGGAGAATGTCCTGTCCATTGGCTAGGTCTGTGTAGGGGTTTGAAGTTTACTGCATGTATTGTCCTTGGCTGGTGTCATAGTTTGAACAGGACCCCTGGGCCCAGATCTGCCCATCATAATGTTCTTCTTGTAGGTTTCTAGGACCCTCTGGATCCTTCTATTTCTGGACACTAGCCCAAGGAATATGTTCCATGGAAGTCTTCACTTACCAAATGCTGCTTGTATGATACTAAAGTTTTAGGATTTCTGTAGAGAGCCGGCTTTAACAATGGACCAGCCATGCTTTGTTATGATGGAACACCAGCTTGCATTTCCCACTTTCTCATCAAATATCTTCCAGCCAAACCAACGGTTGGTGTTATAGCATCCTTGCTGCATACCAAACTTAAGTATTTCTCCTGTATTAATTCACTTAAGCCTCACAACAACTCAAAGAGTTAGAAGTATGTGTGCGTGTCTGTGTGTGTGTGTGTGTCTGTGTGTGTGTGTGCGTGTGTGTGTGTGTGTGTGTGTGCGCGCGTGTGTGTATGAGCATGTGCACGTGCAAGCATATGTGTGTGCATGTGTCTGATCATCTGTATATCTGTCTAGCTGATCATATAACTAGCAAGTGATAGAAGCACCATTTGCACTCACACTGGAGTTCTGTACAGGACTCTGCTGGCTCTGTCCGTTCATTTGCTATGCGGTGTAAAACGGACTTAACCACCTTCAGATCACTGTGGAAGTGATAGCATCTTTTCTTCCCTCAGATGAGTCTCCATCACAAAACAGACACTCACTGTCACTTAGATGGGTGAGTCCAGCCAGCCTCTGACTCCTTTTCTCTTTTTGTTTGTGAGCGGAGTTACTTAAACACAATCAGATAATTGTCTCTGGCAAATAAACAGAAACAACTCAATATTTTCCTTCCAAATAATTGCATGCTAATCAATTGATTGGAGCAATTTCTCAGCATTAATAGTTCCTTGACATCCTGTGTTAACTGTCTTTAAATTGCTGGGTTTGGGGAGAATGCAAAGTTGCTCTTGGGTTATAGCCATATGCTTGCGTCCCTAGGCACTGGGGCCATGTTATTGGTTTGTTTGTTTGTTTATCTGTATTTTAAAAATAATATAATGACACAAATGTCCCCACACGCTTGTATCTAGCCTTAGCAGTAATCTCAAGGCAAATTATACGTTTTAGAACATATGCTACAAATTTCCAGAGGAATCAAAGCAAGCCATTCATTGTTGGCTGTCCTGAGAATGCCTCTAAATTGTCTTTTCTTTTCTGACTTAGGTGCTAACTGGGCATCATTATTTGTGTAGTCTCCTGTGTGTAAATATCAATCAAATCACTTCTCATCACCCAAAAGTTCTGCAAGACGTAATCAGTTCATAACACCAAAAAATTTTACAAGACATAACTCATTGTTTCTCCCCGCATCAGGGTAAGGTGTAGATTCACAGAACGTTAATGCAGGAAGAGCCCTGAGGGGCCAGGGATGTGCCTGTAACTTCACAGGTGTGGGGAAAATTACCTGCAGGTGGATCCCTGCAGTGAGCAGAGGTCAGGATCTGGGATAGGAGAAGGTGATGTTTCTTTCTCTAAATTTCTTTGTCAATCCAGGTGATCCAGTTTCTTCACTGTGTTTTCTTGTATGTGTGTTCCTTTCTCTCAGACATGGTGTCAGGTGACATATAGGAAAAACCATTTTCCTTTGTGTCTCAAGAGCTCTGCTCATGAGACACCCACAAAGGGTTGGCTTCCAGCAGGATCAACTGGATCATGAGGCACAAGGATTCTTAACATACCTTGAACATCAGTTTTCATTTCATATAAAACTCTCCCGTCCAATTCTAGAACTTCCTCCTTCTGGAAACTTCTACCATGTTCTCTGAGTATCTTCAGTACATTTGCCAGCAGCCATTTCTTCTCTATCTTCTCATGCCCCTTCCCTTTAGCTTCAAATTGTCTTTTGGGGACATGAGCTTTAACTTCTCTCTGTGTAGTTCCTTCTACACTGTTACCCCTAGGGGCCCTAATTCCTGTTAGCTTCAGCTTTTCAGTGTGTTTTTCTAATTAAAAAGTTTTCTGCCTTAACAGGAACTCTGGTGTCAATGACAACATTATACATTTTTTACCATTACAACTAAAATATATTTAATTAAAAAACAGCAACTAGAGAAAAGGCTTGACTCTGCAAGCAATGCCATTTTCTTCATCAGTCTGAGCTGATGTTACAAAATTATCACAGACTTGGTGGATTAAGCAATGACAAGTTATTTCTCACAGTGCCAGGGCTGAGACATCCAAGGTCAAGAGGAGAAAAATGTGGTGTCTGGTGAGGGCCACTTCCCGGCTTGCCGATGTCCATCTTTCGTGTCTTCACTGCTGAGGGAGAAAGAGAGAATTATTTCTTTCCCCTGTGTCTCCTCATAGGAACAGTGATCTCCCTCACGAAAGCTCCATTAGGGTCTATTTTAATAGCCTGTTCACCTTCTAAGTGCCTTTCACCCAAATACTTTGTTGTTGGGAACCGGCCTTATGAACCTTTGACAAGCCAGGACCACATTCTATCCACAGCAGTAGGGAAGGGAACATCCTATTATTTTTCCCCTGGGGGAAACAAAGAAGCCAAGACTACGGAGAACAGTGGTAGGCAAAGAGAGCCAGGAGAAGGTAGAAATGAGATAAATGACAAACTAGAGGGTCATGTGCCTTTCCTATTGCTAAAGGAAGGGCTTACATTCTCTTACAATTTGGGGGCTCCAGCCCATTATGCGAGGAAGACACAGGCAGAGGCAGCAGTGTGAAGCCCCTGATTTGCTGTGCCTGCAGTCAGGAAGCCGACCGAGTAGGACAGGAAGTTGCACCAGCCTAGAAAACCTCAAGGCTCACTCTGTTCCCATCCCCCATCCCCCATTTCCTCCTCCAAGGCCCCAACTCCCAAACTGAATTCTGGCGCTGAGATTTCATGGCTCTTACAGCTGATGATTAGCTCAAGGGTACAGGAGCGAGAACAATGACCATTTAAAACCATGCTGGAAGATCTAGGCGGGAGCACACCCAGGATGTGTCGCACTTTTCTCTTCCCCTCTTCCCTCAGTAGACCGGGATGTGTTCTCCTTTTCTCTTCCCCTCTTCCCTCAGCCGACTAACTTTCTATCCTCTTTGGTTCCACCTTACTTTATGGGGCAAATGAGCCGTCAGCCCACAGTGGGTAGAGTAAGAATGTGTGGAAGAGGGGCGGTGGAATCTGTCACGTCTCAGTTGGGCACAGTTCTTGCTTTGTCATTCAGTCAGCCCCTTTCCAGGCTCCAGCTAACCAGTCTTCTTCCCAGATTTATTTATTTAGATGTAGGGGTGAACATACTCACCCTGAAAACCTTCTTACTTTCTTCTGTAAGGAACATGCTCAGTTCACAGTTCCAACAAACATTCAGTGTAGCATAAAGTTTATTACGAAAATGGACATCAAAATAACAATTTTTTATTGATAGAGATCAGAAGATCTGGTTGAGAAGCTCCGCCCTTACGAGAATGGGCTGTAATAAGGTTTACTCATTCCAGACCATCTGTGCGAACATGGAAATAGTCTCATTATATGTAAACACGTAATAATTGTAGTTATTAAAATTTGATTCTCTTTGTACTGTACTCAAAGAAAAGGGGAGCCAGAGAAGCTAAAGTGGGTTTCCTCTGAATTTAGAATCAAAGAAATAATAAGCTACAAAAAGACACTGTTGAGTTTGAAATCCTTTTCAAAATACCTAAATTTAAAAAAAAAATCCAAGATGGCCCAGTGATACAGCAAACTATTGATTTTCTCTCTCGTTGCCCAGCGCTGACCCTGTCCTGCAGGAAGATGCTGCAGTCACTGCCGCAATCAGCAGCCGTTGGAAGTGCCCTCTGCCGTGTCCTGCCACGCCACTGCGCTGATTGAATGAGACTGTGCCTGCCCAAGGCCTGACAGCTCCTGGGCCCCTAATGCACTCTGGCATCCATCCCTTGATTGGACAGGAGAAGGGTTCTCTGATCACACCGGATTTTCACAATTATGAGTTCTTCTTTGATTCTTTCATGTTCTTATGTAGTTGTAAAAACTGCAGTGTCGGTTTGTTAGGGTCCTGGGATCTGCCGGGCACTGTGCAGAGTATTTGTGTGCTCACACGTGTGTGTGTTTTCTCACATAGGTGTGTGCAGCAAGGCAGCTGTCACCCAAGCCAGTGCCCAAGACTGGAACCCATGCCTCAGTTCCCTATGTCACACTCCATCTCCACTGATAGCCCCAAGCTTTTATTTTATATCAGTGAGCTTGTTAAGTATATAGCGAGCCAAAGTAAACGAATAAATAGAAAACAGAAGGTACATATGTACAAAATAACAAAGTGGGACACAGGCCATCTAGTAGAGTATTGACGACTGGAGAATCCCCTCAAGGTGGTCCCCTGGAGTGAAGGTCCCCACAGAGCAGAGTGTCCCCCAGGTGAGGCTCCCAAGTAAAAAAAACACATAGCATTAGAAAGATAGCATCAAACTCGAGGCTTAAGAAACCACCAGAAACAGACTGGGGAAACTGAGGCCTTGAATGAGCTTAAGGCTGCTCTTTCTCACTGAGCACTTTTTCCCCACCATATGAACAAGGGTGACCTCTGTAGTAAATTGCTTACCTTCTAGACGTTGTCAAGGAAACAGTGTTTTTACTCTGGAGCTGTTTTGATGTACTCTCCTGTCATAAGAATTTGGGGGCCAGCCCATCCCCCAACAAGGGGACCTGGAGAACATTGAGCTAAGTGTGTTTGGGTCTGAATGGTGGGCCAATCCCCACTCTGAGCTAGCTTTCCAGTAAGCTCAGCAACACACTACAATTTGCCAATTCAATGTGCGTTATAGGTCAAGGTTGCGGCTGGTTCCTTTCTGCCCTTGTCTTTCCGTTCTTATGACATCGGATTTTCCCAGGGAGGCCCGTGACTGGTTAAAGAACCTTAAACTCCCTTTACAATAAACATTGCAGAAACCTAGGATGATTACTCCGGTTTCATCATTCAAGCAAATTTACCATCTATTCATTAGGCTTATTTTTCTTGTTTAGTTTTCAGGACACAGTATCCCCCTATGGCCCAGGCTGTCTTAGAACTTGCAGTTATTGCCTGCTCTCCCTAATGCTGACATTACAGGCATTAAATCACCACACCCACCACCACTCAGTAGCCTTTAAGATGTGTGTGTGTGTGTGTGTGTGTGTGTGTGTGTGTGTGTGTGTCTGTGTGTGTCTCTGTGTGTGTCTGCATGTGCTCACCAAGTCCAGGTTTTTATGTGGTTCTAGGGATTTGAAATTGGGCCAGCACGTTTGTCCTGAGAGCGATTTACCCACTGAGCCATCCTCAGCCCTCCTGCTATTCTGTGGAGTGTGGGTTGTCCTCACTTTACTGACCTCTTACAGAGTGAGCTTCATTACCACAGGCATGATTGTTCTGGGACCCTCATAGCTTTTTCATCAGAACTTGAAACACCCTTTCCTCCCTTTGCAAATATATGTGGAAGTGTTGAAAACAGTAAGGCTATGTTTAATGGCTGAAACCTAAGATATTTGAAACACTGAGATAGAAATATTTAGTTTAATTGTAAAAGATCATCATTAATAGCTTAGATGATACTTAATTTCTTTCCATCAAAAGCTAAAATATAGAACAAGCAGATTTTCAATGGTTTTATTAGGTCTAAGCTCTGGGACCAGGGACTGAAGGAGACCATGGGAAGCCAGCAAATTGAAAAGATCATGAGGAGTCATGGGCAGACAAAGCATCCTGTATTCTCTGGGCAGGGCTACCACAGACCTTTAGGCAGGCAGATGCTGGCCAGCACCCAGCCTCATGCCAGCACACACACGGGCTGTGAACAGGACAGGGCAGGAATACATGCAGAATATCAACCATACACACAGATGCAGACAAACACATACATGCACACACATGCACATATGCGCACACATGCACATGTGCATGCACACACACAGAGTTGGTAAAGGTGTAAGTGAAGACTAAAGCCTTTTGCCTTCAAGGTTATGTTGACACAAAGCTGGCACTCTAGAAGATACCCCTGTCAGCCATTTTGTGCTGACTCTTAATCCTCCCAGATACACAGTATTAGCCATCGTTGTCCATGTTGCATACCCATATGCGTGCAGTGTGTAAGATAAACTGGTGACCACGGTCCTCTGTTTCCTATAGTCGTGTGCAGTTCTCATCATCCCTTCTTTTCATGGGTCAGCTCTAGTGTTGTATTCTTTGTGCATTCAACATTGTGCACTATGTGTAAGAGTCCGTTCAGCTGGAGGTCGCTTGCCAGCTCTGCTTCTGTTAGAACCCAGCTCCTCAACGCTCCTCTGCTCTGTATGGGGTCCTGTGACTGGATGTGGGGCCTGTGGAAAGTGCTTTCTACAACTAGAAGTGAGGAACAGATTTACTCTGAGAGGAAAAGGTTCCTTAATGCGCAGTCACCAAGAAGTTGTTCAAAGTCCAGCGTGGACTGATTCCGAGCTTTTTCTGGCAGCGTCTGACCATGTTGCATTGCAATGCTTCCCGGTCCAGTTGGTTCTGAACACACACTCTACAGTGTGCCTGCATGCATGCCGTGAAATACAACAAACACAGCTAAAACACCCCAGGTAAGATCCAAGCACACACTCTGCAGTGTGCATGCACTCATGCCATGGGATGCAACACACACTGCCTGAGACACCTCAGCTCAGATCCAAGGTGACTGCATGTTGTGCATTTCCTTGCTTTTAGTCTACACACTAACTTTTCTGCTCTTCCAGAGACATAATGGAATAACTGCAGAAAGTACATATTTAGTGTTTTGCAACTACCATTTTTCAACGTGGACAACTTCAAACATCTTCAGACTGTATTGTATTAGAATGCTTGATGTTAAAAGTTGTCACTCAAGTTCACAAATAGTTGTTAAATGAATTTTCGCTTGGAATTTAGACACAATTTTCAGTAATTTCTAAAAAGGCCAAAAAATTCTGTGTATACCTAATTTATATTGCATGTCTGTATAGATATGTATAAAATTTCAAAATAAAAATGTGGGCAGCCAAATAGATGGTTATACAGTTAAGAGTGCTTACTGCTTATCTAGAGGACTTGAGTTCAGTTCCAAAAACCCTTGTAAGGTGACTTACGGCTGTCTATTATTCCTCACAATCACCCACACACATACACACACAGACACACATGACTAAAAATAAATATAAATCTTAGAAAACAAGATTTTCTTTAAGTTATTAGTTGTTGATTTTTATGCAGGCTTTGTCCATGTGTGTGACTGGGGTTGTGTAAGCATCTTTCTGACTAAAGGGGGTGTGAGTGAAAACAGTTTAAGCAGCTGTAAGACACCTCCACAGACTCAGAGCCCCTTTCCTTTCTTCTGTTGCTAACTTCATCTTTCCTGTACACTGAGGTTCTCAAAGGGCAGTAGCACCAGCATTTCTCTGGCCAGCCACTGCCTCATTTACTCCAATTATATTTAATTTGAATTTCACACTCAAGAGTACTGCTTTTCATTTCCTTGTTGGACTGCTTTGCTAGCCCTCTCCTTGTCCACTTATGTTGGGGCATGGAAGGGCACAGTATCACTCTCAGCTTTGCAGTCAGCATGGGGAGTGAAAGGGTGACACAGTGACCAGTAACAACTTACTGTGAGGACACTGGTTAGGTTGGTTAGTGGACGTGGCCTTATCTGATTATCATGTGGTGCTGTTTGTAGCACAGAGCTTGTCATAAGTTCACAGCTGTTTAACCTGTCTACTATGGAAGCTGAGGTAGGAGGGCTGCAAGTTCAACGCTTCTATCGTGAGTTAAAGGCTCATCCGGGACCCTTATGGATAGGCCCTGTTTCAAGATAAAAGTCAAGGCCTGCAGAGCTGCCTCAGTGGCTAAGAACATTGGTTGCTTTTCCAGAGGCTCAGGGTTGAATTCCCAGCACCTTTGTGGCAGCCCTCAACTGTCTGTAGCTCCAGTCCTGGGAGATCTGCTGCCCTCTGTAGGCACTACAAGCCTATGATGCACAGACTTACACTTAGGCAAACACACACACACACACACACACACACACACACACACACACACACAAACACACACACAGGAACACACAATTAAAATAAAAGTGAGATAAGACTGCTAAGCACAAGAAATAAAACAGGAATTTCTGGAGTGTCTCAGATCTCTGCCCTGCCTCGGGTACCATGAAAAAGAGCCCCATGTGGTTTTCCCCACCCTATGGCTGTAAACCTTCTCTTCAGAACACTCTCTGTGATCACATACTTGCCCAGGTGTTGCTGCATTCACTAATATTTACTTAGTGCTGTTAGCAGATCTAAATGTTGAGCAGAGGTTGGCAACCTCACTACCCATTGGGAGCTTTTATCTTGCCTTAGAGATGATTGTGTTTGACTGTGTTCACTCAGACTTTCTTCACAGTAAGTGAAGGTATTTGCTCATATGAATATTTCAGGATGCAATCTAAGGCGCCTCGGAGGGGATGCTGAAGGGAGGTAGACTTCTGTTCAGATTCTCCTCCTCCAACACTTAATTTGGTTTTTCCTGCTCTTTGAAAAGGAACCAAAAAGCAGAATTCTAAAAATACTTAGCACCTACAGTCTTCTAGATGTGCAATGTGTTTTACAGAGGCCCTGATAAGGGTTTGAGTCGGGGCTGAAAGGGGACTTTAGGCGTGGTCATAGAAGATGCCTCGCTCTGGCAGCACAGGCGGCTGCTGGACCATGGGAGGAAGCAGGCACAGTGAGTATCTTGGCATTCTGAAGAACATTAATCATGGACAAAAGTAGTTTGCTTCACAATTTTGTGAGTGATGTGCAGGACTTATTTGCTGATAGTCTAAAGGCTCTCTATGTAGGGGAAGTGTCCAGGAAGAAGCGGGGCATTTAAGAGAAGTTCTGCACCACAAGTCGCCACTAGGAAGCTCTTTAATCAAGGGATCAAGGCGGACTAGACCACACTACAGTGATCATGGACCATGATTCCAGATTGATCCAGCTTCAGAGGAGATGTGCTGTGGGGTCTGAGGTGTGCAGAACAAAGGCTAAGGGCGCAGCTGAGTCCACACCTCCACCTGCTCACACATCCTTCATGGAACTGGGATGGGGGTACAACTTCAGATAAAATTCCGCTGGCTCTTGGTGGACCAGGTAGGCGTCTAGTGGGATGAGAGAGGGAGAAGGGACAGTTATATGGCAAGCTTCTATTTCTTTTGGCAAATGGTAGTGCCATCATTTTAAAAGAATTACTCTAGTGGAGGAATGCTCTAAAACCCTGAAAATATAATCTAGAAGGGAAAAGAATATTAGCTGTAGAGCTCCTGGGGGAGTTAGGGTTTGGAAGGAGTTCTCATTTTAAAGTTAGAGTTCATTCTACATGCTTTAGTGATCATTTCATACATGTCAACAAAACGCTGAGCACATTCACCCATCTTTCCTTGTTTTCACTAAACTCATTCTTCTTCTAGTTAGTGCCCCTCCTGCTTCTGTGTCACATGTGTTTAAGTCTGTTTATGCCTGAGTGCCTACGTGTGTGTGTGTGTGTGTGTGTGTGTGTGTAAGCATGAGTGTGCACATGCTTTGTGCTTGAGTGTCTGCATGCATGTTGCTACTAAGAACATCCCAATCGTTCTATTTTACCACTAAAGACTCAGGAGCCAGATGCTGGGGTGAAAGCCTGCTGGCTCAGAGAGGCAGAGAAAGCACCCAGCTGACCTTCCTACTCAGCCAGCATTCCAGGAGGAAAAAGCCAAAAACCAAAAAGCTAAAAACCAAAAGCCCAAAGCCCAAAGCGCTTTCCTCTTCTCCACACTGTCTTAAACACTCTTCTCTCAATGCCCTTCCTTTCTGGTTAATCCCTGTAAGCTGGTTACTTACTCTGCCTCTTGGCCTAGGGTTAGCTTTGTTTAATCTTATGCATAGAAAGCTTTCGGATTAAAGGTGTGTATGCTCGGGCTGAGCCAACCCACAACCACCTGTTTACAATAAACAGAAAGTTCTTGGATTAAAGATGTGTGCTAGGGCTGAGCCACTCCACAACTAGAAACAGGTTTTTACAGTTCACAATCTCAGGGTTCACAATGGGATCAACTATCCTGCAGCATATGCACCTATTGGTGTTGTGCAGGTAGCCATGGCTGCTTACAATCCGGGAGAGGAGAAGGAGGACACGTTAGGAGGCATTTACGCAGCAGTGTGTTGAACGTTATTACTTCATTCAGCACAGCACCATGCTGGCACGAAAGAGGGCTGATCCAGCAAGAGTCCTCCTGGAGGGAGCACGCTCATAGCGATGGACAGCACTCACTTGGAATCCCCAAGAACCAGAGGGCAGCTGCTCCAAAGTGCTGTGTGCTCAGTAGTCTCCCGGCAATGAGCTACACTGACAGGGGAGAACAGAGGACGAATGGAGGGCTGGACAGAGAAGTGGAGCCCAGACACTCTTGGCGAAGTGCTTGGAGCAGCGAGCAAAGGATTTGAAGCAGGAATGGTGTGAGGATGGCAGGGCCCACACATTTGAGGGAGGACTGAGGCAAGACAGCATCTTCTGAATATGCCAGCACTGTTGCCCTCGTGAGCTCGCAGCATGTGCCGCCTGCACAAGACATCACATGACCAAGCCAGTTAGCATGCTAGTGCCCGTGGGGGAGGGTCTCACAGGCACTAACTCTTAGAGGCTACTGGTAGTCCATGGCTACATGGGAGGGAGAGTCTTTCTCTTCAGGGGTGTGGACTGCTCTGAGTGCACTGCTCACACTCCAGTGGATGGCTCCACACCAGTGGATCAATAAAGCCGAGAAAGGAACATGCAGGGGATCGGGCAAAGCAGGAGAGAGTGACTATGCCTGAAATACACTGTATGCATGCATGAAATTTGCAAAGAATTATCTATCTATCTATCTATCTATCTATCTATCTATCTATTCTAAGAAAGCTGTTGTAAGCCAGAGAGGGTGGTGCAAACCTTTAATCCCAGGACTTGGGAGGCAGAGACAAGTGGGTCTCTGTGACTTCAAGACCAGCCTGGTCTACAAAGCGAGTTCTGGGACAGCCAGGGCTACACAGAAAGACACTGTCGTGAAAAAAGAAAAAAGAAAAATTGAAAAAATTGTTGTAAATGGCAGGACAAGATTGCCTTAAGGTGTCAGAAGTGAGTGTAAGGAGGGGGATGGAGGAAGGGGATGGAGGATGAGGATGAGGAGGTGGATGGAGGAAGAGGATGAGGAGGAAGATGAGGAGGGGGATGAGAAGTGGGATGAGGAGTGGGATGGAGGAGGGGGATGGAGGAGGGAGATGAGGAGGGGGATGGAGGAGGGGGATGAGGAGGGGGATGAGGAGTAGGATGGAGGAGGGGGATGGAGGAGGGAGATGAGGAGGGGGATGGAGGAGGGGGGTGGAGGAGGGAGATGAGGAGGGGGATGGAGGAGGGGGCTGAGGAGTGGGATGGAGGAGGGGGATGGAGGAGGGAGATGAGGAGGGGGATGGAGGAGTGGGATGGAGGAGGGGGATGGGGAGTGGGATGGAGGAGGGAGATGGAGGAGGGAGATGAGGAGGGGGATTGAGGAGGGGGATGGAGGAGGGGGATAGGGAGTGGGATGGAGGAGGGGGATGGAGGAGGGGATGGAGGGGGGATGAGAGGGGGGATGGGAGGGGATGGAGGAAGGCTGGATGGAGGAGTGGGATGGAGGAGGGGGGGGATGGAGGAGGGAGATGAGGAGGGGGATAGAGGTAAGGGGATGAGAAGGGGAATGAGGAGGGGGATGAAGGAGAAGGATGGAGGAGGGGGATGAGGAATTGGATGAGGAGAGGGATGAGGAGGGGGATGAGGAGGGGGATGAGAAATGGAATGAAGAGAGGGATGAGGAGGGGGATGAGGAGGGGAATGAGGAGTAGGGTAGTGAGGCTGCTGTGAATGCACCAAGCACTGTAGTTTCTACTTTGGAATCATGTATGTGAGTCAGTTAAATAGCACTTACATAAATAAAAAAAAATTACTTAGAACTGAAAGTAAAGTTTAATGGATGACCTTAACTATGTACCCATTTGATGACAAAACCATACTGAAAAGATTTACTCCAAGTGAAACAAAAATGGTTATCAATTCTGTTCAAATCTACCCAGGGTTAGGTTGGCTGGTGGAAACAAGTGCTAAAAGTTTCTGAAACTATTTTCTGTAATCAAATTGTTACAGAAAGTGTTAATATAATTATTCTGAGACTTTTCGTCTAATATATGTAAAACCATGGAAGTATTTTATTTTTAAAACCTCTTTCTGTTTTTGAATTACATTGTGGAGTCATTAAGTAAAAGAGTTTTGTTTCTTTAGAAAAACATGTTAATGCCGCTTTTGGTGATAGCAGGTAAGGCTTCAAGGGGTTAACTGAAATGGGAAGATGGAGACAAAAGGAGCCGAGTAATGCTGCCAGGAAATAATAAGAATTTTCCATTTCAGCTGCTCAAGAAAAGAAGCAATTTGGGGAAGGCTGAACTCAGAGGACAGAGATGGCAGAAGGAGGACAAAGGTCTGCAGAGAGATGGGCAGCAGGGTGTGCTGTGGCTGGAGCCTCGGCAGAGGATCTGCCTACCTGGGATGTCTGGAAGCAGCTAAAGAGACTCAGCTGTAAGCTGTCGTTATCTTTACAGTGCCCTTCTGTAATACATATATGTACAAACACAGCTCCTAAAACATCTGCTTTATGTCAAGCGTTGCAGGAAGTATGGCTGTTTTCTTAAACCCTTCAGAAAAGGATGTTGGAGGAGTGAGGGAGAAATATGAAAGGCTGGCAAGAAAAGCTAAGGAGATAGCAAACCAGTGACAAGATGGCCTGAAGGTTCAGAGAAGAGATGTGAGAGAGAGAGAGAGAGAGAGAGAGAGAGAGAGAGAGAGAGAGAGAGAGAGGAAGATACTTCCAATTATGAAAGCTAAAGCCGGAAGAGACCCCTCAGCAGGTGAGGTACTTGCCTTGTGAACATGAGGCGGAGTGTAATCCTCAGCCTTCAGAACTCATGTAAAAATGTCTGGTGTGATAGTACCCACTTGGAATCCCAGCAGTAGGGAGGCAGAGGCATGCGTCCCTCAGGCTCACTGGCCAGTCATCTAGACTACTAGACAAGTTCCAAGCCAGTGAGAGACTCTGCTGCTCCCCAGCTCTGATAGAAAATGTAGCTGGTGCACCTGAACACACATGGGCATGCACACACACATGGGCATGCACGCACACATGGGCATGCACACACACATGGGCATGCACGCACACATGGGCATGCACGCACACATGGGCATGCACACACAAACATGGGCACGTGCACACACACAAAGGGAAAACTAAGATTATGCTAAGAGGCGTGGCCTGGCAAAAATGTGACAATAGATCACTGTCATATCACTCTCTTCGATGTGGAGTGAGAGTCAGTTTTAGGTACCCATAATACTCTAAGTGCCCTGAGAATCCTAGACAAGTTAGTTAATGTCCCAAAGCCTTCTCACTTTCCTGCTCTGAAAACCCCCAGCTTGTTCGCGTTTGCTTCATGGCCGTGGTTGGCTCCATCTGCTCCTACCCCACACATGGCCAGTAGAGTGACAACACACAGGTGCCCAGAGAAAATGAGCTTTAATCTTAATCGATGCTTTTCCAACAAATCTAGATGAGCGTTTGACAACAGGCAGCGGGTGAGTCTGGGCTTGTTCCTAAGAACCCCCTTTCTCTCTACCCCAAACAAATCCCTTCTTGAGCTTGACTGTCGTCTTCAGTCCTCTCTTGGCACTCAGCCACAGTGAGGTTGTATTGGGCAGATGACATTTTTCTCAAATCTGTCTTCATCTGACAGGTCCAGGAGAGTGTTCCTCTGTTGTGCCTGCTTGCCTTGCTCTTCTACGGTGTTCACTGTTCCCAGCCGAGCCTTCCATTATGAAGAACAAGGAAAGGTGGTCAGATGCAACCTGTGGGGGCTACTGAGAGCCTGTAGGAGTGCGGGAAGACCAGGGATGACTCACCAAATGACTAAACTCTTTGCAGAAGTCCATAAGCACTTCGTCTTGCTCACCAGGGCCATGCTGCCTTTTCCATTATATAGAGAACTACAGCTTTCTCTGGGTTACTACCAAAATTTTTCTTAGGAATATCCAACATAAAAAATGAGTTGTCCTAATTGTTTTAGCAAAAGGACTTCCTTGCTTACTAAACAAATTGATTCCTCTTGGCTTAAATAAGAAAAGGCATCTTAAAACAGCACAATGCAAACAGTGATGGCTGGAGATTTACTATATCCAGTAGAGACGGAATTTTCGCCATTGAATCATTTCCATAGGTCACTGTTCTCTCCAAGGCCATCACCATCACAAACAAGAAAACACACACATACATGCACTCATTTTTAAAGGGTTTATTCTACTTTTAAGTGTATATACACACACAGGAGTGTGGGTACCTGCAGAGGCTGGCGGAGGGGAGGGCATTGTACTTCCTGGACTAGAGTGGCAGGTGTTGTGAGCTACTTGTGCACACTAGGAACTGAATTCAGCTCTTCTGCCAGAGCAGCAAATGCTCTTAGTCACTGAGCCGTCTCTCTAGGCCCTTGATACAAATTTTAGAGGAAACTCTCATTTCACTGATTTCTTGTCTTTGCTTTTCTCTTTCCCTTAAATGACAGTAAAACATAAATAAAATAGCAAGTCTCTACAATGTAAAGCAAGATTATCACAATGAAACAGAGAGAGTTGCTAAGCCCATGTATTTTTTAAAAAAGTATTATATTGCTAAAACAAAACACTAGAATTAATTTGAGGATAGTGTAAGGCAGAAACTTCAGAAAAAGCAGTTTTGTCTCTTTAATGTTTAGTATTGACCTTGTGATTTTTTTTTGAAATAGTGTACATTTAATAATAACACATTTAACAATAATGGATGAAAATATTGCATGCATGGCTTGGATGCTAATGTAGGTAGTGACCCAGAGTGCAGTGGGAGATCTTTCATTAGCCTGTGGTCTCTCTGCTCTTGGAGCCATATAGCTTCTTGTAATTTAGAGGAAGGATGCCAACTTACATCCTCAGTGCTCTTAATTAGAGTTTCCAACAAATCAATAGAGAAAAGCAAGTAAAGGAGGGAATGTGGCAGGGATGTGAACACTCAGCTCCCACAAGAGGAAAGCTGTCAGCAGGACAGGGTGGTCTGGCTTGAAAGACAGGAAGGAACAGGAATGAAGCAATGGGGTGCCCCTTCACTCTGCCCAGCAGATGGGCTCCAAGTTAGAAGTCTGACTAGCAGAAACATGTGAAGACCAGTGTCATGGGATGGACTCTCACCTTGTGGAGTTACAAATTAGCATATTGTTTTATGGAACTACAAAGTAGCATATATATATTTTTTGAGGGACAATTTGGCACCATCCAGAAAACCACAATTTTTTTCTTTGTTTTTCACAATTTTTTTCTTTATCATTAATATTTTCAAATTATTTTTTAAAAATCTACTCCCTCTCTCTCCCTGTGTGTGTGTGTGTGTGTGTGTGTGTGTGTGTGTGTGTGTGTGTGCATGTACGTAAATGAAGGTTTCCTCACAGTCCAGAAAAGGGAGTCAGAGCCTCTGGAGCTTGAAATACAGGCAGTCACAGGCTTCCCACCATGGGTACACTGTAAGAGAAGTCCATACTCTTAATTGTTTGAGCTGTTATTTTAGCCCTATGAGGAAATATGTTGAGTGTATAAAATTCAAGAAAACACAACAAACATCTGTGTGCCGTCCACATAAAAAGTCTCACTGAGTATGTCCTGTGTGTGTTTCCCCTTCCCCACCCTGTCTCTTCAGAGGAATCTATCTGGCATGCTACTCAGCCCCTCCCACATACATCTGTACAGGATGACGTTGACCTTTATACAAATGACTAATGGAATTATTATATTGCATTTTCCTTAAATTCAACAGTATCTTCTGGGAGAATTAATTAATCTATCCATTTATCTCTATATTAATGACATGTGTGCCAATCTTTAGTTAATTTTAATTTTGTGAGAGTTGCCTTTGGTAAAAACACACTAGCTGGTTTTTTCAGGTACTTACAGATGATCAATTAGTTTTATTTCCCCAAGTTTTCTCTTTTTTCCTACCATAAACAATAATGTAATAATTATTCTGGGTAGCTTTTTCCCAGTGAAACTGTTTTTCTGGGTGCATATGGCACTGTGATATGGAGTATTCTAATTATCTGAGTCCAAGGCCTCTTAGTATCTATGCACATTTGTGTCGTCTTCTAATGGAGACCCTGATTCCTGAGGTGTGTGCTCGGAATAGATGTTCTGCATTGCCTGCATGCTGCCAGGCTGTGCTGGTGTTGTCGGCCCATCAGCCGCTGGGTGTCTTAGGAGATCTGGTACCATCTGTCTCCTACTGCATTCTGTTAGCCTGCTGCAGCATCTTGTGTGCATTGTACATGGAGTTGCTTTGCTTTGTTCTTTATTACAGAATAGACTGGCTACTTGTTACGACCCCTCCCCCAATCAATCAGATGTGATACTTTCTCTACAAAGTCTTAAAGTTATCATGAGGTGCTTTGAATTTCACCTATAGGCAAAACGAAATGTAAGTCTTAGCGAGATGCTGGCTCTGAGCTGTCAGTGGGCACACAGTTCTGAAGGAGAGGACTTGGAAGACCAACGGAAAAGGGCAGGATGCAGTGCCATGTCTTTTGCGTCCTATTTTCTTGGTTAGTCAGTGGAAATTTGTTTGTTCTTGTCTTGTTCATGTCTGATGCATGTGCATTTTATTTTATCAAACAGTAGTGAATATACTCGACAGAATGTTCTAGGCTACTGTGGCAGCAGATAAACCTGCTGAGTGGCTCCTGTGACTCTCGTCTGGTCAGCCATCAGAGGAGGCAGGCATGATGGTTCAGTGTGGTTATCTGAGATTGGTTGCACAGGCTGCAGCAATCATCTCCTTTGGGTTTATTGCTCTCTTGTTGGCATCCAAAAGGAAAGAGCTGAGGTGGGTGTTGGGGAACAGAGAACCACCCACAGTCCAGAACCAGCTGCTCCCCTCAGACTGACTTCAGTAACTCAGCCCCACTGGCCACGTCATCACCAGCTGTCAAATGCAACACTTTTCCACTGTCGTCACGGGCGGCATGTTCTCCCTCTGTGCACGTGCTGTACCTGTAACACCTGAGCCTTTGAACCCTGAGTGTTTCCATCCTCACTCATAAGCAGCCTTTTATATTCTCCCTTCTTTGCCCCTCCCCTCAAACTGCTAGGGTAAGGCATACTGCATGGTGTGCACTCTTTGGCCCTCTGATCATTGCAAAACAAAATTAAACAAACAAACAAACAAACCAAAACCCTAACCATGGGGACTCTTCACAGCAGAGATCTCCAAGTACAGGCAACCTATCCACGGTGACAGTGGCTTTGCTGTCTCAAGTAGCCAGTGAATAAATAAAGTTTTCAGTTTTTAAACTACAAGGACCTGGATTCTGTCATAGCCTGAATGTTTGAAAGTCTGTGTGACAAATGTTACTGCACAACCCGAGGCGACGACCCCGGCCCAGGGAGAGCCTCCTGGAACGGGTCTGATGTTCCTGCTAGGAGTACCTGATTGCAGCCCCCCTTTCTTTTTCTCATTGTTTTGGATCATTCTGTCTGTTTTCTCTTTCTGACTTACTTTCTTATCAGAACTTTTCAGATGTAACTGTGTTGCTAGGAGACGCCCTAACTTGGGATTGCAGCCAAGGGCCATTCAGGTTCCGCTCCGCTTATTTAAACACTTATTAAAACAAACATGGCAAAGAATTAATCAGCAGTTAATAGTTTATATATGACTTACAAATAAAGTGTTTAAGAAAGCTCCAGATAGTGACGAGAAGAGCTAAGAAAAAACTGTCTTGACTCACAGATGTTTGGCATGAGAGAACACCGACCTGTGATAAAGAGGGCACATGCGTACTAAAACCAATCTAATGAGTTAAGAATGATGATTCAAGATTGATGACAACATTATTACTCTGCATCCTGTATTTTGAATTGTATGAAAAAAAAATGTAACCAGGAAAAACACGACCCATTTCAAAAATGTGTATAAAAACCAAACTGGTTTGCCTGCAAAATACACTCGGACTTGGGCTGGAGAGATGGCTCAGTGGTTAAGAGCACTGCCTAATCTTCCAAAGGACCCAGGTTCAATTCCCAGCAATGACATGGCAGCTCACAACTGTCTGTAACTCCAAGATCTGACACCCTCACACCAATGCACATAAATTAAAATTAAATAAAATATTTTAAAAAATACACTCAGATTTAAACTCACTCTGGGTTAGTCTGTTTGTCACTTGCCTATCTTTGTCCATTGACACTTGGAGAACTCTGGTTCCCAAGGACCTAGACCAGAGTGAGATGGTCTAGTCTGTGGCATTCAGAGTTGGTAAAATTCCAAGCCTTTGAGAGGACAGTGGGTCTTTCCACTTCCCAAGTCCTCCCTGTGCTCCAGAGATGGTCTTTGCTTTGTATGTCTGCTTTGTGTGTGTGTGTGTGTGTGTGTGTGTGTGTGTGTGTGTGTGTCCGCACCCTGGATATCTTCCATTGGCTGTTGGTTCTGTCTGTTGCTGTTTGTGGTGCTTGTGATTTCTCTGTTGCTACCTGTTGCTCTCCTTTAATTCTTTAACATGTAGAGGAAACCGAACCGGATCAAGACTCCTGGATGTCACTTCCTTTTTCCCTTCTAATTTCTATGTCGTTCTAAGTGTCCATCTGCTCTTACATAAGGTTTTATGTTGTTCCAGTGAGCAAAGGTGTGAAATGTATTTAACCAATCATTATTTAATGGATATTTTAAGGTCCTTTCCATGACCTTCAAAGGTCCCCATTTTGTCATCTGTCACCAGAAAAATACTAAAGTGAGCTCAACACTACATTCTGAGAATATGTTATTTTTGAAAAAAAACATGTGCTTCCCCCTGCCCCTCCCCCCCCCTTGATATGCCCTTTGTCTTTTTACCTCTTCTTCCAGGTGAGGTTTTAATAGAGCAATTAGGTGCCTCAGTATGTCTAGGGCTGAGGAGTTTCCTTGGACACTGGATATTTAGTTTCCCACGAGAAGCAGCAGGGCCACTGATCAGTCTGCACCCACAGTAGAGCTCAAAGGAAAGAGCCAGGGCAGAAGCTCAAGCCTGACATGTAAGCCCCTCAAATCTCAGCCAGTGAAGAAGAAAGCTCGCTCCCCAGGCCTGGCTTCTCTGGCCAGCACACCTGGCCCTCTCTGCTCCTCTAGGCTTGTTGTTGCTTTGAGGCCCCTCCTAACAGTAAATGTGCAAGTGCCTTACTATAATGGAAGAACCAAAGGAAGCTTCAAGATTTCAGGACAATAATCTATCTCCCCTTTCAGAGAGATGAGCCACTCCACCTAGAAGACTGCTTATCCACACAGGGGTTGGATTAGCTCCCTGTAAAGCAGCAGGGTTCTTTTATTATCACCTAAAGAAAGCTGCCATCAAGCTGGAACAAACAGGCTTTGTGGACAGTCTCCAAGAACTGAGAGGCTGTGAATTATAAAGGCTTCTGAAATGTGCTAGACAGCAGATGCCTTTGGAGAGAGGTAGGCTGGGAGCGGGCCCTTGAGTCTCGGTGCTCCCCACTGTAGGCGCAGTGCATAGCAGGTCCCACGCCCCATGTGTTCATGCCTTTCAAGCAGAGGACAAGGCCTGGGTGCACATCCCAAGAGGGTGACACAGCATGCTGTAACTTGATACTGACCAGCGAATGAGGTGCTGCACAGAAAAGGAAGCTAAGGAGGACCTGGAGAGAGAGGGGCCTTGGCTCTGTATCCTTCCTTCCCAGAAACTGAGTTTCCTAGGCACATGTTAACTCTTTGCAGACCCACCACCTAACACATCTCACAAGCACAGCTGAGAGTTTCCAGGATGAAGCACGGTCTGGTGAGGCTTTTTCTTCCCACTGAAAGGCCTCCCATTGTCTGTTTACAGGTTTACGCCTTTGAATTTCAAGGTACTTGCTAAAATCTATCATTCTCCTTAGAGGGAAAAATGTACTTCCACACACTCAATGACTATAAATTAAAGTACCTTTTAGCTTTCTCTTCCCTGGGCTAAAAAAAAAAAAAAAATTCAATTCAAGCACGCTTTATCCCAGAACAGCAAATGCACTTATGTGGCAGGTTTGGGTCCTCCAACCAGAGCTGTCGTCATCACACATTCAGGTGCTCAGAGACTTTTGAGAGAACTGTTGCTGCAGCTCACCCATGGTCAGGCTAAATGGAATAAAAAGGGACCCCAGGCAATGGCATCAGACATTGCCCTTTCATTTATGATACATAAATAGATGCCACCGTATTTGCTGTGTTCATTGTCAGGTATTCCTTTTTGCCGAGGACATTAAAAATATCTTCAGGGCCAAGGACAATAAAATGACAACATGACAGTCAGAAAATGGTATTTACAAAAGATGACTGAGAAATGTAAAAAATCAACAGGAATCTGGAGCCTCCCCTATTTCACATCCAAGGATGCTTCCTGAAAGGGCAGCCACTAAGTTACTGCCTCTGGCACTTAAGGACAGGAAAGGAGCTGAGGGAATATGGCAGAGACAGCAGACAGTTTCCCAGGGGCTTTCAAGAGTGGTAGGAAGCAGAGTGGTGTAGTTGGACATTTTGGGGCCGTTCGTTCTTACTTGACCACTTCTCCTATCCCAGGATCCCTTCTATGCCGACGTCTTTGGTGGCCGGAATATTCAACCTCACATATAACTTGCAGGACCGTCTTAGGGAGAAACCAGGACTGCGTGTCTGAAATGCCATTTAAGCTTTGCACAGGAATCATTTGGTCACCTTGGTTACCTCCTTCCAGGTGAGGTCTGCATCCTTCACAAATAAGTAGTGCAAGGGGACAGCTGAGAACTCTGAGAGCCTGCCTCCCAAAAGGTAGATTCCCCAATTTCAGTGGTAACAGTAGAAAATACAAACTTAAACAGAGAAGGACTGCTCAATCCTGAGACCTGTTACTGCCTTTGAACTTGTCACACATTCATGGTCTTCATCCCTTTGCTCTGTATTTATTTTAGTTGTAGATGTCATCTCCTTCACATGCTTCCTTTGTTTACAATACTTTCAGGTACCATGTTCTTATGAACAAGGCTGATCACGCCAGCACTGGGGACAGTGAAATATTTGCTTCCACCATCCCAGCAGCTGGAGAGCCAAACACCAGCTCAGCCAAGCAAGTGGTTTGGTGGGTGTGTGTTCTTCGTGAAGTGGGCATGCAGGACTGTCTGTGGGTCTGCAGGACCATCTGTGGGCATGCAGGACCATCTGCGGGTCTGCAGGACCATCTGTGGGCATGCAGGACCATCTGTCTGTCTGCAGGACCATCTGTGGGCCTGCAGGACCATCTGTGGGCATGCAGGGCCATGTGTGGGTCTGCAGGACCATGTGTGAGTCTGCAGGACCATCTGTGGGTCTTCAAGACCATCTGTGGGCTTGCAGGACCATATGTGGGTCTACAGGACCATCTGTGGGCATGCAGGACCGTCTGTCTGTCTGCAGGACCATCTGTGGGTCTGCAGGACCATCTGTGGGCATGCAGGGTCATGAGTGGGTCTGCAGGACCATGTGTGGATCTGCAGGACCATCTGTGGGTCTGCAGGACCATCTGTGGGCATGCAGGACCATCTGTGGGTCTGCTTATCAGTTCTTTGTGTAACTCATGCTTTCATGTCTAAAATGATACTTCAACCCTTGCACCTTGCTTGTTAAGCATCTCCTCCACTCTTTGATGCCCTTGTAACAGAACCTTGAGTTGCGGTTCCAAAAGAAACAGCCAACAATCACAGGGAGACTCCATCTCCTTCTCCAGCCAATGGATGAGCCTGTAGAACACAAACCTCAGTTCTTAAACAAGGTGACTGGACTTCATATGGCTCTCCCTACTCTGCATCAACCACTTCATCTCTCTCCCCAAGGTACACCCTCACGGAAGCATCTCGCTTCTTTTCCTGTGCAGATTCCCTTGGTACCAACTCATCCAATGTGAATTAAGCAAGACCGCAGAACGACTGGTCACTCATGTCCTCTCTTTAACCAGAGGACCAGCACCATCCTCCTCAGGCAAGCACTGTAGGGACGTATAAGCTTCAGTCTTCCACGCCCAGCATTCTGCAGGATTACATGTAAAGGTTTCTAAGGACCTCCAACTTGCCAGATAGCTTCTCCAATGTTGCCTGGTTTCTCAGAAGTATTAGATGCAGTGTGGGCATCCAGACCTCATTCAATCCACATCCGCTCAGCACTCACGATAACCACATTTTCTGGATTTTCCTTTACTTCAGAGCCAGTCTGTCTCGGCAATTCATACTAAGCCTCTTTTATGCGTTTTTATTCTCTGAATGTTAAATGCCAAAGTGCCCAAAGACGCAACCCTTCCTTTCCTATTTGTACACTTTGTAAGTAGTTGGGATGTCCCATTTAGATGCCATGTGTAGAAGAAAATCTTGGCCTTGGGAATGTCAAGCTATCTTCAATGCCAGACTCTTCCATTCAAAGCTGACTATCATGCATCCTGGAGCAGCACGCCTCCCAATCTACCTGCTCAGTATTTGACTCTAGAGGTGGAGGTCTACAATATGGCATGTTCTAGTTATCCCTTTCCCGTATCACTGGGATGTGACTGTGCCACCAACCTGCTAACACCAGAGACATCATAGTGGGAAGAGGTCAGAACAAGAACACAAGCTACAATACCCGGGGCCATTTGACACCACCGGAAACTGGCAGTCCTACAACAGCAAGCCCAGGAGATACTATCACACCCAACACACAAGGGAAAGATTTCAAATCTAAGGTTATTAAAACAATAGAGGCCTTAAAGGAGGAAAAGGAATCCCTTAAACTAGAATAAGAACATACAAAGAAAGAGATGAAAGAATTGAACAAATGGCTTAAAGAAATCAGTGAAAGACTGGAAACTAAAATCAAACACTTTGATCATTTCCCTTTGGTGGGGAGGCCCTGTAGCACACAGAGGAAGGAGAAGCGGACTACGTGGAGGAAGAGACCTGATGGGCTGTGGTCATATGGTGGGCGAGGAGGTCTTCTTCTGTCAGAGGTGTAGGGGAGGGGACTAGGGCAAAAGAGGGAGGGTGGGTGGGAAGGAGAAGATACAGGTAAGGGGATAACAATCAGGATGTAATCTGAATAAATCATCATCATCATCATCATAAAGTAAACACTTGAAAAAGAAAGAGAAGGAAATGAATAAGAGGATTCAAGATCTAAAAATGGAGAGAGAAGCAATGAAGAAAACACAACACAATCTGAGACAATGCTGGAAATGGAAAACCTAGGCAAAAGGGCAGGAGCTACAAACACAAGCTTCATGAACAGTATATAAGAGACAGAAGAGAGAATCTCAGGGGTAGAAGACATGATCAAAGAAATTGATACAATGGTAAAACACACACACACACACACACACACACACACACACACATACACACACACACACAAATGTTGAACCTAAAAAGCTCCTGACACAGAACAGCCAAGGAATCTGGGACACGATGAAAAGACCAAACCTAAGAAAAATAAGAATAGAAGAAAAGGAAGACTCCCAACTCCAAGGCCCAGAAAATATTTTCAACAAAATCATAGGAAAAAACTTATCTAACCTAAAGAAAGAAACGCCCATAAATATGCAAGAAGCCCATAGAACTCCAAATAAATTGGAGCAAAAAAGAAAATCCTCCCACCACATAAAAATCAAAACACTAAATGTACAGAACAAAGAGAGAATATTAAAAGCTACAAGAGAAAAAGGCCAAGTCACATAAAAGGCAAACCTATCAGAACTACACCTGACTTCTCAACAGAGACTATGGAAACCAGGAAAATCTGGACAGATGTCATGCAGACACTAAGAGATCTCAGACGCCAACCCAGAATTCTGCACACATAGTAAATCATAGATGGAGAAAACAATATATTCCATGACAAAACAAAAGTTTAAATAGTGCCTAGCCACAAATCCAGTCCTACAAAAGAAACTAGAAGGAAAATTCCAACCCAAGGAGGCTAATGTTACCCAGGAAAATAAGGGAAATAAATCACTTCACATCTGCAAAATCAAAAGAAAGGAAACACACACACACACACACACACACACACACACACACACCACCACCACCACCACCACCAACAACAACAACAACATAAAGAAAAAAATAGGAACCAACAACCATTGGTAATTCATAGCTCTCAATGACCTCAACTCCTCAATAAAAAGATACAGGCTAACACAATGTATATGAAAACAGGGCCCAACATTCTGCTGCATACAAGAAACACACCTCGGCAATAAAGATAGACATTACTTGATAGCAAAAGGTTGGAAAAAGTATTCCAAGGAAACAGACCCAAGAAGCAAGCTGGAATAGCCATTCTAGTATGTAATAAAAATAGACTTTCAACCAAAACTAATAAAAAGAGATGGGGAAGGACATTTCATACTCATCAAAGGAAAAATACACCAAAATGATGTCTCAATCCTGAACATCTATGCCCCAAATGCAAGAAAAATTACTAAGGCTTAAATCACACATAGAACCCCACGCATTAATAGTGGGAAACTTCAACATCCCACTTTCACAAATAGACAGATCATCAAGACAGAAACTAAATGGAGAAATAATGAAACTCATAGACATCATGAATCAAATTGACCTAACTGATATCTACAGAACATTTCATCCAAACACAAAAGAATATACCTTTGTCTTGCCACCTCATGGAACTTTCTTCAACATTGGTCACAAAGCGAAACTCAATAGAATCAAGAAAATTGATATAACCCCTTGCATCTTAGCAGACCACCATCAATTAAAGCTGGAATTCAACAACAACAGAAACAACAGAAAGCCCAAAAACTCATGGAAACTGGACAACTCTCTACTCAATGACATTTGGGTCAGAGATGAAATTAAAAAAAAAAAAAAAAAAAAAAAGAAATTAAAGACATCTTAAGAATTCAAGGAAAATGAAGGCACAACATACCCAAACTTTTGGGACACAATGAAAGCATTAATAAGATGAACATTCATAGTACTAAGAACTTATTTAAAAAAATTGGAGAAAACCCATACTAGCAACGTAACAGCACACCTGAAAGATCGAGAACAAAAAGAAGCAGAAACATCCAAGAGGAGTAGACAGCTGGAAATAATCAAACTCAGAGGTGGAATCAATAAATTAGAAACAATGAGAACAATTCAAAGAATTAATGAAACCCAGAGCTGGTTCTCTGAGAAAATCAACAAGAAAGACACACCCTTAGCCAAACTGACTACAAGGCAAAGGGGGAGTATTCAAATCAACAAAGATGAAAAGAGAGACATAATGGTAGACATCGAGGAAATCCAAAAATCATTAGGTCTTACTTCAAAGGCCTATATGCCACAAAGTTTAAAAAGCTAAAAAAAAAATGGACAATTTCATTGATAGCTACCAATTACATAAATTGAATCAAGATCAGGTAAACAAATTAAATAGTATGATATCTTCTGTGGAAATAGAATCAGTCATCAAAAGTCTCCCAAGTTAAAAAGTCCAGAGCCAGGTGGGCTCAGTGCTCAATTCTACCAGACATTCAAGGAAAAGCTAATGCCAATTCTCTTCAAACTATTCCACAAAATAGAAACAGAAGGAGCATTACCCAACTCATCCTATGAGGCCACAGACACCTTGATACCTAAACCACAACAAGACTCAACAAAGAAAGAAAATTTCAGACCAATTTCTCTTATAAACATTGATGGAAAAATACTCTATAAAATACCCACAAACCAAATGCAAGAACACATAAAAAATACCATTCACCATGACCAAGTAGACTTCATCCCAGGCATGAAGGAATGGTTCAATATATGGAAATCCATCTATTTAATCCATCATATAAAAAAAAACTGAAAGGAAAAAACACATGACCATCTCCTTAGATGCCAAAAAGCATTAGATAAATCCAACACACATTCATGTTAAAAGACTTGGAGAGACTGGAGATACAAGGCACGTAGCTGAACATAGCAAAGGCCATATATAGCAAGTCTAGCTAACTTCAAACTAAACAGAGAAACTTAAAGCATTCCATGGAAATCAGGGACAAGACAAGGTTTCCCACTCTCTCTTCAATATAGTACTTGAGGTCCTAGCTAGAGCAATAAGACAACTGAAGGAGATCAAGGGGCTACAAATTTGAAAGGAAGAAGTCAAAGTATCACTATTCATGAATGTTTGATTGCATCCATAACTGATGCCAAAAATTCTATCAAGGACTTCAACAAAGTGATTGGATACAATATCAACTAAAAAAAAAAATTCAGTAGCTCTCCTGTATACAAATGACAAATGGGCTGAGAAAGAAATAAGGGAAACTATACCTTTTACAGTAGCCCCAAACCCCATAAAGAATGCTGTAACTCTAACCAAGCAAGTGAAAGACCTGTAACAAAAAAGTCATGTCTCTAAAAAAGAAATTGAAGAAGATATCAGAAGATGGAAAGATCTCCATGCTCGTGGATTAGGAGGGTCAACATAGTAAAAATGTCCATCTTACCAAAGGCAATTTATAGATTCAATACAATTCCCATCAAAACTCCAAGACAATTCTTTACAGACCTTGAAAGATCAATTCTTAACTTCATATGGAAAAAACTCAGATATCTAAAAGAACCCTGTATAGTAACAGATCTTCTGGAGGAATCTCCATCCTGGGTCTCAAGCAGTACTATAGAGCAAAAGTAACAAAAACGGTATGGTACTGGCATAGAAATAGGCTGGTTGATCAATGGAATTGAATTGAAAACCCAGAAATAAACCCACATACCCATAGACACTTGATTTTTGACAAAGAAGCCAAATCCATTCAATGGAAAAAGGATAGCATCTTCAACAAATGGTGCTGGCCTAACTGAATGGTTATGTGTAGAAAAGTGCAAATAGATCCATATATATCACCTTGAACAAAACTAAAGTCCAAGTGGGTTAAGGACCTCGAAATAAAACCAGAAACTCTAAATATGTTAGAAGAAAAAGTGGGGAAGAGCCTTGAAGTCATTGGTACAGGAAACAACTTCCTGAGCAGAACACCAATAGTTCAGGCTCTAAAATCAACAATCAATAAACGGGACGTCATGAAACTGAAAAGCTTCTGCAAGGCAAAGGACACTTTCAACAGAACAAAGCGACAGCCTACAGACTTGGAAAAGACCTTCACCAACTCTACATCAGACAAAGGGATAATATCCAAAATATATTTTTTAAAAAACCAGGAAATTAAATTCCAACAAATTTAATAACCCAACTAAAAAATGGGGCACAGAGATAAACAGATAATTCTCAACAGAGGAACTTTGAATGTCTCAGGAACACTTAAATGTTCAATGTCCTTAGGTATCAGGGATATTTAAATCAGAATGAGATTCTATTTTACACCTACCAGAATAGCTAAGATCAAAAATTCAAGTGACAGCAACTACAGATGAGGAGGTGGAGAAAATGGAACACTCCCTTTTCTGGTGGGAGTGCAAACTTGTACAACCACTTTGGAAGCCAATCTGTTGCTTTCTCAGAAAACGGGATAATGCTGCCTTAAGATCCAGCTATAACACTTCTGGGCATATACCTGAGACAGACGCTTCACCATACAAGTACATTGGCTCAACTACGTTCATAGCAGCTTTATTTGTAACAGCCAGATTCTGGAAACAACCTAGATGTGCCTCAACTGACAAATGGATAAAGAAACTGTGGTACATTTACACAATGGAATACTATTCGGCTATGAAAAACAAGGAAATATTGAAATTTGCAAGCAATTGGATGGAATTAAAATTAATCATCCTGAGTGAGGGAACCCAGACCCAGAAAGACACACATGGTATATACTCTTATAAGTGGATGTTAGCCCACCATAGATGACCTCTGAGAGACTCCACGCAGCGGGGGAGATACCAGGATTCACAGCTGGTCTCTGGTTGAAGCACTGAGGGTTGTGTGAAGGGCTAGGAGGGGTCAGAATCTCCACAAGGAGACCATCAAGACAATGCCAGGGGATCCGGACCCAGAGGGGCCTGCACAGACTGATGCTCCAACCAAGGACTTTGTAAGCAGAGAACCTAGACCCCCCCTCCCTGCTCAGATGTAGCTGATGGACAGTTCATTCTCCACATCTGGGAGGGGGAAAGAGCTGGAACTGCCTTTGACATGAACTCCGGTGCCTGTGATTTTTATCACTGTCCCTTGGTGGGGCTGCCTTGCAGGCACACAGAGGAAAGGGATGCAGGCTATCCAGATGAGACTTGATAGAATGAGAGGTCAGGTGGTAGGGGAGAAAGGCTCTCCCTTGACAGAGGACTAGGGGAGGGGAATAGGGCAGAAGAGAGAGGCAGTGTGAGATCAGGAGGATAAGAGCAAGGGATAATAATCAGGATGTAATGTGAATAAATTATAATAAAAAAGAACATAAACATATTTTATTCAACAGATTACAAGTATAACTAAGCGATGTCTTACTATGAAAAGCTTTAGGTAGTACCAAGGCCTCAGTTTGAACTTTGACCCAGATTGTCATGACTTGGAATACGTGCCAGACAACACTAGACGCTTGATCGTGTAGTATTGAAGGTGAGAATCTGGCTTTTTTCTCCCCAGAGAAAAGCAAGTTTAAACGAAGGTCACTATATACACAAAGATAAACGGCACAGCCTAGAAAGGCTATGGGGTGTACATCTAGAAAGATGTGTGACACTTTCAACTCTGCTCTGGATCCTACCTGATGTCAGAGTTGATAATCAGCACATAAGGGGTCTTGGGCACCAGGGACATTGATGGTTTGAGTGAGAAATGCCCCCCAAAGGCTCCCGTATCTGAACGTGTGCCCCACAGTTGGAAGCACCATTCGGAAATGTTATACAACCTTCAGCAGGTGGAGCATTTCCGGAGGAAGTATGCCACTGGAAGCAGGCTTTGAGGATTTCTAGCCTGATCTCACTTCCTGCAGAGCTTGGATCTGGGGTGAGGCATCTGCGTGTATCCTTCCTGTTTCCTGGGCTCTGAGTGTGGTTCCTAGGGGACTGTCATGGGACCACACACAGGGGCTAGTGCCCAGGCTTCTTTTCTTTCTCTGAATTATCTTTATTATTTTAAGTTGTGTGGGTGTGGTTGTGTGGGTGTGTCTGTGTGGGCGTGGCTGTGTGGGCGTGTCTGTGTGGTGTGGCGTGCTGTGGGGGCAGTGGTCTGTGTGAATGTCGTGTGGGTGTAGGCATGTCTGTGTGGGTGTGGTTGTGTGGGTGTGTCTGTGTCTGTGTGGGCGTGTCTGTGTGGGTGTGTCTGTGTGGGCGTGTGTCTTTGGGTACAGGTGCCCATAGAGGCCAAAGGTGTTGCATCCTCTAGAGCTGGATTTACAGGCAGCCATGAGCTACCTGATACGGATGCTGGGATTCAAACTCAGGTCCTTTGCAAAAGCAGCATGCGCTCTTAACTGCTGAATTACCTCTTCAGCGCCACAGGCTTTACTTTTATTTTTTTCAAATGAGCACTTTCACACACAATAGATCCCAAATAAGGCCTAAGAAGGGTCAGCATGAAGTTACAGGGAGGGGCTGTGGGCAGCAAGTGTTGCAGCTGTAAATCAGGAGGATGGGCTCTGCATGCAGTGAGCCCCTTACTTACGAGCATTTAATGTCTTCCTCCGACACTGTGGAATACATTATTTACTCGCTGCAGGAGCCTTGCCTTCTGCCCTTCTCCTGGCCATAAAAATAATAGCCAATGTTTGTGTAAAATGACAAGTGAGACAAGGCAAATATTACACCTGTGGAGTGCAAATCCACCCACGCTCTTTTTGATCCCTTATCACAAGGGTCTTTGGATGAGCCAGAGTGAGAGGATTTAGTTCTGTTTCCTTATCAGAGCCAATCGCACAGCAAGCAGGACAAGTAAGTAAACACAGCTTGATTTCAGAGGGCAGAGCAGAGCCTCTATCCGAACTCTTATCCTTTGCAAAATCTGTCTTCTCTATTGGTCTATTGTGTGATGCCAAATGCCACCCTTGGAAATATTTGCATTTCAAGGTATGGCAGAAGTTGAAGGGATGGGATACGTCTCTAATTATATAGCTCGATACTAGTAAGTCGGTGGTGGAACTTTTGGTGTCGCTCAGCATCCAAAGAACTGCTCACATCTTCTGCATAAAATGAACAGTATTTGCATATAACCTACACACATCTCCCCTCATCCTATAAATCATCTCTTGATTACTTGTAACACATAGTATAATGTAAATATTGTACAAATAGTTGCTGAATGACACTGCTTAGAGAGTAACAGGACAAAAAATAAAGGTTGCACAAAATTTAAAGTTATCTTCAGTCCGTGCTTGGTAGAATCCAAAGATTCAGAACCCACAGATAAGGGGAGCAGATTTTGCTTACTTCGCCCTGTAGACTGAATTGAGGATGCTGGACCACCATTTGCCAAGTGTGGGAAAGCAGTCAGACTCTACTTGGATCCTAATGACAGGGAGAATCCCTTTCAGATCACACGTCACATGTGACCACTGTGTTCTGCCGTGGTTTTGTTGTCTTCTCATAAGTCTTCCATCTGAGCCAATGTTCCTAGCATGGCTCGTGATGAAAAGCACTTGAGTAGCCGTTTAATGAAAGGCCACTAATCTAACACAACACCTCCTGTGTCTCCTGTGCCTGCTCCTAGGAATAAATTAACCAGATGGACTCTGTAGGAGCCTGGAGATGACTTTTCTAGAACTGTGCTCTAAGGGAGCATATGCTCTGATCTGGGGAAAGAAACCTTAGACCAAGGCTAATGAGTCATCAGTGCCCAACATCCATGGTGAGAAAAAGGAGGAGCAGAGAGACTTGACTGCAAGGTCCTGAAGTCTGAAGAATATTTCAAATACTTCATCTTAAGCAGTGAAAATTTGTGACTGTCTGCAAAAATGTAGCTTTTGTTCTATAAGCAAGTGGTTGCTTTACTCAAGGGTGCCCCATCGCAATGTAGTTGGGTGGTACCTCCCTTGGGCATGGAAGGTTTCAGACCCAACAAGGAAGTACATATCCAGGAATTCTACCAACCCATACCTTATGAGCTAGCCTACTGAATGTCAGGAACAGGCATGTTTTTAACAAAAACAAGAACTTATTTCCTAGGATATGGACTGCTGAAAATGTGATCGCATTGGAAAGGTTCAGGATTCCCCAGATCCCCACACGAGTAGAAATGTTTTAAGAGGCTCCTTCTCCAGTCCCCATGTCCTACAAGAGGAAAATACAAAACCCAGTGATGCCTGTGGCCTGTGTGCCTCAGCAGGACATGTACACTTTCCAGCTGCCACCAGCTGGAAGGGTCTCTAGTCTGAATACTGTCTCTAGCGTGCTATCTTGAGTCCAGCAGAGCCTCCATACAAGTAAGGCTGGACTGTTTAGAAGGGCTATAAGCCCAACTGACTGTTGGGACACTCACTCTGCTCATCGCTTTTACCTGCCGGCTTGAGGTTTCTTTACTCTATGACTTACAACAAACTCTTTGTAATTGACTAACGTGATTTGTTCAATGGTTACTCTTTACTCACCTCAGCCATTTTCAGTAGGGCCTATTCCTCACAGCACAAGGCTCATCGTATTATACACCCTGTGGGCGCCATTCCGCATAGAAGAGCCTGTGCTGTCATTTTATAGGGAACAGAAGCTTTGAAACCTTGAGGAGGTAGCAGCATGGAAAGTAAAGAGAACACTGAGGGCATCTGACCTGGTCCTGCCTTGTCACCTGTGGTGAAGTTTTTTCTCTTTGGTTGCATTATTCTCAGCTCTAAAAGCAAATAGGTGAATAGCAAAATCTCAAAGTTTCCGTCTGGTCATCAAGGCCAACAATTCACATTTCCTCAGAGCACAGGAGCAAATAGCTCTTTCCCTTTCTTTGACAAGTCACAAGGAAGGCATTTCTGCTTCAACATCATCACCTCAACTATGGTACCACATTATTGGAGGTTGGTGCCATATCTTGGTAAGCATGTGAATTTATTTCATTTATTTTAATTAATAACACAACATATATTTATGAGATGCAAGACGATGCTTTGATATTTGATGTTTGTATACATTGAGAGCTAATTAAATCAAACTAATTAAATTTTCATCATCCCAGATGCTTTTATTTTTTTGTAGTAAGAACCCAATATCTATTTTTATAAAAATTGTAACTTACAATATGTTAACATTACTTATACTGTGCAATACATCTCTAAACTGCATTGATCCTGCTGAAGTGACTCGTGTACCTTTGAGTGACATCCCTTTATCTTGCAACCCCTTTACCACCACCCTTGCTGGCCACCATTGTACTTTTAAGCACTACAAAACTTGACATGTTTAGATACCACACATGAGTGCAATCGTACAGTCTCTGTCATTCTGTGCTTCGCTTCTTACGTTTAGCGCAATGCACGCCCTTCGCGTCATTTGCAGGTTGTGTGCTACTCTGTTAGTTATTCTTAGAGCAAACACCTGTAAGTAGGGACTTCAAGAAGGTGCTTTATTTAGCTCTCTTTGCAAATCGATAAGGCAAGACACCAGAAGTAGCCTTGATGTGGCGAGAACTGCAAGCTGAGGGCATCACAACGGAAGAAAATAGTCGTGTGACCCCAAAAGGAAGCAGAGAACAATTCCAAGGTCACGTTTGGAAGGGTGAGGGCTCAGAGGTCCCAGGAGGGTTTCCTTAGTGTCTCTAAAGGCACTTGGTTACTCCTGTGGCCCCAAGACTTGCCAAGAGCTTTCACGTTTAAACTGTCTTATCACCTCTCAGTCTGTCTGAGTGACACACTTGATCTATATATAAAGCATGAGAACACGAGGGGAGTTCCAGACTCCGGGCTCAGGGGATGAACTTAACTGAATGTCTTCCTTCTTGTAATTGGGAAAAAAACCCACAGATGTTGCTTTTCTTGCGTGGGAAATGGAGATGAGGAAAAGAATGGGAGGTCATTTAAGGTAGGGAGCTGAGGAATGGGGCAGAGCTTTCCTGAGAAGAATACACATGGTGTGGTGAGTGTGGGTATCACAGAGTGTGGGGTTTGTGGGGGAGGAAGCAGGAACCACGCACAGGAAAACTTTCTTGGGGGCCACCCCTCTTCCCATGGGCACAGAGCCTTTACAGAAGCTACAATGACACATGCTTGTTGACCTCTTAGACTTGAAAGCAGAGAGCTCCACCCCCCCCCACCCCCACAAAAGGGAAATCTCCCTGTCCCAATGTAACCAGTTTCTACAAGAACTATAGCTTTTGCCTGGTTTTGGTTCTTCTTTTACAGATTGACATTGGACACTCAATAATTTCAGAGTGGAGAGAGGGCGGGAGGAGGGAAGGGAGGAAGGGAGGTGGGAGGGAGAAGAGAGGGAGAGATGGAGAGAGAGGAGAGAGAGGAGAGAGGGGGAGACGGAGGGAGGGACAGAGAGACAGCAAGACTAGCAGTGTGCATTATCACTTACAAAAGCTTCTGAAAGTGGCGTTAATCTCCAATGCCAGAGCTGGGTAGCAGGCAGTGGAAGGCAAGAGGCTGGAAGCCCAGGGCTCCCCCTGTCAGGGGGAGAGACCTGGAGAGAAGCAAAGGGAGATATTAGCAGGCTGGCTGAGAGTCACAAAAATTCAAATATGCACTTTTCTGTCCCCGTAGACCCAACAGTTAAAGGAAGAGTGTTGGGAAGGCCTGTTCTCTCTGGCATAAGAACTCTTCCTGTATTTTAAGTCTGTCTACTGGGAAATCTGATTTCAGCAACTAAATCATGAAGGAGATGGCTTGACAACTCCTGAGAATCTCATCTGCTCCCTAACTCCACTCCAGAGAGACAAACTTATTTATTCCATCAAGACCAAACATTTCCACCAGTATAATAATGTTGAGATCTCATAGCTGGGTTATCACACTTTGGGGGAATGTCTTCCAGGGGCATAATTTTAGGGAGAAAAGCATGTTTTTGCTTACTCTTTGCAACAAAATTATGTATAATTGCAGGGCCACTGAGATGAACTTTAGTTTCATAAAAATGGAAATACTGTGTAAACTCTGTACTTCCTCAATGGATCATTAAAATAATCACTATTTAAACTTGGATTAAGAAAATAGATTTAAAGTTAAAGGATAGTTAGGAAAAAAAAAAACGGAAAGCATGACCTACATTATGCTTAAAAAATTTAAATATGTCCATATGGGAAAAGTAAAAAGTTTAAAAACAATAACAGAAAATAAGTCAACCACCAATTGGTCAGCAGGTGCTCCTGGATGCTCACATGGTCTATTTTTCTTTGTGAGGTCCGCCTAATCTAATTCTCCAGACAAGTAGCTGGGAAGTTCTGGTCTCTGACTGTGAGCCCCGTGTTTCACGGTGCCGTCAGTGGATGGACTATGACCGTACAGCACGCAGCACAAGCAAAGCAGCCAGACACAGAGAGGTCCTCGTGATTCCTACCAAACGATTGTTAAACCCATCTCATCTTCAGACGGTCCGTGTCGGGTTCTGACAGCCTTCAGTGTGTTGGTATAGGACATGAACCTCCCCTGAGGGAAAACCAGGCAGTAGCCTCAGCAGGAGGCCTCCGGCCTCAGAATCTCATCGGCATCCTCCCTGACGCACAGCCATCCGTGACTGTGTCCTGTGGAGCTAAGGTATATAATTTCTGATCCTGACTCGCATTGTCACTTACTCTGCAGCCGTTAACAAACACTCCTCCATGTCGAGAGTGCGGCCTGGAGGCTATGGACTTTCTTTTCATCTTTCCAGGCCTCACTCAAGAACTACACCTTCTCTGACGACATTTCGGACCTCAAAAGGACCCAGTCCTCCCAGCAGCCTGTTCCTGTCCCACTGTCCTTTTGTCATGCACACTGTAAGAGTGTTAATCAGCACTCTCCGTGTTTCAGAATCTATCTGAATACAGTACAGACTCTGAGACTAGTCTGGAGATTCAATTTCACTCAGTCTGAGATGAAATTTTACCACCGACTGGACCCTAGAGCCTCGTCAAGGTGAGATCCAGTTTTGACAAGGAGGTGTTCACAAAGAGTTGCTAAATTAATACACCGTTGTATGACTCAAAAAAAAAAAAAAAAAAAAAAAAAAAAAAAAAAAAAAAGAATCAAAAGATGTCTGCCTCAAAGCTGATTGTCCAATTCCTATAATAAAATAATACATTTTGGCTAGCTTAGTTTCCAAGTTTGCTATTTTGGTTATAAAAATAGTTTTCATAATATTCATGAAATGAAGGGAGAAAGAACACAAAAGGCATCGGTATGTGAGGGAGCATGATGGGAAGAAGGTCTCCCGGTGCATGACGGGATGCAGTGTTGTGTGAGGGAGCATGATGGGAAGAAGGTTTCCCAGTGTATGAAGGGATGCAGCGTTGTATGAGGGAGCATGATGGGAAGAAAGTCTCCCAGTGTATGACGAGATGCTTGCCTTCTTTGCTTCCATACAATGCTTTCTCACGCTCCTGCAGCTCAGTCTGCAAGAATTTGAGCTGTTGGTGACCCTCAGGTGAATTTCTGAAAGATAAATCAGAGCCCAGATTAGAGCAAGCACTACACACTTTGTACCCAAAACTCTGAAATCAAGATCAAGAATACCTAACGGAATATTTGAGGAATGAAAAGTAAAGCAAAAAAATCAGATCATTACTAAATGTCGTTTTAAATGTGGGCAGCTGTAGCTATGGTGGTATGTTTAACTGCACTGAAGCCTAAGGCAAAAGAAAAAAAATCAGTAATACTGATCTCAACTTTATTGAAAACTTTGATACTATGTTCTTTACAGATTCCTGCGTTTATCTCATTGTTTAATATATTGCATTAGGTAGAACTTATCGGAATTTTGTTTATCTTACTCACTGCGGTGTTTTGTACTCTGCGTTGTTACCCCTGTAACAAGGTTCTCCCTGATTTCTGCCCGTCCTCCCATGAGACGGATACTTGAACGCTTCCCTGAAATTGGACTCCAGTTTTGCCGATTGAGCTAAGAAAACATACAACCCCATTAATTCCACAGGATGATGCTGACCAGAAATCCCTCCAGCGCAGTCTTCTAAACCAACATCTACGCTGATGGAATTTGTTATAGTAGGAAAAAACGATTACTTTCCGAAGATGAAAAGTTTGCAACTGATTGGAATAGGATCCCCAGTGCCTCAGATTGCTTGACACAGACCAATGCAACCCCGCTCTTGGGGTTGCCTTTAAGAGGGGCAGAAATTGAGGAAGAAAATAATGGCACCATGGTAAGTACACCCAGTGTGTGTGGCAGCAGTGGCCGGACTCTCGGAGAGAAGAGCAAGGAGCCGCTCTACTGACAACCAACATCTTGGGCTCAGAACTTCAGGAGTTCAGCACTGTGAGGCGTTTGCCTAACAGTCCATAATGTTTGTAACGCTGAGATATAGTTAGGGCTCGAAGGCACAGTTTTTGAGTGTAGAGTCAAAAGTAGGAGGGAAAATACAAACTAGGGAGATAACTGGGAAGCAGAACACAAAAGGGTGTGCAAACAGAGGCAGGACAAAAGACTTCTCAAAGTAGTGACACCCTCTGGAATAAAACAAAGTGAATTGGTACAAGAAATTTACATAAATTCCTATGTGTTCTTGCCAGGGGAGTTAAGCCAGGAAGAGGGAGCTTGGAGGGCAAAATTGGCTGCTCTTACAAAGGACCTGCAGCAGCAGAGTCAGCAGTGAGAGCACAAAGCACACACAGGACATGGAAGTCACTGGGAGTGACATTTAGTGGCCAGAGATTGTGTCCTTGACACTGAGAGGTCCTGCCAGACTTTGTAAAGCAGTGAGGCTATGGCCAGAGCCAGAATAGTGACTCACCAGGTGGTCGTTGCCCTTGTATGTAGAAAGCCAAAGTAGTGTCTCGAGAGTAGAGAAAAGACACAGGGGAGTGGGAGGCAGGCTACCAAGGGCTTGGGGCTCAGCCTTGTCCCAGAACTGCCTGGATGCTCCATGCAGGGACGAACAGGCTGGGGTCTGAATGGGGAAGGCTGCCTTTGCTGAGCACCCAAGTGGAAGCATTGTAACCCTCTGAATGTGGGTGCTGGCAGGGCAGCTCTGGGCACAGAGGGAATCCGTAAGGCCCAATGTGAAGAGAGTTCTTGGCTCCAAGCCCTGGCACCCAGGAGAGGCTGGAGACCCATTCTTCCCTCACAGAAAACCAGAAGACTCTAATGCAGCATAATACATGTTTCCTAAGGGATAGCAAAGACGAGCTGTCACAGGAGTGACCTGTCCTGGGGAGGAAAAGCCACCCGCTCACAGCTACGCTTCAATGCATGGCTTCCGGTACAAAGCACAAAGTGTGGGTAGCGTGCATGCATTGCTGTATGCAATTCATTTTATCTTAGGGATGCACTCTAGTGATTATTTATAATTCCCAAAGAAATGACATGTTCTGCTCTTTCTTCCACCCCCACATGTTACTTTGGGTAAAATTTGAGGGGCATTAACAAGGAGACAGACTCGGAAAACAGCACCAACCTAACAGGCCTGTTATGTGAGCTGCAGATCGAGTGTGTTCTTGCTGGTATGGGGCATGTTAAGTTTCTGAAAGGCTTATTGTTAGCGACAACTTGTTAGCGAGTGGAGAATTTATAGGGAGGGTGAAAACTGTGTGGGGACCTTTGGGGTCATGTGGAGTGAAACTTCCAGGAAGAAATTCACTGTTGTGTGGCATACCTATACTGCCAGTTGAGTCATTTTCCAAGGCTATCCTACCCTGGCCCACCTGACCGCCAGGTTATGGGGCAAAAACCCTTGTGGAGCCCAGGGACCACATAGAGGTAAGTCTTACTTTCTTGGGTTCTCTCGGAGACGCTGGCAGCCATGCTCTGAAGTGTGTCTTTCTTTCCTTGGTGCCTCTCTCTTCCCTCTTAAGCCCCGAGTTTAAGCCCATATTAAAATGTCACTGTCAAGCTCCAGCTATGCCTCACTACAGTAGTTGACTAAATCTCTTGAACACAAAGGGCTCTTGTGAAGGCAAACCAAAAACAAGCCCCCACAGAGCCCACATTGTGTATGTGTGTGGGGGGGGGGCTGGGGTCGGAGGGAGGCTGGTGGGGCTGGGAGGCCTGATAGAGGGTGAGACAAGAGGACCAGACACAGCCTGTGAGGAAAACTGAGCTGGCAACTGACTGGGACAGGGAAGCCACCAAGATGACGCTAAATCAAAGCCCTTGAAAACCCTTGTTCCCAGGGCAGGTGGAGGGATGTAGACACTGGGCACAAGGTTGCCTCCACGCATGAGAGAGGCGCTCCAGTGCTGCACTTGACTACTACAGCGAAAGGTGACCCCCATAAGGCTGCAAAGATGAGGGCTTAGAGGTGACTGACATGGAAATGAGGGCGTAAATGTCATCATGAACCGCATAATGGCATAATAGAGTTTCTTTTCCCAGAGTAATAATAATGCACTTGAGAGAAGGCTTTTATATGAGTAAAGAGACCATTATTTCTGAATATTTAATGCAAAATTGCCATAGAATAAAATGATCATTAAATATGTAAATGCTATTTACATGTGCTTATTACTTCGATAACTCATCTCTTATATAATACGATCTCTGTGCCCTAATTTGTCACTTGGTCATGGGCTCCACAAATCAAAATCTAGGACAGCTTTACACAAAGAAAGCAAGTTGATGAAATATACACACAAAAATCTTTTCTCAGTGCCAGCAGTGGCTTCTGCACTTGGCCTTGCAGAAGAAAAGGGAGAAAAGACCGAAGTTTGCATCACACAAAGAACTGGTGTAATGCCAGTTGCTAAGGGGTTATTTGGATTAAAGTTAAGTGCAAATACCCGGTCTTCAGTAGAGATAAGCGGTTGCCATAGTCTCCTTTAACGCACTATTAAACCAAAGATTAAGACATCTTAAAAATGAGCCCTTTGTTCATCACAAATGAGCCAATTTTCTTTTTGCTCACGAGCACTGTTTACATTCTGTTTGTTAGTGTTAAAGGCAAATAAAATGAAAGCCAAGGTCTCTGAGAGCCCTGCCCCCAGTGCCCGGCTAAGATGCTCACTACTATGTGTTTCTTGTTCTAACAAAGGGATGAAATCTTGGAAAGGCATGTGCTGGTCTCACTCAGAGTTGCAGAGTCAGATCTGCGTTTGAATAGATTGCCAGGTGGATTGCTGCCACACTGATGGCTTTTAGGTGCACACGGGCAAGCTGGAGGTACATCTCCTAGAGTCTTTGCCCCTGAGAATCCCGAGTAGGAATTGGCTCAAAGGAAGATTTGTACAAAGTGCTAGGGAAGCATTGTCCTATATCCTTTTCAGTCGTTTTGGCTGCAGAGACATACAGACTCTTGTTCTTGAGGTCCACCTGTCTCCTCCTCTGTCCCACGCCATGCTCAGCTCTTTTTTCAGGACTGTCAGACATTCTTAGCAATTCTCAGGCTCGATCCCCACCCTCCTCACACACACACTGAGGCAAGCACGTGCCATAGACTTCTCCAGTCCCGTTGGCTTTTGAGATTTCTCTGAAAGCTCGGACAGGTCAGCTCTATTGGTTAGTGCAAGCTAAATTCTTCTAAGAGTTCTCAATGCCTTTTCCAGCTGGTTCCAAGTTAGATGAGAAGTGAGATTCAGTCCTTCTAATAAGCCCTGACTGCATCTTCCGCATGGTGTTCATGCTTTTCCAGAGGATCCCTTCCCAGATGCAGAAGCTCAGAGAACAGAATTAGGTTACATTCATGATGTTGTAAGTTACTCATTTTTAAACAAGTCCACTAGCTTATCTGAATAAATGGCGGGCCTTCCGGCTAACGTTGGAGGGTGCTGCACACAACTCGGGCGCTCTCTGGTGACTAGTGCCTTTTGAGGCTACTAGGACTCAGTAAGTGGGCCAGCCGCAGCCTGGCAAGTGGTGTAAAGCATCTTCAGATCGGTGACTACTTTAACCCCTAGGCACAAGAGGAAGGTGAACAGATCTCTCTGTGGAAGCCTCATCTGCATCCTTGAAAGCTTTCCTGGTCCTCTGTTGATTCTGTCTCCTTAGTTACAAGTATGAGACTCCAACTCTGGCCAATAGTAAAAGTACTGGTTTAAACATGTTTCCCTTTCTTAACTGACAAATTGGTTGGGTTTGTTATTGGAACTGTTATTGTAGAAGGCCACTGTCAGTAGAATTCTGATATGAGTTGATAAGGACTTAAGTCACATCCTGGCGACTGACTGGTTTTTCTACCTATTCCTCTGCTAGGCATTTCCCCCTTGTGTCCCCCATTTTGGGAAGAATTAGTTTCACTTATAACTAAAAGTATTTCATAACTCTTAAGTCCAATGAAACAAGAATGGAGATCCCATCTTTCCAGTCACCCAAGAAACCACTTTTGGGTGATCTCAATGGAAGCTGAAGGATTATATTGTGTCCCTGACCTGAGAAAGGGATGCACAGAGGTGCAGAAAGAGTCCCTGGCCTGCATCCGTGCCAGCAGTTGCAGCTGGAATAAAGGGTCCTTCAGTGTTTGGGGCAGGGTACCAGCAGGCACACACCACTGCCATGAACAAAGATACTGCCGCCTAGACATTGCCGATTAGACGTTTTGACTTGAATAAATAGGATGTCATGGCGTCTACATTTTAACTACATTAATGGTTCGTTGTTAAGATGTTAGTGCAGAAAAGCATGCAAAAGAGAAAAAAAAAATCCCAGTACTCTCCTACCAAGAGAAAATCATTGTAATTACGTAGACATGTAAACTTTTAGAAAGTAATTTTCTAAAGAGCATTTTTCCATATCATTAAATACACTTCCGTGATGTCCTTTTCAGTGGTTGCAAAACTTCCCGTTGTACTGGGCTGAATTGCATAACCCATGCTGCTTTTAGATTACTTGTGCACAAATCCCTGTGGTCATCTGTGATAGTTAGGACAGGGTAAATGCTAAGAGGTGAAGACTAGACATGAGTGAACATTAAAGCACAAATGTTTTCCAAATATCCAACATACTTTCATCCACAGTGTATTAATTTGTGCTTCTGATGAGATGGGGCACATTCAGGGCAGTATAAGTGAAAAAATTAGGGTTTTGTTTTTGTTTTTGTTTTTGTTTTTTTTTAAAGAAAGAAAAGAAATAGAAATGCTATGCTTGCTTTACCACAGACCAAAAGCAATGAGACAAATTAATCAAGAATACTTGTAGAGGGGAGGAAGACAGGTGGTAGATTTGATCAAAACGTTTATGTGCATGTTCTCAGACATAACCATCTTCAAAAAAACAAAGTAAACTTTTGGGTTTAAAAGAAACTGTGCACTTTGTGTCTTTGTTAGACACATGTCTTGTGCTTGTTCATTTGATGAATAAAGGCAATGGTGTTCCTGTTTGCTTGAGTCTTACTTTGTGAAGTTAAAACAGTTATCAATGTGATAACTTATGCCTTTAGATCACTGTTTTGTGAACTAAATACTCAGGCCACTTTCCCTTTTTAAGTTTGTTATCTGTCTTGATTCTATCAATGACTTTGCATACTAGGGATAGTATCAATAATATCATATAATGCATATAAAACTTTAATTAGTTTGGTGAATATACTTACATTGTTTCTAAATCGAAATTCTTATCTTCATGTTTTTCCATGACCGGTCTTTCCATTGTTGTTCCTTTGCTTTCATTGGTTTTCTTACAAATGCCTTCCTTACTCCATGAAGGCAGAAGGAGAAGGAAGAGCAGAGATCCCAAGCTCTGTTCCAGGCAAGCACATGGCTGGAAGGCTTGTGCTGGGCTCGGTTCAGCATCTGGCAAGGCTCGCAGCAATCACGCTGCCGCTCTTTCCAATGCCATACCCAAGGGACAAGGCGACAGCAACTTCCGATTCAAAATGATGTCATTTGCAATGCGTTTCCCATATGGACTTGTGTCTCTTTCATTTTGGCTCATTCATTTCTGTTAATATGTGTGTCTATGCTGGTTTCAGAAAACACTGCATAATAACCGTTGCTTGGTAGCATATTTTATTTTTGGCAGTGTAAAGGCCGTGTCTCACTATTTTGATCACTCTGAATCTGATGATTATTTTATTGTAACTCTTGGACGCACTGGAGAATCATTCTGTGAAGCCACGTAACACGTTTGGAGTTTTGTTTTTTAATTGGAATTTCTTCAATATGCTAATTACAAAATATTTTCCCATCTCAGAAATACCGTGTCCCTTTTCTGGGTGGATGCACTGGTCTTTTCAGCATCGCCACAGCTTTCTACAGAGGCCCGGGGAGCTCCAGACCTTGGAACTCCTACACTGCCAGGAGAAAGAGAATAGCTGACAGGCTCCCACTGTCGTCTTCTCTCTTAAAGAAAAGGAGACAATTTTCAGCCATGAGCCGAAGTGTTTTCTTTCAGGAGAATGGGCCAGAACTCACAATGGTGGAACGGGTCATTTTCTCCCACCTCAAAGCCAAGTCTCTTGGAGCAGCAGGAAATGAAATGGTGTTCACACTATCAATTACACCAGCTGTTTACCTAATGAACTCAGCTGCAGAGACCACCATGTTTAAGACCAAAAGAATGTAATAAGCTCTGGTAACCCTGCGGTAACAAGCACCTTGGCAAACTCAAGGTCTGAATCCGTGCGATTACAGTCTAGCTGCCAGGAAGGTGCCATCCCATTATTGACTTATAAAGCCATGTTATTTATTGGGATAATTATGCTGCTGTACCCTTCAGGGGCTCCGAATCAGAGGAAGTAAGCAGTGAATTCTCATTCATTCAGCATGTGAACAAATTTCAAACCAGAATAGATGCTGTCAAGAACCATTATACAGTGTGGCGCTGCTTTGCAGGCTTTCGTCCCTTCCCTTCAAAATTATAAGGTCTTAGAGGCCATTGTACAAACCAGTGGGAGTCTGGTTCTTCTAAGTTCAGAGGAACAAATTTTCGTTTTGTCAGAGCAATTTTGCCTGGAAATTTCACTCACCGCCCACAAGTGCTAGCATTTTGCCCTTGCATGCAGAGACTCTTTATAATAGCACACACACATTAAAATAATTTTTCACATGCATTCTATATAGCCCCGCAAAAGGCTATTATTATAAACGAGGAGATGGAGACTCAGAGTAGATAGCGGTGCTTCACCGGGGAGTATAAGTTAAACATTCTCTTTTTATTGAATATAATTTATTTGCTTACTTATTAGACTGGGCTCTGGACCCTTGAAGTTAAACGTCTTTATCTGTGGGCTCTTTACTGCCCCACTATCCTGCATAGATAGTCCCGGTGTGTGCTGAGAGTTCTTCATTGTCCACTGACAATGGGAAACAGAAGTCTAGAATCCAGGGACTGCTGGGGTCCATTCCAGAGCCAAGGACCATAAGCTTATAAGCCTGGACTTGTCATTTACTCCTGACCTCCATATTTTTTTCCAATTCACAAACATAGATTACAACGTTAAATAGTAGTAGTGTTTTACAATTTATTTTGGTAAGGATTAAGTGAAACTCAGCTTAGGAAAGGGGATTTGAAATAAATCATGAGGTATGGATAAAGTGAAATGCACCTTCTTAAATAAATGTTAATGAAAACCAGCTAGATCAGAAACAAACAAACAAGCAGACACCCACCTGTATTCTACAAGAAACGCACAGAGCAGAACTGCCACACAGTATTGGAGGGTCTTGAGGTTGCCTTAGAGTAAATTTCCATCCTCTTGACTTCCAGACTCAAAGCTTTAGAGCAGAGAAACTAATTATCAAAATAAAAACATTTAGGTTTGATGTTAATTTTCCAGGAAGAAGCAATGTAGTTAAGCTATGCAAATCTTTGGGCTTCAGTTTTCATTTTCTTTTCTTTATAATGATGATGATGGCGGTGGTAGTCTCAGGACTAGATTATCTCAGAATCCCAAGGTAGCTTCAGATCCTGAGCTCTGCATATAAGATGCAGAGTAATTATTAATGGGTGTGAATCAGGAATTTTACCTGCCCCTCAAGCAAACATTCTACGGCAGCTTTACAGTTCTTTTTGCTAGAGTTGGAGTTAGGAGCAACATTTATCACCAAATAACTCTGAATTAGTTGGCTTCCTCTCCAATGAGCACTTGAGCAGCCAGACTCTACTGTCCAGAGTCTGACTTGTTCACCTATTCAGAGAGAAGCAAGGACTCATGGGAAGGGTTGCCAAAAAGCATCCCAGATGAGCATCTCAGGTTAGCACACCTCATCACTTCTGCCCAGCGCTGGCTGTCACTCCTCCTGTACGTTTCCCTCTTGAAGGTTTCCAAAGCCTCAGTCTTCCTCTGAAATTCCATAGTGAACTTTGCCCAAAGGTGCGATTTCTCTGTCAGATCCTTGAGAAACCCACACCTGTTGTGGACCAGCTTCGCACTGGGGGGTAGCTTTGGGCTAGGGCTGTCAGCAATGAGAATAATACAGATTTCATAAGCGTTGGCGTCTCTCTGTGTTCACAAGTTCTCATATGATTTCCGTGAGTTGTTGTATCTTATTCTAAAAGCCCCAATGCTTCCTGGGGAAATGGTGAACTTGAGCAGGGTTTGCGATGGCGTTTTTTTTTTTTTTTTTTTTTTTTTTCTGCACCAGCAACGTCACTGCACCACGTGAGAAGCAGTGAGTTACAGACCCCGCGGAGACAGGACTCATACTCACAGTTAGAGAAAGCAAGCCCTTAGGACGTCCTTGAATTTGAGGGTGAGGAAGATGCCTCAAGGAGGCATTTTAATGCCAAAGCACATCTCAGAGCCACTAAATCTGTGAGAAAGATGATGCTGAAAGACAAAGACATTTTTTTTCAGTCATGGATTTTATAAGCTAAACCCTGGGGATTAGTTCCTTGCGATCTTAGTGACTTTTTCAATGAATAAAATAGTTTTACTGCTTTGTACCTTTACTAAAGACTAGGGTCTTGCAAAAGTTAGGTGGTAACAAAAAAATACTTGGCTTTGTCTTCCATGGTAGAAAATATACTCTCAAAATAATAACACTGGATGTGGTATGGCCAGGACTCTTCAAAAAGCGAAAGCAAAACTCTGAACTACACACACACACACACACACACACACACACACACACACACACACACACGCATGCACGCACGCACGCACGTGCACACACACACACACACACACACACACTCACACACTGTAAACCAAAGCAATCCCATCTCCACTGGAGCCCAGCACTGCCCCACACTCTCCTTTTTCTTTCTGTTAGTCAAGATCGGTCACTGCATGTATCCACCTATGTCTAAGTACTACAGGCAATAGCCCTCATGGTCTCCCATGGATGACAGGAAGCCCAAGTTCATGGTAAGCAGCGCCTTCAGGCCAAGCCTCTCTTGCTGCAGCCACAGCCTGTCCACTTACTTTTGCTAGTGGGCTGTCTTAGTTTTCTGGACAGCCATTGTAACAAAGCATTCTTAGAAAGCGTGTTAGTCCCTCCTTCATTATGATAAGTTGCAGAGTGTTCTGAGTCGCGTGACCAAGGATCCTGTTATCCTTCATTTGGCATAGGGTGTGAAGTTTCCCTTTTGTTCAGAAAGAATGGCATCACCCCTTTGTCCAGTGCATCCACACTGTCTATAGTACCCACTTTTGAATCATACAGAAGCATTTATTTTGGCTCCTGATTGTCTGGAGATTGGCTTCAGATGGGCTGAAACAGGGTATTTAATTCTACCTGCACTTTCAAGCACTCAGTAAAGGTCTTGGAATGCAAGGTAGCACTGTTGTACACCGGACTGCCATGCTTACACATAGAAGTGTCATTATTAGGTGCTAAAGTCAAGATGTGTGGAATTAGGATTTGATTCCTTTTGGAGAAACTTATGAAAGACGCATTTCATATGCCCTCCAGGCTTCTGGTTGCTGCTGACAAACTTTGGCGTTCCTTGGCTTCTGTGGTGACATCTTGGTCTACCTTCATTGCTTGAGTCTCTCTGTGTGCCTCAGTTTAATTCTCTCATCTCATGTGGACACCACAGTTACCGAATTATGTGCTCACGCTCACTGGGTGTGGCCTCATATTTTTGTTCATTTATTTTTTGAAGTGAAGTTGGTTTTTCCTAAGAGGCAGCTTGAACATAGGTTTAAGTACGAGCATCAAGAAAAAGGAAAAGCCCTTAGGAAAAGGACAATGTACACCCAAGTCATTGGGTCGAGGGACAGAGAGAGAGAGGGAGGGAGGGGGGAGGGAGGGAGGGAGGGAGGGAGGAAGGGAGAGAGAGAGAGAGAGAGAGAGAGAGAGAGAGAGAGAGAGAGAGAGAGAGAGAGAGAGAGAGAGAGAGAGAGAGAGAGAGAGAGAGCGTGCTCATGACATCTTAACCAGTGACCACCATAGTGGCCATGCTTCTGAGGCTGGGCATCAGGCTTTCACTATGTAAATTTTGAAGGGCACAATTCAGTCCCCAATGGGCCTCTATCTCCACTCCACGCTTGATTCTTTTGGTGTATGTTCACTCTTCTTTAAGGCTATTCCTCCCACTGAGGGGTTAGAACCTGCCACGTCCCTGCCATCGCAGAGCACTGTTCACCAGGCGGGACTAACTGCTCTTTCTATGCTGACCGTGAGCAGCACTTCCCGTGAGCTCACACTCTTCTCATCTCTACAAGAAAATCTTCCCGTGGATGTTGAGCTCCTATTTTGTCCTGCCTGACTTCCTCCCCTTGTCCTCCACACACTGCCTCAGCCTTCCTCACTTGCTCATCCCCTAACTCCACGCACTGCAGTCTGACATCCTCCCTCCTCCCTTCCCTGCTGCTCCATTAAGGACTGTGGACCACTTGGACTTTGCTAGATGCAACGACTGCCCTTTGACAGCATGTCCAGCTGGCTGGATTCTGGAAGGTTTTAGGTGTTTAAGGTTCTGCCTTTTCAGAGGCTTCTAACATAATGCTTTCTTTCTACTTCACTGACTGCTCGCCACAGTTTACTTTGCTCTTTTCCTTCAAAATGTCAGTGTCTCTCAGCACCTCTTCTGCACACTCCACACGCTCCAAGCTTTTGTACCACCAAAGCTCCAGCAGCCATCTGTCTGCTCTGACCCTCACACATCTCAAGTGAGCATGACTCTCTTCAGTTCCACATTGACATGGGTTATTACAAGTGGACATTGTCAAATATGAATCCGCAGACAGCTTAGATTCAGTTGCTCTACCTGGATTTGTCACATGTCAGCTGAGTCCGTTTCTCTATCTATGCAGGACATCTCAATTGGTGCTTCTAGTATTTCACTCCACATCTCAGCCAGACTCGATTTCTTTCTTACCTTTTCCTCTTCTACAAGTCACATCCAGTCAGTCCTATCCTTTAAATTTTCTCTTGTTTTTTTTTTTTTTTTTTAATTCTCCAATTCTACTTCTGGCAGTAGCTTTATTTCAGGCTATTAACATCATCGTCCCAGACTGTGGTGGTGACACTGACAGGTCTCCTTGCTGTAATCTGGTCCATTCACATCACAGCTGGTGACCTTTCTCGGGGTAATACAGCTTGCTCTCCTGTTAGAAGACATTGCCAGTGCCTCCAACTGCTCTGAAATAATTAAAACACAAACAGACATCATAGCATGGCATTTCAGTCAGTCCAGTACCCATCTCTGTTGCTGCTTTGATTGCCTTTCCAAGGACCCCAGGTTCCTAATGTAGCATCCTGGTTCTTTCACCCTCAAGACTTTGGGAGTGATGTTGCCATCCAGGCCTGGTTCTAGCTGGAAGCTCATAGCCCAAAAGCTGGAGCAAAAATCCCTCCTAAGTTGTCCCTATCAGCACACCCACTAGCTCTCCTTGCTTTTGTGTAGAAGGTGTGCAATGCATTCCATATGTATTAATATATTTCTAGGGGTGCAGGCGTTTGCAGTTTACATGTAAGGATGGGCTCTGACCACACAGCCCAAGGCTGGGCACAGCCAGTGTTAACATAGAGAATAGCTATTAAAGATAGCAACAAATCCAGGAGGTTTATAGGGTACAAATCCACATTCACGATGTTGTCCTGAGTGTTTTCCAGGTGTATTTTTCAGTTAAAGCATCAGATGAGCCAGATGAGGGAAAGCATGCCTTTACTTACAGCCTGTGGGAGGCTGAAACAGGAGAATCAACTTTGAGTTCAAATCCTGCCTGGTCTACACAGACATGGCTACGTGGAAGGACATTGTCTCAGTCCCCTCCAAGAGCAAATAAATGGAAAATGACACTCAAATAAGATTTACTTTTAAAAAATCAGAAGATTCTTGGAGTTAGCTTAACAAACATTTAAAATGTTTGCACTTTAGTGTAATATTCTTACACTTAACAATTTTAAGCTAAAAATTATGAAGAAACAAAGGAACAGCTAAAGATGTACAGCAAGTCTGTATGCATTTGTCAGTTGTTTATATACGAGTTTACATAAATGCTCTCGAGTCTTTCCAGTGTGAGTATCACAAAGTACTTAGAAATATTTCTACAGAAACTAACAGGGGTTTGTGTGTGTGTGTGTGTGTGTGTTTGTGTGCGCATGTGTGTGTGCATGTGTGTTTAAAACAGTACAATCAATAATCAAAACACTTTGACAGAAACCCAAACAAAGTTGAGGGTTCACATTACTTCACTTCAAGTCTTAATGTAAGGTTTTATTAATCAAGGCAGCATCGTATTGGCATAAGGACAGAAATAGACCCCGTGGAACAGAATTGCGGGTAAAGAATTAAAGCTACATGCAATCAATTGTTTTCCAACAAAGTTGTCAAGTAATTCAATGGGCAAAGGAAAGTGTTTTGAGCAGACTTGAAAAGTTGTATTATATATGCAACAAAAAGAAAAGACCCACAGCGACTGTTTTCCAGCACTCACAAGAATGATTGGAATATCTACAATAAGATTAAATTTAGAAAGCTCCAAGAGACAAATATTGAAGAATAAAGAAAATGAGGATCTGTTTCCAATCTACAATTAGGTAAAGATTTCTGAAACAGGGTACCGAAAACACCTCACTGTTAAAGAAAGCAAAACCAAAGACTAGAATTCATCACAATAAAGATTCTTTTCTCCGAAAGACCCAGACAAGAAAACAGACACATACAGTATGCATAGGGAGAAAATACTTGCTCTGTAATACTTGATAAAGGACTTTTCCTCAGGATGCACAGGGAGCATTGAGAGCTCATTTCTAAAGCTATGCAGTGTTGGAGGTTGCTCTGATGTAGTTTGATGCTAATTACTGCTTGCTGTCTCTGTAACCCATGTGTACCTAGCCTAAGAGCCTAACCTGTTTGACCAATAAAAGGCCATCACACCTGGGCAGGGCAAATGGGATGGGCGTGGCTAAGGTTCCTGGTCTTTGGGAGACAGAGAGAATCTTGGGGGAGGAGAGACAAAGGAGAGGAGGAGAAGGCTCTGCCATGGGTTAGGTGGAGGAGAAGCACATGGCCGGGGTGGATGGAGATTTGGCCCAGATGATGCTAATTAGCAAGTATTTGGGATTATGGATGGGAGGTAGCTTGATAGACATTATCAGAAGCAGATGGCATGGGGCTGGGGCAGGTATGGGATACCTGCCCCACTATGGGAAGTAGTTTAGGGGGTTAATATCTGCCCTGCCCCAGGTTAACTAAAGATATTTTAAAATATAATAGGTGTCTGTGTCTTGATCGATTGGTAGCTGGTTAGAAAATACTGTTGTAATAATAATTTAGGCCTTATAATAAACATTTTAGGCCCTATTGGTAAAATAACTGCGGCATGCCGAGGCCTGAGCAAGCCAGTCAGAAGAAACTATCAGAATGGCCAATAACAACTGAAGACACTCTCAACACTTCAGTCAAAGGAAATACAAAGTAAACCCCAAATAAAGACTTTTTTCACAATCACCCAAATGGTTAAAACTGCAGACGTTGGGCTGGACGCAGGTGTGAAGGACCTGTGTCTTCAGACAGTCTTCCTAAAGAACAGCACACCCACTTGGGAAGACACTGAAGATTTATTTGCTTGACTTTTAAATAAAGCTGAACATTTCTTAACCCCAGGCTAAGAAATCTCACCCATAGATGGAAAACAAGTTGAAGGAGTCATTTGTAGGCTGTTCCCATGGTCCTTTGCAGCATCGCAGCTGTCTTCTCTCACTCTGCACCTTCGTTTCCCTACGCTGAAGTGCTTTGTAATCACCGGGAACTCTGTTAGAACATTCTTCTGCACCACGCATGGCAGCCTTAAATCACCTAAAGTTTTAATCACATTTCATTTATTTATTTGTGTGTGTGTGAGTGCATGTGTGCATGTGTGTGTGGTGTATGTGGTGTGTGTGTGTATGTGTGTGTACATGAGTGCATGTGTGCATGTGTGTGCATGTGTGCATGTGTGTGGTGTATGTGCTGTGTGTGTGTGTGCGCGCGCGAGTGCGTGTGTGTGTTACCACAGAGATCATGTAGAGGACAGAGGACAATTTGCAGAAGTAGCTTCTCTCATTCTCTCTTTTCAGCCTGTGGGTGCTGAGGATCGAACTGGGGTCTTCAAAGTTGGTGGCAACCCCTTTATCCACTGAACTATCTCAATAGCCCTCATAATGAATTCTTTTTTATCCTGATATTTATTATTATTATTAATTATTATTATTATCATCATTGTAGACCAGACTGGCCTCGAACTCACATAGATCTGCCTGCCTCTGTCTCCCCTGACGGCTGGGATGCAAGAGAGTGCCGTCACACCAGTTGTGAGGTAGGAACTGGCTAGAGGAAGTAGGTACCTGGAAAGTGGGTCTTGAGGTTTGATAAGGCACCCACTTGCTACTTTATCTTCTGTCCTTGTTCCAGAGACCACAAGGAAGTGAGGACTGCCAGCTGTACAAGATCCACGGCCATGGAGTTGTTTGCCGCTGAGCCTTCTCCATTACTGAGGACAGCCGTCCCTCAAGCTGGGCCAGAGGAACCTCTCCTTTCACACTTAGACTTGCTTTTGTTGTGGATGTTGTCACAACAATGAGGACAGCACCTAATGCACGCCCAGATGTTTGGACTGTTACGGTCCAGGTGACACTGTCCTCCTTGTACATGTTAAGGACTGGTACACAGGTAGTGAGCGTTGCTCATGACTTCCCAGTGCTAAGTATTTACCTTTTCAAAACGTCCAGAGGCCTGTGTGAAAACAGCCTCCACCTCAGAAGTGATCAGCTCTGTGATGGTGCTATTTCCAGTGGGCGGGGGCGGGGGGATAGCAATAAGAGACCCTCATGATGTTGGGCAGTGGCAGCAAGGCACATCTCCTGCCAGCTGCACAATTTAGGGAGAAACAACATATTATGCTCCACAGAGCACTGTGCTGAGACAGTTTTTACACAGATGAACAATAAACTGCAGAAGATTTTTTCAACAGTTCTTCATAAAATAGTTTTCATATTAAAGAATTTTCCAACCGTATGGTCGTGTAAGCATTTGGCCATGTTTAAGGCAGGCTAGAATAAGCTATGATGTTCAATTTGCCAGGGTCGTTAAATGCATTTTGACTTCTGATAGGTCTGTAGAGGTGTAATTCTATTATAAATTGAGAAACATTTGTGGCAAAGCTGTACTTCACAGCTTCACAGTCAACAAAGAACGGACAACTGGAACCGGGCAGCAGCTTGTCTAGCTGAGGAAGTTGGGAAAAAAGCGAGCGAGAAGTTTCGTTTGGTATGAGCTCTGCGTTCTGTGGTCGTTTACAAACAGCTATCAGCTAAGTGGCCCCATGTCCTGCTCCTTCCCAGGAGAAAGGGGAAGAGAGGGGGACAGGTGGAATTTTAGCATCCATTGCAGTAAGGTGGTCATTCGAATGCGTGATTAGCCTCATACGCGTCTGGGCCAAATGGCAACAGGAGCGTTGGTCTCGTGTGTTCAGAGCTCTCTGGAGGTTAATGCGCTGGTTTCCAGCAGGATCTGACATGCACAGAACACAAGCTGGGTTATCAACGGCTGAGATTTACAACCAAGCTCAGAGCACAATAGATCTAATTTAGAAACCAAAGAAAACAGGATGATGAGGCAGGGTGTACAGTGAAAAGATGGGGCGAGAGGCATAACAGAGCGTGTCTCTGGATCTTCCTGGTGAGAGACCTCAGGCAGCCTTCTAGGTGACTTTCAGGTTTTCAGCCAGCCCAAAGTCACTTTGTTGCTGGAGCCCTCGCATGCATACAGGTATTTTTTTTTTCCATATTTGGTAGAGCAATCCCCTGTTCTTGGTTTCTCATGGAAGGCAAGCTTCCAGTAGTCCCCATCTTTGCAAATATTGTAGCATTGTGGTTCTCCCACAGCAACAGCCAGCAGTGACATGAGAGCACCTTGCTGTAAAGAATTGCGCTCAAACTACTGCACCAACCAAGGACAATACAATTAGTAAGCATCGAACCCCTACTCAGATCTAGCCAACAGACAGGACATTCTCCACAGTTATGTGGAGAGCAGGGACTGACTCCGACATGAACTCAGGTGCCCCATATTTGACCACTTCCCTGTGGTGGGGAGGCCTGGTGGCACTCAGAGAAAAAATAAGCAGGCTACCAAGATGAAACTTGATAGATAGCCTATGACCATATGGTGGAGGAGGAGGTCCCTCTTGGTCATAGACCTAGGAAAGGGGAATAGGGTGAAAGCAGGAGGGAGGGAGGAATGGGTGGATACAAGTGAGGGGAAAACAATTGAGATGTAATCTGAATAAATAAATTAAATAATAATAAAAAAATAAGTTAGAAAAAAAGAATTCCTGCAAAGCCACAATGCAGCAAAGCAGCTCAAAGAAGCAGAGCAAAGCGAACAGATTGGCTTTGCTCATCTTTACATTCACACCAAACATAAATGTTAAATAGGTCTAGATATAACTGGAGAGGGGTGTTTTGTCTGAGCTAGAGCATTTTACGTCTGAGGCTGGTGACAATTAGGAGAATATCTGTGAGTGTTTAGGAAGATAAATACTCTTATTGTACAGTCGCTAATGGAACTGTAAATGGCGCACCCTTCTCCAGAAGCCATTTGACAGTATGTACTAACTGACTTCAGAATGTTTCATTTCCTTGGAATCAATCATGACGCAAATCAATTTTCCCATTACATGATCCAAAGGAAATAATCACCCATGCAGAGAAGAATTCATATACAGGAACATTTATCAGGGCTAGAAAAATTGCAAAGCACTCAAAGGTTTAATAAAATAAAAGAACGACGGTTAAGCAACATATGGCAGATTATGGAACATTACATACCCGTTTTAAATAACGGTATTGAGGGGTATGAGGAAATACTGAAGATGTATTTCTTAGTGCACAAATCATCTGAATTTTATCGAACAAATCTGATAAGAGTATGAATATACAAAAGAGGGGAAGCCTCAGATGAGGTCAGTTCTGTAAAAAAATGTGTTAAAATTCCATAGCAGTCATACAAATATAAAGACCAAGGAAGGAACATACTGGCTTGTGGGCATTGTGATAGTAAAAGTTGTAAGACACTATGATTCAAAGTCTGAAGGGCTACTGGACGGTGGAGGCTTGCATAACACCGCGGAGGGGCATAACTGTACTTGGAGCAACTGGCGCCCTGTGGCCAAGCAACCCCTCTGTGGTGTGTCCCATGAGGACACGCCCACACAGGACCTGTGTAGAACATCTGAGATGTCCACTGTCATGGTGGCTGCGAAGAACCACATCCACGGACGGGCACACTAAACACTGGAGGGGAGAGTAAGGAGACTGTTATAACTGCTAAGAGTTGACAACACATGGATGACGTAGGCATCAATGCATCTGAAGAGGAGAGTTCAGTGAAAACAGTTAAAACACGAGACATTCAAAAGACATGTGTATTAAAGAATGCATACGTAAAACAACTTATTCCAATGTGTGTATTAAATGCTATGTATTTGACACAGCACATTGTCTATTTCTACCACTGAACTACATCTCTACCCTGGAAACAAGACCCTCTTATGTTGAAAGTCATTGATAATACTGTATATAACTGCACGAACATATATTTTATGTGCTGTACCTGAGATTAGAAAATTAAAGCCATATATTAAACTCACAGATCAGCGCAGTGCAACTTGGTGGTAAATAGGCAACGGACATCAAGAGAGATGAAAATATTTGCAATGTCGGCAATGAAAACCTCTAGTGATCTGTCAAAAGCTCTTTGTAAAAAAATTTGTCAGTGTTTTGGCATATAGCCCGGTGAGGGGCAGAGTGGTGGGCATCGGGTGGAGACAGGCTGCTCACATTGCGACAGCAAAATGCCACATAGGGGTTACATAGGAAGGTTCCTGCCAGAGTTCTACAGGCGAAGTCACTGGCAGACTCAGGGTCTGAGAGGGAAGACCATGTTTTCTGGTAGATTCTACTTTCTTGCCGAATCCTTACGTGGGGGAGGGAGGGAGACAGCACCCTGGGTCCTCGTACCAAGGGCATTAATCCAATCATGAAGACTTGCGTGTCACAATTTAATCACTTCCCACCATGCAGTTCTGTCACACCGGTGATTTCATCTTAGCACGTGAATTTGGGTGACAGGTAAAAAGCATCCGGACCAGGGGAACAGGGCAAGGCGCCCAAGGCTCGGGCATTGAGGGGGCAGTGAGCACTCGCTGGAGATCCGTCCCTGTGCTCCATACTGATGAGAGAAGAGCTCCCTCAGCCTCCTCTTGCTCGCTGGCTGACATGGTGGGCTGGTCCTACGTCCTGTGTCTCCATGAACCCTCTCAGGACCCTGGGTGCGTCAAGAGCTCTTTCCTACCAGAAACCTCTAGAGCTCCCACTCCCCCAGGAAAGGGGGGTTTTGAGAAGTTATGTGAAGATGAGCCGAGGGTCTCATCACGGAGTTTGGAGGCAGCTGACCTAATTGAGTGTGTGTAGAGCTGCGGATAGAGGATAGTGAGCCAAACTGCGGGCCTCTGGTCCTCTGGATTCTCTGAGGGTTAGATTTGTGTCGATATAATGGGGGCCGACTAAACACCATTTCCTAGCATGTCCTGAGGGCGCCCCTGGATTAGCATTGGATTCATGGGCCTACCAGATTGCCCTCCTCATTGTTGGGGGGCCACTGAGTGGTTACTTCCTCCTAATTGAAATATTTCCTCGCAGAGTGTGGGGAGGGTTAGAAGACTCAGGAAGCTTGCTTCCAGGCGTCTGGAAAGGTAGAAAGTTACAAGACTCCCCAGGGTTGTATAAGCCATGAACAACTCCTTGTGAGAGCAAAGGGTCTCTGGTGGCGCTGTCCTTAAGTCGTGCGTGCTTGGGTGGGCTTTTAGTGGATATACTTGCCACTGCGTCACCTCTACTCAGATATGTATAAAGCATGTTAGGGTGAAGCCAGGTTGGGTGAACACTGGTGTTTGGTCTCTCACCAGATGCTTAGTCACATCTTCCCAGGAAAAGCCTCACAAAGTCCCTCCATTAAAAAAGGAGGCAAAGCACAGAGGCTGGAGGGACACACCCGGTCCCTTTGCCGGTCTTCTAGGACTGGGATGTTGGTCTTCTCCTGCCCTCAGGCTTAGATTGGCATCATTTACTGCCTGACCTTTAGGTTGACTACAGTGATATCATGTGACCTGATTCTTGTGAATGGCAGCCTGTGGACTTATCTGTCTGACCAATTATGTGAGTCTATGCACAGTGGTTCTGTCTCTCTGAATGATCTTATTTCTAACGCAGTCTGTAACTAAAAGGCATAGGAAGCAATAGTTATATAGAGATTTGAGGACATACGTTAGAATGAAAGAGAAAAAACACCAGTGAAATACCTTGTTTTTAATAGGCTTTCAAATAACCTGAGCCAAATGAATTTGGATTGTATATTTCCCTATTTTCTAAGCATTCTTAATGTAAAGAAAATGTTACTTTATATTGAAAAAAAAAAAGTCATAATAAATGAAAAAAAAAAAAAAAAAAAAAGCCCTCAAGTGAAAAAGAGAGGTGCAGAGACAAGGTATTTCCAAGCAGTCTTAAATTCCCTTCTTGTTCTGTGCTCACACTGTTCAGTTTGCTCTGCTGCATCGTGGGCCGTGGGCTAGAGTCTGCAGAGGAGAGACAGAGAACACCACCCTGCCTTAAATAGCTCATCCCAGCTGCTCACAGCAGCAAGAAAATGGAGCCAGTAAGATGTCTGACAACGGAAGAGTAGATAATGAAAAAATGGCACACACGCTCGCACATACACACATATGCACACGACATACACGGGAATGTTACTGAGATTTTTTTAAAAAGTGAAATTATTAAATGTGCAGGAAAAAATATTAACTATATATTATAGTAGGTGAGGTGACTCAGTCTCAAAAAGACAAACCCACCATGTTGTTTCACATGGATCCAAAGTTTTAACATTTGCACATATGTGAACAAGTGGATGGGAGTGGGTAAAGGGAGGTGCGAGAGGGAAGGAGGCGGAGACAGGGCGACAGAAGTCATATGTAACGTGCAAGTGGGGAGGAAGCTGTGCAGGGTGGGAGGGTGGGGCAAGAAAAGGCGGGAGAAATATCAGAGACAAAATTTGCTTTAAAAATTTCATAAAGAAACCGGAGTATTTGTAAGCTAGTAAAAAGGAAAAGGAAAGAGAAAACAAAAATGTTAACAGTCTGTTCGGAAAGGATTTCAAAAGTGACTATTTTGACATGCAGTTCTATATTGAATTTATTTTGTTTTATTGCTGCTGCTGCTGCTGCTGCTGTTGTTGCGTGTGTTTGATGCATACGAACATATATATATTATATGTTCCTGTGTAGAGGTCAGAGGCTAATATAGTTTCTCTTCATTAGTTCATCTCCATCTAGTATTTAAATATATTTTAATAATTTTTGAGGGTTTAATACAATGTGTTTTGGCGATATTCACCCCGATCCCTTCACAATAACTGATCTTAAATCCACTTTACCTCCCCTCTCTGCCCAACTCATGTCTTCCTGTTTAATTCTTTTTATGTTTAAGAACCTATTATTCCAATTGTGATATCCACTTACCCAGTGGGGCCATCTACTGGGTGTGATCAACCGCCAGGAGACACACTCTTACAGAAATATATTCTCCCTCAGAAACCGTTGACTACCGGCAGTGCCTTGGTTAGGGGTAGTGCCTCATGAAACACTGTCCTCTCCACACTAGCATGTCAGGTGGCTCAGTGGTGGGCAGGTCTGGGGCAGGTAGCCACAAGCTCCCGTAAATTTCACAAGTGCAGTACTGACATATGTTTGCCTCTGTCCTCCCCAGTCTCTGGCTCTTAGGATTTTTCACCCCCTGTTTTGAGATGGTCCATGGGCCTTGGAGGGAGGGGTGGTTTCCCAGTCTTGCTGAGCATTGCGCAGTCACTTTCTCCCTGCGCTTTGGCTAGTTGTGAGTTTCTGAGTTAATGACTGCCATCCACCACACAGAGAGATGTCTGTGGCGACATCAGAGAGCTGCACCACGCCATGGGTAGAGAGCTGCCTGATCTTACACAGATGTGGATCTTGGCATTACACTTCTAGATGTCCGTGCAGGCATCTGCAGAATCCAAGAAAGTAGAAAAGGACCGTTGGTGGCGAAAGGGGATAAAGAGCCCAAGGGAAGGTTTACGGCAGAACACAGCAGAGGGGACAAGAAAAATAACAGGAAGCTTAAGTGGGGAGAGCAATGGGAGGGCACGGCACAGGGTGGGCTGGGGGAAGAAGAGCTAACATTAAGGATGTTTGAAGAAGCTACAAGCAGAGTTCAAATTTTATAAGCTTCCCTATATGTATGAGTTTACTTGGAGTTACCCTAAAAGGGAGTTTCTCCTCATAGACCTCCATTAGTGTTGTTGGCCGTGGATGTCCCAGAGACTGCAAAGACATCATTACAGGCCATCTTCATTGCTCTGGCTCCAGAGTCTGAAGATCGACCAACCACATTGCTGAAGACAGCACACTTATTGGCTACAGGACACGGAGGGATGATGTTGGCCCTGGTCCTTCCCCGCTGGCTCCCTTTCACAGGCCTAGAAGGTACTGCTGGGAAGAGTGCTGTCAACAGTCCCAGCCAACCGTGAGCCCAGTGAACTGCGTGTGCCTGGTGAGGTACACTGTGCACGGGGTGGGGGAGTGCACAGGTGTTACAGGGGTAACCAACAACACCCTGAGTGGATTTAAGTCCTGGCTGCTGCCTGGGAGGAAATGGAGGCTTGGTACTGCAAATCTGACCAGGAACTCACAGTTGGGGGAGATCACAGGACCCAAGAGTGAACCTAAGGTGACTGTTTTTACTCAATGGACGTAGTATCAAATTGCCTGTCTAATAGTTTGAGATTTTGAGACAGGGTCTCCTGGTGAATGTGGAGCTAGCTGGCCAGTGACTCTTCAGTACTTGCTTGTCTCAGCTAACTCCCAGCCAGTGCTAGGGTTCCATGGAGTTAGCAACCATAGGCTGCTTGGATGATGAGAATGGGAACCCAAACATGGCTCTTCATGATTGCCCAGCAAGCATCTTATTCACGGAGACATCTCCTTTAAGACTCAATATTTTAGTTCTGTATTTAAAATTAATGTCACATCTCATGGAGGTCTGTGCACACACCACTGCTCACAGTAGTTGTAAAAGTTATATCCCAACTTCCTTTTGTTCTGCCGCTATGAAAATGGCAGGAGGTGTGATGGCACAACATCTGTCAGGCAAGCATCTTTCACTACTTTCTTAGAAGGGCCACTCTCCCACACACCCATCGCTGCTTTCCAGCTACTAAGCCATAGACTTAACACCAACAGTTGAGCACTTTGCCTCCCTTCTCGGGTCATCCCATTTCCTTTGTCTGCCCATCCTGAATCCTTGAGGAACAGCCAGTCTTCCCAGTGTACCAGGCAACCCAGCAGAAGCATTTTAGAAAATTATTATTAAAAGTGGATACGTTGCTCTCTGCCTCTACCTTCCTCTAGCCTTCCTTCCTCGTCTCACACCTTTTATCACCCTCTAATGCATGGGACACTCTCCCCATGGAGACACCCAAGCCATGCTGGTCAGGGAACTGGATGATCCTGATATACCTGGATTTCCTATCTCCTGTGGACCATCTTGTATCTTTTCTCTTCTCCTTCATCCCCATCCCTGTGAGTTAATCTCAATACCTAGAACAAGGCCTACCCAGGGTCTCCAATGGTCACACTTGCCTGAAACTCAGAAGCATTCCCTACGAAGCAACCTACAGCCACCACACATTCCTGAGATCTAACAAGGGCAACAGTAACTAAGGGACATAAAACTCACTCATCAAAGACAAGTCCAGGTCTCAACATGCAGAATGACAATCATCCCAAATCCAAATGCATAAAACACAGTCCATAATAGCCAGGTCAATAAGTCTCTAGTGGAGACCAACAACCCTACCAGTGTAGGCCCTGGGAAATGAAATATAGGTGAGGCACAAGACAAAGAGGTCAAATTAGCTATTTGAAAATGATCAAAGACATTGACAAGGGTATACATAAGTCCGTTGATGCAGTCTATGAAAACACAAACAGTGGAATGAGATAGGAAATGTCTCTGATCAAGCCATGTGGACTCCTGAGTTGTATGCCTAACAACGGCTAGAATAGCAAATTTCATTATGTTTAAACCTCAATAAAAAGTTAAATCTATGAGTTCAAGTATTACAAAGGTAAATCATCATGTTATTAAATAGCATAGGGTTTATTCCCTTTAGAGCCCATGATATTTGAACTAGTTTTATAATTCGAGTTTTTGTTTTGGCAATTTTTTTTATGAAAATAGAGCACAGCAAATGTACTTGAGGAATAACTACCCGTGGGATTGCTTCTGTCCCGTTCCAGGTAATCACAGGCTGAGGTGCTTCACTTGCAAGTGTTTTCTCATGGGAGAGATGAACAAGCTCAGAAGGGCAGGGCTTGCCCACAATTACCAAAGCAGAGGGTCTGCCTGGTTTGTATTTGTAGTTTGTTTGTTTGTTTGTTTGTTTGTTTACTTATTTGTCCTGTCACAGCGTCATACAGCAATAATATACTTTGATCAGATTCTGCCCCATCAACCTCACCCATGCTCTGTCTGATCTCAACAATTCCCACTCTTTTCTATTTCTCTGTCTCTTTTCCTTTGTGTTGCACTGCTCTCTCTCTGCTTTGCAAGCCTGTCCTTGCACTCAGTGCATGGCACTGTTGTTTGAAAAAACACGTAGAATAGATCATAGGTAAAGAAAACAAGCATCGCGCCTGTTCTATGGAACACTACCTTCTTAGACAAATAAATGCAAACAAAAGCTTTCAGGTTGCAGAAATGAACCTTCCATTTCTGCAAGAGAAAAAGTTGAGACTCGATCCTGGCTTGGCTGCTGGATAGCTGCCCCGGAAAACACATTTAGCTGCTTTGGGCCACAGTTACAGCATCTGTCAAAGCCAAATCAATAATATTTACTGAGTGGCCACAAGGCACAAGGACCCGCAAGTGAGGCTCTGAGGTTGTTGAGGCAAAAGCCTTGCTCACCAAGAGCTCAGGGTCAAGCTGAGAAGGACTGAGATGCAGGGCACGCGAGAGCAGCCAGAGGACAGAGCAGCTGCCTGTGTCTGGGGAGGTAACATTTGAAGTAGGATTGAAGTATGTGACTGAATCATCAGGATTTATGTCAGGGGCCTGGAGGTGATGGTTTCCAAAGCAGTAAGCGATACTGGCTTCTCAGTCTTGGTGCTTGGAAAAATCCCTTTGCTCTGCTTACTTCGTGTTGTGTATGCTGAGGACTGTCGTGTAGGTGCTGTGTGGGGATTGGGGCCACTGATGTGCTCTCCATCCTCTGCATGGTATACAAATGGACACCACACACACACACAGGCACACACACACACTCACACACACTCACATACACATGCACACAATGCACGTGTGTGTCACACACACAGACACTCACGCACACACACATGCACGTGTGTGTGTCACACGCACGCACACACACACAAACACACACGCACACACATGCACACACACACACACACACACACACTCGGATATGTGGAGCGAAGCCCTCCTCTACTCTCAGCCCTGTGTCCATCCATTGACCCCTTCACAGTGGCTATGCATCCAACAACAGTTAGTGAAGAATAAGGCATGAATTTGAAAACAGGCAGGGAGGGTGGAGAAGGTACATGGGATGATTTCAAGGAATGAAAGGGAAGACAGTTTGTAATTATAAGCTCAAAAAATTTTTTAAAAAATATACATATTAGGAACCAGAACCTCTGTCTCTTTCTAACATCTCTCAACAGTATTGCACCAACTTTGTCTGTTGCTAATTCTTGATTGTTGTAGAAAATTTTGACTATTAACATTTACTATTAATAGCATATAATTACTGTGGTGGTTAATTTTTAACCCACTATAATATCTATAAAAGGCACAGACGCCTGGTAGATTTTCATATGCCTATACACTGGAACTGGGCAGAAACTACCCCATGAAGTATCTTTTCTCTTCCTGCCCCACATCCCATGTTATGGTCTAACCTACCCTATCTGGGCCATTTCCCATCCCTTACCCCATAAATACCCACATGTGCTTTCCATCTGGGCTGCTTCTCTTCAGCCGCACTGATCCTCAGAGCAGGCTTCTCCCATTCACGTGTTCCTCTGCACGCTAACCCATGGTGACTCTCTTTCTTTCTTCCCCGTCTCCTGTCTCTATCTTCTCTCTCACGTGGTCTTTCTGTCCTCTAAGCTAGCAAACCTTAGCTTCTCTTACCTATCTTCTGCCTAACACATGTATGTATGCAACTTCATTCAGCCAATCAGAGATGATCTGGAGGCAACGTTACAAGCAGCATTTTGGTTACATGAGGGTTTTCTCAAAGAACAGTAAAAATCTCAGGGGTGGTAGTGGGGGGAAGCAATTAACATCTGAATACAGAGCACAAGACCATGCAGGAACACTTGATCTTTAAATAATCTGAATCTTAGGTACAAGACAGCCTTGTTCCAGAAGCAAGGCTAGACCATCTTTAATGGCAGACATCTTAGAAGGAAGACCAGTGGAGACACTAAAAGTTTAATGACACCACAAAGGTGTAGGGACGGTCTAATGCATGCAGCCAGTCTGTTGCTGGTGAACATCTTTATGAAAGGAATCCCCAGAGGCACTTACAGCTCTTGAATAAACATCATGATAGAAGATGGGATAGTAAATGTTACTATCAAATGTAGTTGTATTTTGTTGTACATGGAAGATGACCATTAACCATTAAAATTTTTTTTGTTAAAGTCATGAGTTTATTTTTGGTGTTTTAGATAGTTATGCAGAGTAGGAGAGAGAATCTAAAAAGAAAGTGTAATTATTTGTTCATTACAATGTTTTTTAAGTTGTCTGCAATACGTTGGGGGCTGTGTATATTGGGCAAAGTGGACAAAAGATTCTACTCTTGATGAGCCTCTGAGGTATGGATCTGAAGACTATTAGACTACAGTGGCCTTAAATGGAGCAATGAGAAAAGTTCTAGATAAGAGTGTAAATGTGGTTTAAGCAATGCAATTGTTATAATGAATGTGAACATCCGGTGATGCAGCCAATGGCCGTTGACTAAGGCATGGTATAGATTGAGGCTTATCGTTCCAGAGGGTTAGAATCCAGCAGGGTGGGAGTCATGGCAGCAGGCAAGCTGACATGAGGCAGTAGTTGAGAGTTAATATCATGAGACACAACTACTAAGCTAACTGGGAATGACTTGGGCTTTGAAACCTCAAAGCCCAACACCCAGTGACGCACCTCCTTGAAGAAGACCACACCTCCTAGTCCTTCCCAAAGAGTTCCACCACCCTGGGGCCAAGTGTTCTCATTCAGAGCACCACAAGTTCCTAGCACCCACGTACAGGCACCAGCATGTGACAGTTCACAGCCACTTGTACTCAAATTCCATGAGAGTCAGTGACCTCTTTGGCCTCTCTATATATGCCCTTTTTGTGAAACCATACCCCATTCTCTTCTCTCTCTCCCTCTCTCTCTCTCTCTCTCTCTCTCTCTCTCTCTCTCATACACACACACAAACACACACACACAAAGAGGAAGTAAAGAGGCATTATAAGGCATTTTCCAATTTAATATACTGAGCTGGTTAGTAATTTGAGTGCTTTGTGACTTTCTTATGATTCTTGTGACATTTTTTTCCCTATAATTTTCCCCACAAAGCCCAAGATCTAATGTGATCAATGTAAGAGTCACAGATCAGAAGCTGTCTGGCTGGGGAAAGGACTCAGTCTTAATGGTGGGGTAGCATAGTTTCCTTCCCCACTGTGCAAAACAGAAAGATTCAAAAATGAAACGCCCAGTGCTGTCCTAGTATCTTAAAGCTTGCCCTGACAGTGTTCTCACTTTCATAATGCTGGTTGGAACTGGCTTTGTTAAGAACAAAACTCTAACTAGTGCCTCTTTGTGGTCACGGAATCTAAATTTTTGAAAGCCCTTGAACCACCTGTTGAGAAGTTTCTGTCTGGGGCATCTGCACCTCGGAAGCACCATAAATCACCAGTGATCAATCTCCTCTGAATTAGAACAGAGTGAGTGGCCTCAGCAGGGCAAGGCCTGGGGGAGATTTAAGGGATTAATAACTTCCTCTGTCCACATGATGACACAGCTTGACTGTGTCTGTGGCACAACCAGTACCCCTCTTTTGTTGACTTGAGTCAAATTGCCTCTTCTTTCCTCCTATGGTAGCTTTCCCAGGGTTCTCCTGTCAAGCTTACACTAATTTATTTGTTTGAGTCTTCCCCCATCCAGCTTTCCACAGAGGTTACAAAATTAAAACTTGTCAGGTCCCATAACTGCCTGACCTTTTCCATTGCAAAAATTCAGAGACTGGCCCTTAGGGACTCTGCAATAATTCTGCCAGGAGCAGCTGTGGTCTCAAAGAGTCAATGCAAATATTTTAACAGGTAAATAATCAGTCAGAGGTCTTGGGCCAATAAACTACAAATGTAGAGTAGGCCACTGGATATCCCATGCAGAGCTGTTGTGAAAGGAAAACTCCACAGCAAAAGGTGAGGCTGATTTGCTAGATTGCTTGACTGGCATGCATGTAGCCCTAGGACCAATTCCTAGAACCTCACACATGGTCCAGGCTGAGTGGCACACACCTTCAGTCTTGGCACCTGGAAGTTGAAGATCATCCTTGGCTATATAGCTAGTTTGAAGCTAACCTGGGGCATATGAGACGCCCCCCCCCCCACTTCCCAAAAGGAAAGCAATGTGTGTGCCATTGATACAGTCAATACAACCATGCCAGCAGAGGAGCTTTGAAGTGGAGGCATCTAAAATCTAATAATTGGACTCTGAAGGGGCCTAGAGAGAGGAGATGGAAGCACGCACGGGGGCTACTGTGTTCCATGGCCTCTGCACTGCGGGCTCTCTCAACACCATGGTCAAATGTACTCTTTAGGATGGATTAAAAAAGAGAGTTTTTCTCACCTGCAGAAATCAAGAAATGCTTCAGTGAGAAAAGGAAGAAAAATAACAGGTGAGTTCCCCTGTTCTGAAGTTATCAGGAGACCCGAAGAAAATGGAGCTCATTGTGGCTGAGATCTTTGTCAGGAAAGTTTTCATAAAAATAGACATGTGCAGGAAGTAAGAATGCGGTGGCTTGACTGTCAAGCAGCGTGATGGACCACAGGTAGGGACTGGAAAGACGTATGCACACACAGTATCCGGGAACAGAACATCCATAGTCAATTTCCTACTTCAAACTGGTGCAGAAATTAATTTAAAATGGACTAAAAATTTAAACAGAAAAGATAACCCCATGAAACTTAGAAAACAAAAAACAGTGGTAAGTCTTCTGACTTTGGGTCTGGCAAAGCATTCTTAGATATGACACTGAAATCACAGGTGGAGACGTTATGCCATACTACACCACACACACACACACACACACACACACACACACACACACCACACACCATACACACACACACACACACACACACACACACACACCACACACCATACACACGCTACACATACACACACCATACACACACCACACCACACACACACACACACACACACACACACACACACGCTACACATACACACACACACACACACACACATACACACACCACACACACACACACACACACACACACGCTACACATACACACACCATACACCACACACACACACACACACACACACACACACTACACATACACACACCACACACCACACACACACACACACACACACACACACACAAACACACATGCTACACATACACACACCACACACCATACACACACCACACCACACACACACACACACACAAACACACACACACAAACACACATGCTACACATACACACACCACACACCATACACACACCACACCACACCATACCATACACACACACACACACACACACACACACACACACACACACACACACACACAATTATCCATAAAATCCATAAAAAGGAATGATGCATGGAGCAGCGTATGTTAACCTCAAAGCCGTTATCCTAAGCAAACAAAGCTGAGAACACAGGTTGTACATGACATCACTCCACTCTAACGCACTATTCAAATGAGACCAGATGTTTGTAAAACAAAGTGGTTTGTATTTTCTTGGAGCTTGGGAGAGAGGAGTTTGAAAAGCAATTGTTCCATAGGTGTGGGAAGTGTTTGGGGTGATGAAAACCCTTTAAAACTGGATAAAGCCAGCCAGGCATGGTGGTGCACGCCTTTAATTCCAGCACTCGGGAGGCAGAGGCAGGTGGATCTCTGTAAGTTCAAGACCAGCCTGATATACAAAGGGAGTCCAGGACAGCCAAGACTACTCAAAGAGACTTTGTCTCAAAAACAAAACAAAGAGAAACAAAAGCTAGATAAAGCTGGTGTCATGCAAGTTGTCGCCTCTAAAAGCTTATGCTGTCTTATGTGGATTTCACTTAAACATTTAAGGTCCACATTGTTTACATATTCTAGCATGGTCCCAAGTTCTACAGAGCAACCCATAGTTTTGGGAAGCGTTCGACCCTTGCAAGAGAAGGAAGCATGCTTCCCAAGGGGTCAGGAGGTGACGTCTGAGACACTGCTACACACCTTCACCTATGTAGAAGTCGCACCCTTGCGGGTTTTCTCTGTCCACTCACTTCCCCAGAAAAGCTTTGGGTGACCACCCTGGCTGCTCACTTCATTCCGCAGTGGAACGTAGCTGCATCGTGCTTTTCAGCGCCAGGCTCAGCCAAGTGAGGACAGACAGCGACCAGATCATCAAATAACGAAGTGATTTCATCCCTGTCATAGTGAGTCATTTCTCCAATGCATTAATCAGACTTGTTCTTCAGGGCTCAGCTCAGCCATTAACCCCTCCGAGTAGCCTCCCCAGTGTCCTTGGCAGAATTCCTCATTCTCAGTGCCAGCTCAGCATGTTCATGCCATCGTCCTCATTTCGCTGGGCCACTGTCAGGGCTCAGCGCCCACTACAATGCCTGATATATAAGGAGCCTCTGGGCAATATGCTTGGATGAAAGCACCCTTTCCAGGTCACAGCATCCCTCTGTCTGTCCGTCTGTCCGTCCGTCTGTCTGTTCGTCTGTCTCTCTCTCTCTCTCTCTCTCTCTCTCTCTCTCTCTCTCTCCGTCTGTCTGTTCGTCTGTCTCTCTCTCTGTCTCTCTCTCCCTCTCTGTCTCTCTCTCTCTCTCTCTCTCTCTCTCTCTGTGTGTGTCTCTCTCTCTCTCTCTGTGTATAGTTGCTTGTGGAAGACAGTTTATATGTCTATTAATCATCTCACCAGCTGACTGCCTGTCAGTGCCTGTGGGGACATCAACTCTTACTGCCACCAAATCTTTATCCCTTTGAAGAATAAACTTATCATTCTGAAGTCAAGTAATTCAAGATGATTCTGTCAGAGGAACACTCTGGAGGCTACTTTATTTGTGGGAAGCTCCCTGAGTTTGAGGTAGTGGTTGCTGGTGAAGAAAATGTTGGGCAGGCAGCCAGTTTCTCGTTGCTGGAGAACTGAGGAGGGTCATCTGACCCTAGACATCGGATTGAGATTCTCTCAACCCAAGGAGGCCAACTGAGACCTTGAAAGTCATTGGTTCTCGGTAGCATTGCTCTGAGAGAGAAAATAGTAAAACAGGAGTAGGCAGAAGCTAGAAAGTAAAGACAGTCAGTGACGTCATTCCCATCTCAATCCAGAAGAGTCCAATTCTCATATATATATATGTGTTATGTTCTTAGTGTTTTGGCTATTAGTATTTGACAGCCTTGAAGAAAACGTTTTTTTCTATCTTGGTGTGTCTAAAATTCTGAATGTAAATCAACCTCCATCACATCTTGTCATTATCAACTTAAAACATCTATCTAGATCTAAAAATATCTTAACTCCTAAACAACTAAGCTTCGTTGTAAAACTAAGCTACCTGGTCTTCAACTCCCTCAGAGACTTGAGGAGGCATAAACTTAATTACCTGAGTGTGCCAGGAGTACAGGTTAGTAGCTTTCCAAATGAGACAATGACAGAGGCAGTTTGCTACCTGAATAGTCACGCAAAACTCTCTATGACAGAGCATCTTCTTCGGTCTTCTGCCCCAATATATCTGACAGACATATTTGTGAGGCAGGAACTATGGAGGACCTGCTTACCCTCCGATTCTTTATGTTTATTTGTTGAAGGAATTTTGTAAATGACTATAAAATGCCTGGCTAGTGAACTAAGAATTTATTGTGGAGAGGTTCTTAAAGACTGAGGTCGAGCTGGATGGTAGACCACGCACTCCAGGCTGGTAGATGCAGTAGTCCACCGTGCTCAGGGAGCATCTGCTTACTCCAACCAAGATTTACGGTTTGAAATATCCCTGTTTCCTTTGGCAGTGCTTCTGCCATTACTAATGGCACATTTTGGTTCCAAGACTCTTCTGATGATTTTGTCATTTGTCTCTTCTAATAGGGGAAGCCATGGTGTGTGTGTCTGTGTATGTGTGTGTGTATGTGTGTGTATGTGCATGTATGTACTACAATTGTTTTAATTAATGACTTATGTTGGGCCTAACCTGTCCAAACTACAAGAAGCCATCTAGTTGTAAAGTATTGTTTTTGTTGTTTTTTGTTTGTTTGCTGCATAGCCTTGGCTGTCCTGGACTTCCTTTGCAGACCAGGCTGACATCGAACTCACAGCGATCTGCCTACCCCTGTCTCCCCAAATGCTGGGATTGCAGGGGTGCACCACTGTGCCTGATTATAAAGCTTCTTCTTTACTTCATCTAGCATTATGGAATAAATGTTATCAGAGTGAGATGCTGCAAAAAAAAATATATATATATAAGAAGCTAGAATTTGTCATTCAGACGACAATTACTGGGTCAGGTGAGTTGCCATTGAGCGGCTGATGGTCAATACGCAGGAACAGAACCAACATTACTCACTCACTTCGTGCCACCATGTAATCATAATTTAAAACCCTGTCAGTGTTCCAGTCGTCCTCCCTGACAGGCTCGACCGTTTTCTTCTTCCCCACGCTTATCCCGGTTAGTAAGCCACCTACTTGGGCATGTAGACATATTTAGCACATTTCCAACCCGCTCATTATGAAACATGACTAATGTACAAACAATGTTTAGGCCAAAGGAGAAGTTAGATAGAGCTGCATCTTTTCCACATTTTTATAATTCCTTTTCTTGCAAAAACAAAAAGTCTGAGTCTTGACTAGGCTAGGTTGTGTTTGCGAACATGCCCTTGCCTTTGAGGCATTTAAGTTAGAGAGAGTGGCTAATGGCTTTCTCAAGGTCACGCCAAAGCTAAGTCTCAGCTGAGTTCATGATATCTGTGAAGGTTTTTTATCCCCAGAGTTCACGGAAGGTAGTACTCAGGAGTCACAGAAGAGGCAGCCACCTTTGGATGCTTTCAAGCCTTTGACACACACACAATGTTCTTTTTCTTCTGTATGGTCTCCTTGAGGAGCACTTCCTCTGGGTTTTGCTTGTCCCTCCCTGGGCTCCTGGCTGTTTCTTGGAGCTTTGCTTTAGCGTCTCCTCTCCTCCGGCATTTAAGCAGCACAAGTGCATTTGGAGGTCTATACTTCAAAGCTAATCCCCCTTGGTCTCTCTAGGTGCCCAGGCTGCAGTGATCCCCCAACACCCTCCCAAATCACTTTTCATTAAACTGAACTCATTCAGTCATGACTTAAGCTTTGTAATTTTGTTTTTCCCATACCTGAGTTCTATTTATAAACCATTTAGTCATGTGGTCTGCTGGATTAGAGTCTAATTAGAGCTGAGCATCCCAACATGGTTGCTCCAAACCTTTGCACTGAGCTCACATGAGGCCTGAGTTAACTGCTTGAGAAGGCCAATTCCTTGCATTCATCCAACCCCCACATTTGCCTCTTTTTTGATTTTGTCTCATGATGCATTTTCTCCAAAAGCCCTCAATCATATTCTACACCTGACCACTTCTCTTTGCTTAATGGCGGACTTGTATTACAACTAACCTAGGTGGCAGGTGCCACACACAAGCCAGCATCCACTGGGGACTTGAGACATGATTTGTGCAGGTTCCAGTCAGAACAATGGTCTATCTACTTACAGTCTGCTGGTGGTATCGGTATTCAAAAGTCTGGGCTCCCATCCTGCTCCATTTTTGGATAGAATCCAGGACTCAAAAAAAAAAAAAAAAAAAAAAAAAAAAAAAAAAAAAAAAAAAAAAAAAGAATAAGAAATAGAAATCAAATAGAAATTCAAGCACTAGAGTCAAGGGCAAGCAAAATTGATTTTAAAGGGCTGGCTTCAAGCCACAGACTCGGGGAATCTGGGAAGGAGGCTGTTCTTGGAGTCTCGGGAAAATCACAGCAAGCACTGAGGAATGCTCATAACGGGAAGCAGAGCTCGCTGGTCCATTTTTAGCACGCCCAGTGTGCTGGAAGCTTCGATAAGGACACACTCTTAGAAATTAGAGAAAAATTGCTCCCACAGAAGTTCTGCCTTCTTGAATTGTAGGCAGAAGTACTCAAATTGGGGAAAACAGGAGAGTGGGAAGGAAAACAGTCTATATCCCTTAGCTACACCCCCAAACCCAATGCTTCTAAGTCACAAAATCTGTCCTGAGTAAGAAGGTTGTCCAAACGCAGATTTTGGAACCTGGCCTGCATAAGCAAAGGTGCACTATAGGAGATTTATTGAGGGGCAGTATAGTCTTGTGACTGAGAAAAGTAGTTCTATAGATGGAATACACGACGTCTAATGCTGGCTTTTCACCATCTGGCTGTAGAAAACTGCTTGCCATCTCTGAGCCTTCATTTCTTCAAGTTTAAGATGGAAGTGTATAAGTCACACACACACACACACACACACACACACACACACACACAATTAATTGCAAACAAAAGATGTTCAAGGCAGTATTTGCATTAGGGTTATATATAAAATTTTGGTTATATTCTTATTAAATATTAATAATGTTTTAGCCATATGTTCTCATTATTGACTTAATTGCTGTCAGAAGTCATCCCCTTAAAATATCAACATGAAAAATGAATTTTCAGCTATAAATAATGCCAACATAAGAATTACTTTCAGTTAAATTATAATCATAAATTCTAAAGTTTACATAATAAATCTTATAGAGAAAAAAATGAAATTAAGGGGTTATGGCAAAACCTCACACTACAAAAGGAGTCTTGCCAAAGGACTGATCATAGAAAACATGGGAGATCTGCCCTTCTTGAAAATTAAGAAGTTTTAGATAGAAAAAGGAATATGGGGAGGGAAGAGTGAGCTGTCAAGTAGGGAAACATATTTATAATCCCACAAGATTCTTGTTCAAGCCCGGAAAGAGTTAATACAGCCTGACAAGGAGATTTGGGACTCCACAAGACTGGACAAGAGACGTGAAGAGGTACATCGGCCCAGCTAATAACCACACGCTCAGCCAAAGGGCCCTGAGCACCAGCAGCCTCCCAAGGGACATAAACGGCCCATTTGCCCAACCAAAGTACAGTGGTGACTAAAGATGAGAAGTTAACGAGCAGCCAGTGTCACTGAGGATGTGGAGGAAGTGCAAGAGCCAGAGAGACTTCTGTGATGGAGCTCGAGCCCACCCACCTATGGCTTTATTTCAAGATGTGTATTCCGAAAGTCATGGGCTCCAAAACATATGTGTAAGAATATCCACACAGGGCTGATGAGACCGACTCGGCTGCTAGAGGAGTTGCTGTTCTTCTAAGTGATCTAAGTTTGGTTCCCAGATGCTACGTCATACAGTTTACAAAACCACCTGTAACCCCAGCTCCAGGGGAGCCACTTATTCTCTTGCCTCTGTGGACACACACACACACACACATACACACACACACAAATATATATATATATATATATATATACACACACACACACAAATATATATACACACATGTATATATGTATACACACACAAATACATATATATACACACATGCATACACACACATACACACACACACACACAAACACACCTTCACATAGATAAAAACAAATTAGATCTTTAAAATGTGCATATTAGCATTATTATTATTAACTGCTACATACTGTAATTCAAACAACCACAATTCCAACACAGAATCAAAGAATAAATTGTGATGAATCATGACATCATCCTTTAATGAAACACTCCACAGGAACAAAAGTGAATAAACTGGAATCATGTATATAACAGTGTAGAAATATCACACACACACATACTTCTCACGCACTCACACACACACTCACACACACTCATACACACATATACACACACTCACACACACACTAATACACACATACTCTATGTCAGATATTACTGGGGAAAAAAACCACTTCCAACCTTTACAGAACTTTGTATGGTGATAATATGTCGAGAAAGGGTTAATTACCATAGGGGACAAATTGGAGTTTTATGGTAAGTGACAATTTTATCTACAGATAATGCAATGTCTATTTTATTTTATTTTGTCTGCATGACTGCCTATCCACCAATCACATGCCTAGAGCTGTGGAACTCACGAGAAGGCACCGGATCCCCTGGAACTAGAATTACCAAAGATTGTGAACTTGGGTATAAGTTCTGGGAACCAAACCTAGGTCCTCTGTAAAGGCGGCCAGTGCTTGTAACCACCGAATCATTTTGCTCGCCCCATACTGCCATTTTCTTCTTCTAGTTCCTCTTCTTTTACTGAGAATTCTAAGCAGGCCATACTTCACTAAAGATAAAATAACTACAGTTCCTAAGGGTAATGAACTGTTAAGAAAAAGTGTGCTACAGAACAAGTTAACCCTTCGAGTGTTAGCATGGGTTACAACCTCTTCATCTCTAAACTCCAAGCGTGTGTGCGTGCGCGTGCGTGCGCGTGCGTGCGCGTGCGTGCGCGTGCGTGCGCGTGCGTGCGCGTGCGTGCGCGCTCACCTAGCTGTCACTTGGAGGGAAGTGAGTGCTGTTTGTCCTTTGACTTGTCATATCTCCCTGGACACTTCAGTGGTGGCTGAGGTATAGTAGTCACTCAGTAGATGTTTACTAGATGCATGAATGTACAAATGGCTTGCATTTGACAAATTAAAGGAAAGTTAATTTAATACTGTATTCGCGGACCAGGAAAATGAAATGGGTTCTTCCCGGGGGGTGGGGTATTATGATTGATCCACTCCTGTGTGGCCTCCAGCCAGTTATTCTCAAGCAGGGTTTGTAATTGGAGAGAGTGATGTACAAGCAACAAGCCACAGTGGGAGCCAGCATGTGAGGCCATGAGACGTAAAGGAAATTAATTTCTGAGCCCGCCAAGCTATCACTTAACGGGATGCTCACATTCTCGAAAGCACAATTCTCAGGCAATTTCTTTGGAAAACAAGAAATCTATTTTCCTACAGGACCTCTCCAAAAAAAAAAAAAAAAAAAAAAAAAAAAAAAAAAAGGTTGAACAGGGTTTTTTTATAGGGCGAAGTATTAATAAGACAACAACAGAGGGAAGGCTTTCAAAGCAAGTGATAACGGCTGGGTTCTTGACCTTCTGGATATCGCTCGACCTTGAACAGCCAGCGTGAACTTCCTGAACATTGTAAGTTCAACTTCACTTACTGTTTGCACACACGCGTTTCCAAATCCTGGCTTCATTACTCTCATCAAGAACACAGTCCTCGCTGGATTTCCATGGCAGCATCTCCACCCTCTTCCTGTGGTCAATGTGTTCTCTATGAAATGAAGCCACAGTGTAGCAATGTGTCAAAGTCTGTGTTAAACAGTCCTCACGCTGGGCTGGGGAGACAGCTCCGTGGGAAGAACACTCCATGTAAGACATGTGCACCTGAGCTCAGATGCCCGGAACCCACACAGAGCCAGACATGGCAGCTCACATGTACAATCACAGCTATGCAAGATGAGGAGTGACAGGAGAGACCTCAGAAGCCCACAGGCCAGTTCGCTTGACAAATTTAACGGTAGCAAGAAATCTTGTCTAAAGCAACATGGAAGGCAAACGCCAGCATCTAAGTCTGCCTTTCAACCTACACACACGTGCTATGTCATGCATGTTGCCCAATTCTCAAACATGTATATATACATATACACAAATTCACACGTGACTTCTGAGATTTGGTCAAGCAAGTTTTTAATCTGGTAAATGTAAAAATCAAATTAATATGAGTTTTTCTAGTAGATGCACATGATATGGGAACACTACAGATTAAAACGCAATTAGGCCATGGTTGGTAATAGATGGCTATATTTTGATGGTAGTGTCTTAGGGAACAGGATCAGTTAGACTAGAGTCTGACCTCATGCTCTTGTCACTCTGGCTTAGTGTGTGATGGTATGTCTCAATTTCCTCCTTTGCAAAGCAGGTATTAAAATTCTTAGCTGGACAGACGAGTTAGTGTTTGGTGCAACACAGAATAAAAGGTCGGCAAGTGGTACAGTCATGGTCACGACCATCACCAGGAACTTCTCAGAAGCCGAGGTCGGCAACTCTCACAAACCAGCAGTGACTGGAGGGCAGTGCCATGGTTTTCCCTTTGCTCTGACTGGGCTAGCATTGCAGCATGCCCCTACTCACTCATCACCTGTGGAACCAGCTGTGTTGACTGCCACTCCCGACTCTGGCTCTGTAAGCCTGTTGTGTCACAATGCTTCACAGTTCCATCTGCAAAACGGAGCCAAGCGCTATGGTGTCTGACACCAGCAATTGTTTCCACCCCTGCTCATCTTGGAAGCTGGCGGTGGGAAGCAAGCATGAATGCATGGCAAGAAGTAGGGAGGTCCTTGGGTTGCTGCTTAGGAGCTGAGAGACGGAAACCATCCTGTCTGATGGACTGCCTGGAGAACACCACGCGCTAGCTGGCCCAAGGTGATCAGCGGATTCTTTTTCTCCAAGCAGGGAGGTGTCGCACTGACAAGGACATGGGCAAGAGGCTCTGTAGGCAGCATTCTCACTGGGTACCAGAGTCTGCGTGCTTTATCTGGATTCCTTTAGAAATTATTCTATTTCCTCCCTGGAGGAAGTAGTCAGAATGTCTCTAGTTCTCTTGGGGATGGAAACAGACATGGACTTAAGCGAGCTTGAAGCTTTGTGAAGATGCCTACGTTTTGAAAAGCAACTTAGAGCTTCTTTGAAAACAACAGTAGTTTTGCATGAGATTGTGTTATCATGCCCCACCTCTACCTTTGGTGTCTGTCCATGTGTTTGCAACCTTCCTTCCCCATCTTACTATTTATTTAGACAGTTTTCTGTAGTTCAGGTTGGCCTCAAACTTACCTTGAACTTAAGCTCACTGTAGCAAAAGCTAACCCTTGACTCTCACTTCTTTTATCTCTACCTTAAAAATATTGGGATCATAGGAAAATGACGTCATAGCTACCTGTGTCTTACCATCTTCAGTAGAAAACCCAAGGGTGGATTTCAGAGCGGCAGAAGCAGCTAGTCTCCTGCTTCATGGAAGTAGCTTCATATGGAATTGAACATTGAAATGGGAAATCTAGGTCAAGATTATCTATGGTATGCAGTTTTTAATCATATAGCACTACACATTTTAAGATGGTTTTTAAAATATTTTGAGGAATAATTAAATCAGTAGATAGGTACTGATTAGTAGTAGATAATCAGTAAATCTACACACCTGCCCATGTGTAGATAGGTCTTGCCCAACCAGTCAGTTGGAAGTCTTAGAAGGAAAGACTGAAGTTTCTGTTTTCTAACTCTTCCTTTCCTTCTTGGTTTTCTTTAGATTTCAGACTCAAGACAGTGAAATCAGCCTGGACACAAGTTGGTCTTATCTCTGCCTTCCCATGCCTTGTCTCTCTGAGCTTATTTCTCCTCTTTCCTCCAGGTAGATAGAAGCACCTTCTGTTTCCTAGGAGGAGTGTTTGGAGGGACACCTTCCCCATGGAGTGCACCAGGCTCCCTGCAAATTCATTTTCGAAAGTCATTGACAGGAACATTGCTTTCTGTATTGGGACCATGGAGCATTTCTTCCTCATGAGCCCATCGTCTTGGCCGATTTCTCTGATAGCTTATCTGAGCTCTGGATCTTGGGAAAACAAACATTATAATGACTCTGAAAATGGAGTTTTATTCAGACATTAAGATGTGGTGAGTGAAGTAGTCTAAAAGGTGAGTGTCATAGCTGGTTTCTGTTGCTGTGACGAACATCATGACCAAAAGCAACATGCAGAGTAAAAGGTTTACTTCACCATACAACTCTCAGGTCCCACTCAAGGAAGTCAAGGTAGAAACTTGAGGCAGGAGCCTGGAGGCAGGCACCAAAGCAGAAGCCACAGAGGGGAACTGCTTACTGACTTTCTCTCCATGGCTTGCTCAGCCTGCTTTATTATGCAGCTCAGGACCACCTGCCCAGGAATGACATCACCCACTATGGCTGAGCACCCCCACATCAATGGTTTTTCATGAAAATGCCTCCACAGGGTTTCCTACAGGCCAGTCTTAGGAAGGAATTTTCTCAGTCGTGATTTCCACTTCACAGGTAACCCTCACTTGTGCCAAGTTGACAAAACTACAACCAGAAAAATTGTCCCCTTACAGACTTAACACACCTTTATAACACTATTAAACTAAGCTTCCTGTTCACTCCCAAGATCTCATATTAATATTAACACTATAAACATAACTTCAAAAGTTTCACAATCTTTAAAAATTTTAACACTTTAAAAGTTCAGTCTTTTTCAAAATTCAAAGCCTTGCTAAAATAGCCAGTCTTTCAATCAGGGATTCTTATAAAATAAAAACAAGTTAAATGATTTTTTTTTTTTTTCAAAAGGGAAGAACCAGGCAACAGTAACAATCAAATAAAAGTAAAACCAAAATCCCACAGCCGGATGGCCAGGGACAGACGTTGGGATTCACTCATGGCCTGCTATGCAGTGTTCCTTCCCACAGTAGGATGGCCAGGGTCAGAGATCGGGATTCACTCATGGTCTCTTATGCAGTGTTACTTCCCTTGCTCTTCCACTCACAGCATGCAGAGCTCATCTCTAGACACAGCCAAGAGCACCACCGAGAGTGGGCGTTACTGTGAAGACTTCCTGCCCCTTACAAAATAATTTCTAAAGGTGCCTTTCTATATAATGCAAGCTTCCAGGGCAGGGAAGCAACCAATAGTCTAATCTAGCCATGATGCCTATGAATACAGTGACTACCAACATGCCATGGGATCCCTAAGGGCGCAATAGTCACACACACACACACACACACACACACACACACACACACACACACACACGTGGTAACCAGCAGCTTCCTAATTGGAAGGCTTGCTTAACAAGAAAGAAATCAAGCTGGGACCTGGATACCTAGACAACTACCCGGTGTTAATGAAGTCCTGGATCACGGAGAAGAACCTACAACCACCACTTTATGAAACCATAACAATTCCTTACCACACTATAAATATTATTCTTATACCCAAAGTTAATTAGAAGTCTCAATCCCCCCCCCCCCCCCGCCAGAGCAAATATCTCCTTGCAACAGGTGGAGACCATTACAGAAAACCCCAACCAATCAGAATGAGTGGAACAAGTGACCATGGGATGATGCCCAGCCCCAACTGGTGTGTCTGCAATACAGCTGCTACAAGCTGAGGGAGCATCACAGAAGCAGGGCAGAAGAATTGTGGGAGCCAGGGGCACAGGAAGTTTGTTTTGAGATTTTTTTTTTTTTTTTTTTTGCCTCCTAGAAATGTTAGCGAAACTACACCTGTGAAGTATCATCAGCATGGCCGCCTAAACAAGACCCGAACAGGGATCCCATCAATAGACAAGCTAAAGTGAAAGGGAGAAATTTCATGTGGCCTCAACCCTGGACAAAGAAACATAGGCAGCTAAGGGATGCTGAGAGCGGGAGAAATTGTCTTCCACTGGGGAGAACCATACGATTGGTTATCCAATACCAAGTGCTCAGTCCTGACACCATGAGGTTCTGTTTATACATTTAGGAGTGTGTGTGTGTGTGTGTGTGTGTGTGTGTGTGTGTGTGTGTGTGTGTGTGTAACAACAACTAAAAAAGAGGCCATGAATTTGAAAGAAAGTGTATGTGTGTTAGGGGGTGCTTGGGAAAGGTTTGAGGGAAGAAAAAAATCAAGGAAAATGATGTAATTATCTTAATTGAAAATATTTTTAAAAGTTAAAAAAAATGAAGGTGCAAGAAAATCAATAATGCAAGAGGAATATATGTTCTGTTAAGTGATGACACATGCCAAAGGGAAAAATCAGAAGGAGCAGCAGAGAGAAGAGCTGGCAGGTTGTGCTGGGCACAATCTCCTTGAGGTCAGGACTAAAGAAGGGAGAATCTTCCAGACATAAGGAAAAACATACATGAGGGTCTGGGTCTTAGAGGGACTAGACAGGAGTTGGGTATGGTGGGGTTCCGTGGCATGGCAAGAGTATGGTGGAGAAGGAAAAGGGGGAGGGGTACCCCAGAGAGAGAGAAGAAGAGGGAGAGAGAAAGTAAGAGGGTAGAGCAGGTGTGGGGGGGGGACGGAGACAGAGGGGGGGGGTGGAGTTTGTCCTTTTATATGGCCCTGGGCGGGGTCATATACACGTGGCAGGTCAGCAATGGCATCACAAGGAGGCGGACAGAAGCAGAATGCTAACAGAGTGTAGTTAGAAAATTTCAGTAACAGGGATTTCCGCTGTTGCATGTTTTTTTCATCTGTAAATACGTTGGTTTACTTTAGAGGTATGTGTGTACATACATGACAATTTTGAAATATGATCACAGTATCATTATCTTAACCAAAAAATATTTACATTGTGCCTTTGTTTGGTGTTTTCTAAATGCTGTCGTGTCCCTTGCTTACCAGCGGACGCGACCCGCGACCCGAGCGTTCTTCTCCAGGCAGTTTATTCAGGAACCTTTTCAGCAAGCTTCTTCTTCTCCTGCTCACTCGCTTCTCCTCCCCCAACACCTCCGCGCCCCTTTATATCCTCTGCCTCAACCAATCAGCAGCCCTTACGTCGGTAGCTCCAATTGGTTCCCGACAAGGTGGGATGCATACGTCAGAGCAAGGCACGGCCCACAACCCAAATAAGGACTTGTTTACCAGGAGCAGAATTGCAAGTCATCCTGCCTGGCAGGTTGCCAGGCGCCATCTTAGTGAGGGCGATAGCTTCAGCTTCCCACAAAATGCTTTGGACAAGTTGTTTGAGGTGAGGTCCAAACAAGGTCTGAATGTTATATTTTGATTTTTTTATGAGGTGGGGTCTTCATACTTGTCTCAAACTTGCTGTGTAGCTAAGATGGCCTCCAGTCTCCACCTCCTCAGTGTTGGGATGCCAAGCATGAGCTGCCATTTTCATGTTTTTACAATAAGATTCCCGGGTCTTACAATGGGTGGTTTCTGTGCTACACCATCCTAGGAGCTCCCAATAGGAAGAGGAAGGGAGTAGGGGAACTGGTGATAAATCAGACAGGAAGGGCTGAGTGTAAATATGGAGCATGAGCAGTGGAGAGAGTCCTGTGGGACGTGAGAAGCTCACCACCCTCCTTGGAATGGCCACATCCTGGGAAGCAGATGGTATTAGGTGGGTGCTTCGTCTTTGCCTCAGTCAGTGTGATAAATACAAGTTGCCTTTGTATTGAATGCAGAGAATGAGGAGCCTCAGGAAAATCCCACAAAGTGCCTCTAACTCCATTGAAGCCATGCGGTGTTGTCCCTCAGCCTTGCTTAGAGGATCAGGGATTATTAATATTATAAATGTTTTCTTGATTGAGGTACATTAAAGTCAGTGCTCTTTTTTTTTTTCTATGTCCCTGAGTTCACGCTGGAGACAGATGAATAATATATACAAATTCCTTCTTTGAAGTTCCTTAGTTTAGGAAGGTTGCTACCTAAATTTGCATTCAGAGACTCATCCCCTGTTTCCCAAATAAATGAGAAGAAATTTCTGATAGAGCTTTGGCTTGAGCCTTCTAGGGTTAAGCATGGGGAGGCTACTAAGTCAATCTCTGCTCAGGTCACTAAGAAGGGGCAGGATTTCCCCTCAGCCAGCAGAAGGAATTCCTGATTATTACTCAGAGTAGCTTGCTCTTTGCTGGAGATAAAATCTCTTTGTGTCTGCCCTGTCATTTAGCAGGGACAGTTCTGAACAGGAACCAATGGTACCCATGGTCAAGAGCGGGAACACTGTGTGCCACGTGCTGTAATTTCCATCTCAGTGCAATTAAAAACATCAAAGCCACCCAGCTGGGAAGGAGAGGCATCTTTAATTTGGGAAGTCATGAATCAATCACCCTCAGCTTTTGCAGGGAGAGTTCACACCCACTGACCCAGATGATCTACCAACGGCCTGAGGCAGGATTCCAACAGCACCGAGACACGTCTCATGATCTGAAGACACAGGGCAGATGGGGACCTAAGCTTCAGCCTCCACACTGTCATTATTGGCCTCAGGCAAAAATCACCTCCCTCGAGTCCAAGTCAGTCCGTGAAAATTACTATCCATTCTGTTTCTCTTACAGAATTTGGTAAAGGGAAAGCAAATGGTCTGAAATAATTTGAATAAGAAAGGAGCTTCTTCTATTTACTGGAAAAGGAGAAGAGAAAGATTTTGCTCATGATTTTAGATAAGAAAAGAGGGGAGGAATCGTCTTAAGATTAGAAGTTTGTGTAGAGAGAGTCACAGAAACAGTGGAAGAGAGCAAGCTAGATACTCTTCCGGCTAAGCAGAGCGTGCGCCCTTCGGAAATGCCCGCTAACAATCCCTGCTCCTCATCTGAGGGCCCATGGCAAGCCCTTGCTTGTCAGCTGGTCTGACAAGCTGCTTCTGAAGAGCTGATGAAGGCATGGGGATGGGTGCTGCGTCTGAGCCTGGGTTGCATGACTGCACCCTCCATCCAGCTGACACTTTCTCACTGTGATGCTCTCTTTGGTGCAGACAGCTGTGAGCAAGGCCATGAGCTGCCCTAGGGAAGAGAGAGAGATGTGCAGCATGGAACCAAAAATGAGGAGAAGGAACCGAGGCCTAGGGTCCAGTGGTCTGCCACACCCTGACGTCCACTGACCGCAGCTGATCTGGAAACAGACCCTGACTTTCTAAGTCTTGCAAAAGATGCTAGTCACTGGAGGGCGCCTGCTTGCAGCTTTGCAGGATAACAGGGAAGAGTAGCGCCTGGCTCACCATCACACACATTCACTGATATACACAGGCTAAGATAAAGCTTCGGTGAGTCGGAATAGTTCTTACCAGGGTCGATAACTAATGCACTGATTAACCTGGGAGGGCGTTGCAGAGAGTCTGAACTAGGAAGTTATTAAGCATGTGAATTTTCTCCCACAGGTAAGATAATGGCTACTGACTCAGAACTCACTACCGTGTATGAAAGGTCAGCCACCTACAGTAGGGAGAGCACATGACCTGACTTGGAGGCCGTCCATCTAGGGAGGTGGCTTCAGTTACCCAGAAGCTTGGCTGCTGTGTGATTGGACCCTCAATTGTTGTGGAGGAAGAATAGCAGGCTACCAAGAAGAGACCTGATACCCTAGGAGCATATACAGGGGGAGGAAGTCCCCCTCAGTCACAGTCATAGGGGAGGGGAATAATGGGAAAATGGGAGGGAGGGAGGAATGGGAGGATACAAGGGATGGGATAACCACTGAGATGTAATATGAATAAATCAATAAAAGTAAAAAAAAGAAAAAAGAAAAAAAAAAAAAAGACCTTGTGGAATTATCAGTCACCAGTGTTGTCCTGGACACTGTGGCTAAATGTTATAGGAGTAGTTAAAGCGGCCTTCTACACTGCTGAGAGAGATGAGGGCTTGGCCTACGATAGCAAGTGGGCCTGCTGGGCTGATAGGATCAGAGGATGGGGCAGGCCGAAGCAGACTGTGGGCCGGACTTGTCCTAGAACGAAGGGTAGGTGTGGGAAGGTGGCATGCTGAGCTACATCAAGAAAGACTTCACAAGCGGACTTAACGCTTGGCCAAAGAAAGTGTGAGTTAGTGTTTAATTGCCGTGACAAGTAGCACAGCAGAAACTTAAAGGCGTAAGCTTACTTTTGGCTTATGGTTTTTGTCTATGTACCCTTGGTTGGCTGACTCTGTTGTGGTCTCTGGGCTGTGTGTGGGCAGGACATCATGGCTGACAGGAGCAAGGAGCAGCATTTCTCACACTGTGGCAGCCAGGGATCAGACAGAGACGCACGGGAAGGTGCTAGGAGACACGTTCTAAAACTCTAGGCAGGCTGTCAGTGACCTATTTTCTATCTGCTAATTATCCAATCAAGCTATGAGTCTGGCAATGGATCAGCCCACTGATAAAGTCAGAGACCTTGTGATCTTTAATTTCACCAAAGCTTCACCTCTGAACATGGCTTTAACCCATGAGCCTTTGCGGGGCTACCTCACATGGTACCCACGGCAGAAGGGGAAGAATGGAAGAAGGTTCTGTTCTTCTCAATGCCTTTGCAAACATGGTGAGAAATGGCAGGGGCACACTGTGCTTCAGAAATGGGGACCCGTGACTAACCACTGTCGTACTTCCAACTGCTTGTGGTGACACTGTAGCTGTGGGTTCCTGTACCCACTAGCTGACCCCGGAAGCAGTTTTGTGAAGCTTTTCTCTAAGATGCCCTCTATGGACTTCTATGTGCTTTGCTTGGCTCTCTATCACGTCCGTCTCCACAGAGTTAGTGTTTCCGTGAACTCAGAGCACTGAGGTGATTTTATTCTCAAATCACTCTCAGGAGAGCCTGTACCTTATGGTCTGTATGAGTAGAGTAGACCCCTTTTATATAAATAATTTTTCACAGTCAGACATTGAAAGGCTTTTCTTCCTTTGCTTTTAACCTGCTGCTTAAATAAAAATTGCCCTCCAAACGAAAGGTAAAAAAAAAAAAAATGTGTTTTAACTTTTTCTCTACAGGGTAAATGTGTACATTGGCTCAACAGTCCCGCTTAGTAAGTAGGGGCTTCCAGAAGGTGTCCTGGGGCGAGGATAATAGCAGCAGGGCTTGTAATCTTCTCCTGTGTTAATGAGGGTCACATCCTACCTGACTCCCAGGCCTTGTGCACAGAGAGTTTAAACAACTCTGGCCATAATTAGCGAGGGGTGAGGGAGGGGAAAGCCTGTACCTTTAAGAGTAGACATAGTTGTGTTCTGAACATTGCTGAGACAATTATGTGCGGGCCCGGTGGCAAAGATGGTTAATTAAAATAGCGACGATGCCTATAAGAGCGATGACAAGTGGGGGTCCCCTGTTAATGAGAACGGTGGCCTTCTCTGCTCCCCTCTCCCCTTACTCATCAGGAAACAGCAGAGCAGAGCCCCCCAGGAGACTCCAGCTCAATTAGGCCCCACAGGCACTGGGAGCTGCCAACGACCTGGGTGAAGAGAAAATTTAACCACCTAATTTGGGAGGGAAGCAGAAAGGGCATGGCTTTAATGGAATATGCCACTGGCACTTCCAGGTTCTCATGTGATGGGAAATGCCACTTAAAGCTGTCTTCAAAGAGGCCGGAGCGAGGCAGCCGGAGGGATGTGGCTTTTGAAGTCGGTTGGATTCTGATTATGGACATGGTATCACTGGACATCTTAGGGCCTTTGTTTTTCTCATTGAAGACATAAGGAAGATGACAGTGACCTCATCAAAGGTCATTTAAAATGTCCTCTTAGCGTTGTTAAAACAAACACGATTCTCCTGCTTGGGGCCCAACATGGCTGCCCTGATGGATCCTGCTGCTCTGTCATCTCTTATCCAGTCTGTCCTCATAGTGGATAGTAGCCCACTGTGCTCCCTACCACTGATACAGTGAAAATGTCTGCCCCAACCCTAGACTTTCTTTAAAAAATTGTATTATAACCCTTAAGGCACAGCCTCTTAGGGAACAGGGACTGTTCATTTTTATCTCTTTGTTTGTTTGGGTTTTTTGTTTTGTTTTGCTTTGGTTTTGGAGGCAGGGTTTCTCTGCATAGTCATTTTTATCCCTTTACTGCCTTCCTATCAATATCCTCTGTCACCCCCAGTTGAGTATCAAGACTGAGTTGAATGTCAGCCTTGCCTCAACTGCCCACAGTAAAGGAGGGTCCTTGTGGCCAAGATCTGCCCTTTTAACATAGTGCTGCTTGGTCTTATGTTTTGTTCATTATAATGGCTTCGTGAAACAGGCTAGGCAGAAACAGAGGCTCCAAAGCTGGACTACTTCACCGAAATGGCTCAGGTAAAGAAAGAGGCAATACTAAAGTCTGGGCCTTCCAGTTATCTTTAACTGTCAATGTGACACAACCCGGACTCACTTGAGAAGAAAGCTTGAAGTAAGGACAACATCTTGGCTGTAGGGATATCCACGAGAGATTGTTTCGATTTTTAGTTGATACAAGAAGACTGAGCCATCGTGGGTGGCACCATTCCCTACTTAGGAGTGCTGGAGCTGTGTCAGGGAGAAGGCTAGATCGAAGTGAGCACCCTGCCTCTATTCACCTCTCTCCTCTCTTGACTATGAATTCCCGACTTCCTGGCAATGATGGGCTACAACCTAGAATTACCCTTCCTCCCATAAGTCGTTTTCTTTTTTGTTTGTTTTTTTTTGTTACTGCTCTTTATCACAGCAACAGAAATAAGTTAGAACATAAAACAAAGCTATGATGTATTTTCCATTCTTCTGGCAGGCACAAATATCTGACTCAGCATCATACACAGTAAGTTACAAATATTTCAGTGAGTTATAAAAACAAAACACAGGCACACAAACAAGCACCCCAAGGCGTGCTGTTCTCTGTTTGCCATGGGTCAGTTGGGGTCCTCCTCACAAAGTCATTTCTCTGTAGCCATCCAAACCCGGAGAGTTAGCTGGTGCACGACTCTTGTGAGCTCTCTTAGCTGGTGGGACAGAGGAAAGACAAGCTGAGCATGTTCTTTTTAAAAGGACTATTTATCTATTTCCTTGTGTGTATGCGCGCACCTGAGTATATTTTATACACATCCCATGAGCGTGAGTACTCACGGAGTCAGAAGGCAATCCCCAGGACTTGGGGTTACAGACAGTTGAAAGCCACCTAGTGTGGGTGCTGGGAGCCAAACCCAGCTCCTCTGTAAGAGCAGCAAGTGCTCACCCATCTCCCCAGCTCCGAATGCTTGCTCTTAGTGCATCAGCCTAGAAATAGCACACCGACTTAACTCACATCTCATTGTTCAGTAAAGCAGTACAATACAACCTCTAACTCCCAGGGAGAGAGGCACTGACATGTTGATGAATCATGACGGTCTAATATCAATGTGGTGCTCTTTGCTTCAATTACTGTGCTGGTGTATGGCAGGGATCTAAACCTCAAGAGTGATCATAGACGTAAGAGAAGGACTGTTGTGCTATGTTGGATGCAGAGAAAAAGGCGGGAGATCTGCAGTAGGGGTTGCTTTGCAGGAGATTATTGAACAAGCCATGTTGGAGCTTGACCAAGCATAGCACATGGTTAGAAGGTACATGTGTGAGTTTGTTTCTCACTTGTACTTTTCCCACTGATTGTAAATGTCTTTCTCAGAGTTACTATTGTTGTGATGAAACACCATGACCAAAGGAACTTGGGGAAGAAAAGGCTTATTTGCCTTACACTTCTACAGCTCTGTTAATCACTGAAGGAAGTCAGGACAGGAACTGAGATGGGGCAGGAACCTGGAGGCAGGAGCTGAGGCAGAGGCCATGGAGGAGTGCTGCTTACTGCCTTGCTCTCCATGGCTTGCACAGCCTGCTGTCTCATAGAGCCCAGGACCATCAGCCCCAGGGTTACCCACAGTGGGCGGGACCCTCCCACATCAAGCATTAATTAAGAAAATGCTATAAGGCATCCCTCCATCCTGATCTCATGGGGGCATTTTCTTTTTTTTTTAATTTTATTTTATTAATTTATTCATATTACATCTCAATGGTTATCCCCTCCCTTGATGGGGGCATTTTCTTAATTGATGTTCCCTCCTTTCTCATGGTTCTATATTATGTCAAGCTGACATATAAAACTAGCCGGTAGAGTAAACCACTGGCAAGGACACATGCAAACCTCCAAGAATACAGCATGAAATGTTGGCCTTTTGTGAGTAGATGTGCTAGTTTTATAAAAGGGAACAAAGAATTAAATGACTTTAGGATGGTATACAACCATACTTCCTCACTAAGAGAAGAAAAGGGATCATTTGGTATTGACATAATACCATCAAATAAAGGTATAAACTAATGGACTGTTGCTGTCCTGGGATGTCCCATATGATGACTTCCCTTTGTATTTCTTCGTGTGTGTGTGTGTGTGTGTGTGTGTGTGTATATATATATATATATATATTTTTTTTTTTTTTACTATGTATGTTTCTGTATTGTTTACAAAAAAGGAATATACTTTTCCTTCCAGTTTATGTAGCCCATATAAATTAATTTCAACCATTCACTTATCTGTTGGGGGAGTCTTACTCTCCTTGCTGCCTAGAAGATTTGAGGTAGGCTTGGTTGGAAAAAACGCTATATAGTAGCACAGTAGTTAACACTGAAACCAGGCCAAAGACTGCAGTATTTGGACAGGGTAAGCAGATGTTTCCACATCCCTAAAAGTAGCTAATGACGTGTATTGAGCTATGACTTGATTGTGAAGTTGGAAGGGACAAAAGCACGTCCCAGCTTCTTTGAGACTACAGTGCATCTGAGAGGCAGATGATTGTGTAGGTGAGGTGCCACGCCACAGATTTATTACCAGAATACATGTGCAGCAAAATCTGTAGCAGCACTGAGCTCCCCACTGCAGCAAAATCTGTAGCAGCACTGAGCTCCCCACTGGTGCATGCACTGCCTGTCACACTGTGTGCTTGAAATGCCTAAGGACAACTGTCAACTAGTCAGGGTCTACGAACACTTAGAGGACAAACATATGTGTGTATCTGTGAGAGAATTTCTAGGGTTAATTGAGATAAAAAGGAACCATCTTAGATGTGGGTGAAACTATTCCTTGGGCTGGAGTCCTGGGCTGAATGAAAAGGAGAAAGAGAGCTAAATACCAGTTTCCAACTCTTTCTGGTTTTTGGGTACAAATTCACCATGACTATCGACCTCAGGCTCTTGGTGCTGTGCCTTGCCTGCCATGATGTCTGGGCAACCTCGGACCTGCCATTCTTGAAGTTGCTTTATTTTCTGGTTTATTTTGTCACAGCAATAACTAAGTAACTAATACAGCAATTTTCTCCCTAGCTTACTCTCATGCAAGAGGGAAAATCTGTTACTCGTTAAGTGAGAAGATTTCGCAGCTTTCCCCAAGCCAAGGATTTTTGTTTAGTCACATTCATCTTGACATTCCTCTAGAGTTTGCATTACCATAAGCCTGAAAATGCAGAGATAAAGACAGAGTTCTTGGGCATTTATATTTCAACTGGATTCTTAGAAGCCCATAAATTTGCATATATCCAGAGGAGGCCAGCTGTCTGAAAGAACATTAGGCATATCCCATGGTTATCGAAGATGGTCACAAATAGATACCAGGCACCTTTTCTACATCCTTCAGCAATCTCTTTCTCCAGTGCTCATCTCTAGGACTGAGAAGAACAACTTGTCAGCTCCTCCCCCATTACTGAGGCACACATGGACTGAATACAAATGTCATTTGGCAGAACAACTTCATAGGCTATTTGGACTCTATTATCTTCCTTCAGCTCTGGACCTTCCACAGAAGACGATTCTAAGGGCCAGGATGACTGTGGCACTAACACCTGTGAGCCAACCCTCTGGATAGGGTGACATTCTGAGTGGCCTCTAATGCCCTTAACATCTCCCAGCATTGACACACACCTCTTCCTAAAATTTCTCTGGTCTCAAGAATACTGATCCAAGGAATGTATGTTTAGAAGTTGCACCCATCATGGATGAGCCTTTGGCCTGAGGTGTTCACAGACTTGAGATGACTTTCCCTACTGAAGAGTGGACTACTACCAGAGCCTATAGTGCAATTATGGTTCTCAACACTAAAAAATGTGGGTGGCCTTATTAATATGTCTTCCAGAAGACAATGTTGGAACGATGTGAGAGCTTAGCAGTGGCTATGCCTAAGGTAGATTTCTTTTTGCTAGCAAGGAGTTAATCCATCAGATTTACCAATTTCTGATTGTTTATAGGAAGATTTGATCGTGAAAGGCCAATGAGAGTGCTCAGGAGTTTGATTCTCCTTGCCTATCTAAATTACCATCTCGGCGGTAAAGCAAACCAATTCACCTTGAGGCTTTCATCAAAGGAATCCATAGACAGTCAAGGAACTGCATGCTAACAAGATAGTGAGTCCTGAAGTAGGAAAACAAGGCAAACTCAAGCTGCAATGTTTTGCTTCATGATAAGCTCCTATTTAATTCAGGAGAAAATAAAAAAAGCAAAGATAGCTGTAGGAGAAATGTAGATATTCCGGTTAACCAAATATTAGATTAGTGTTCCCTGATCTTAAGAATTTGATATGGAAATGTTAAAATTACAGGAAACAAAGCACTATCATCAGCCTCATTCACTTGGGTAGGCTGAGCCTTTTGAGATTAGCAATAAGCAGTTAGTTAAGTTCTCTTTCCAAAAATTAGTTGAGAGCAAGACACAGTTTGCCCAGTGGGCCGAACGCAACACATCTCTTTTATAACACAAGACAACACACAAAATCTTTTCATTTGGAAGAGCTGGGATTGTATTTACAGTCACTATCTTCTGTGACGTCACCATCACTGTTCTGTTGCTGTGAAGAGACACCATGATGAAGACAACAATTACAAGAGAAGACATTTAGCTGGGTACTTGTCTATATTTTCAGAGGTTTAGGCCATTATCATCATGGTGGGCAGCATGTGGCATGGAGGCATGTGCTGGCACAGGAGCTGAGAGTCTCTAGGACTAGCATGGGCTTTAGAAACCCTAAAGCTTCCTCCAACAAGGTCACACCTCCTAATCCTTCTAATGTTTTTGAATAGTGCCATGGCCTGGTGGCTAAGCATTCAATAAACGAGTCTATAGGGGCCATTTTTATTCAGACCATCAGCTGTTATGATGGTACCTGAATACCCAGCTGAGCTCTTCTCAACTGCGATCATTGCACAGGGTGCACTACATTAACTCTTCTTGCCATTCCTTCATTTTCCTCTTCACTCTCCCCTCTACACTGGATGAAGAAAACAACTATGTCCTAATATGGCTAATTTTGTGGAAAGAGAGCTTCCACTCTGCAAGATGCCGGGTCACTGGTGTCTTTTAATTTTCTATCATCTTAATCACCTCCATTTTTACCAATTCAGCGAATCATTTCAATAAGTTTTCCCTAATATTTTTGGGATAATTTGCCATTTTTTTCCTATAAGGATTGAATATAGAACAGATTTAGCAAGAAACAGGGTAGAGCCTGGTCCTATCTGGAAAACATATGGTATCAGTGTTACATTAAGGTCAGATGTTACCGTTAATAAGGTTAGACTTCAAATTACATGATAAATTATGTAAAAGGGCAAAGTTGAGCTGAGGAAAAAAAAAAAAGATTTTGAGTGTTGGGAGAACAAAGTTGTGTGGTCAAACATGGCCTTCATCTTTAAAGTAACTGACTTCAAATTACATTAGATTCTAATTTCCATATTGCTCTGCTAGACAGTCGTTAGGTGATTCTTCTTTGTTGTTGTTGTCTGTGATAATTTCTAACTAGGAAAATAGTTTATAATCCTTCCTGGTAACTGCATAAACAATAAGATAAGCATAAAAAGCTCCACTGGGAAACAAGGTGAGGCAGGATGGAAGCCTACATGGAAGGCGGTGGTTGTCGTACTGAGAGCAGGAGGTGAACGCTGGAAGCAATGACACAGGATGAGCTAGAATTGTTTCAGGAGACTGCTTTAGGTGATCCCAGGAGTTTACAATGTAAGGTGGATCTGGGAGCTAAGAGGTCACAGATGGAAGGATAGAATCTTTTCACACAGCAAACTTCAGTCTAGACAAATGGAGTTGGAGGGGTATAAAGAAGACATTGGGGTGTAGGTATTCATTAGTTTATAAGTAGGAACATGGCCAGCACTGTCTATTTAGTATTTATCAGAAAATAGGTCATAATAGATTCTATGTTTAACTTAACTAAAAAGAAGTGTTGGGTTCGTTTTTCCATTGATGTTTTTGTTTACCTGATTCATTCACTAAATATGTATACAGAGAGACCCTCTCATATGCATCAGGCTCAGTGATACTGATGAGTGATGCACAAGCAGGGATTTATCCTCCACAAAAGATCTTCAGCCTTTGGTAAAGAATAAATGCTAGCAGGGAGACCTCTGGGATTAGCAGTCCAGGCTTGGGCATGAACTGGATGCCAGGAAGATGAGCTGGTGTAAAGTCACATAGGGAAGACAGCCTTTGGTCATGGTACAAGGCAAAGAGAAGACATTAGTGAAAACATTTAAGGTAGTTGTGCTCAGACAGACCCTGTTCGCTTAGCTTTGGATTTAATACTGACAGTGCCCAATGGATGTTTTGAAAGTGGGAAGGGAAGATGCTGAAAAAGAAACAAAAGAAGGAAGTAACAAAAAAGGCCTACTTTGGTGACCACTGTGGACAGTGGGTTTAGAAGGCAGAAAACACTTTATGGTGTTTCTACACAGGTTCTACTGAGTCAATCAGTGCATATGGGTGCAGGTCATCCACTGGTGTGTGGGAAGCCTCCCAGTTGTCACACTGACAAAGAAAAGTATGTCTCCTTCCAGCTAGGGGTGGGGCTCTGTGATGACATCCATGTCTCACCCAGAGGACAGCAGCTCACAGCGCTTCCCTCCACTCCATGACTTCTAAGGAAATCATTAATGACGCCAAGGTGTGCAGCACAATGGCTGACACCGAATGCACCATGCATCTTTTCTAAATGGTTTGAATGTCACATAAGGATGGCTGTCCCTCTTAGACAATGAAGAAAATGAAGACACATTAGCAAAGGCTGAGCAAACAGTCGTGTAGTGTTCTATGTTCAGGTGGGGAGCTGTGAGGGGTGGCAAGGGGTCACAGGCTTTGACTCACGGCAGTCCATATGAAAGCAACCATTAGCAGTGGCTTCTTAGAAGAACAGCTGGAATGTGCTTCTGCTTAAAACATAACCGGCAGCCTTCCTGGGAGTGATGCCCTGACTTGCAAGGGTTTAATGACGTCTTGTCATCTAACACCTGTAGGGAGAAAGTCAGGCAAGAGAGGGCATCAGCACCTGGCAGTGCCCTAGATAAAGCAAGAGCCATGGATTTGTGAAGTCCCTATCTCTCCTGCCCAGGAAATAACTTTCTGTTCTAGTTCTACGTTCCTTGTCACCTTGATGTTAAAATTACCAGTGCTCTTACTCAGAGATAGTTTAAAATTATATCCTTCAATTAAGAAAGGAAAAAAAAGTGTTATCTATTCCCAAAGACTTCTTCTTTATATCCTTTGTATACAGCACAATGAGTGTAGCTGGTCATAAATTAACCTTGGAAACAGTTGCATTTCTGTAGTTCTGATAAAAATTTCATTTCTTTATTATTTTCCCCCACTGAGCACTCATTATTCACAGGAGCTGCTGACATCCTGAAAGCAAACTGTCTCCGTGGCGTTCGAGCACTAATTTGTGAAGTCTTAATTTCCTCTTCATCTTCATGTCTTCTGACTTCACATTCAACAACTGTTTAAATAAATTAAATGATCAGACATGAGCGAGCGTTTCCCAGATCTGCGAGAACTTAGGCTTTGAAAAGTGTTCCCAGCTTAAGGTGGCAGATGTCAGCTGCTGACTATCCACCATCCCCCTGCCCTTTGCTACAGACATGGAGGAAAGGAGCATGTTTTGGAACATGGAGATGCTATATACAATTAGAAGTATGAAAGGAAAAGCATAACATCTACACACCTTCAAATCACATGAAAGTCAACCTGACACATTGCATTTATAAATTGATTGCAAGGAAATCATCACCTATCACGACAGAAAATGAAACAGAAAAAAAAAAAAAAAAAAAAAAAAAACAACAACCAAGAAAGCCAATCATCTAGAAATCATAGTAATTATCAAAAATCACATTGATAATGATAATGTTTCAAACTGAAAGACAAATATTAATTTCATGTGAAGAAAATTAAACTATATGCTCATGGTATATTAGGAAATGTTTAAAATAAAACTAAATGGTATGTACAAGGCCCTTTTTTGATTTCAAAAATGACAAAATTAAGCTAATAATGATAATAAAATAAGAGAAAAATTTAAGGCAAAACTGTTAAATGATACAAAAGATAGCTTTATATTTAGACCACTGGTTTTACTAGGAAATGTTGTGGAAGTAATGAACACTGACAGGTGATCAAAAAACAGAAGGTAAAAACTTTTATTAATCAGTAGAACTTCAATTAAAGTTGCAAAATCTTTTCTCTGACAAGGTACACTTATATACAAAATAAATGTATTCTCAACCTTCATGCTAGTGTAACTAAAATAATTGGATGTCATGACATACACTATACTGTTATGAACTGCATAGCTTTATATGTGTGTACATTAGGCGACTCTGTGTATAACTTAATAAAGTGGTATGACAATAGATATGCTTTCCAGGCATCTATGAAGACTTTACAAAAACACATTACATGCAAAACCCAGAGTCCAAAATATAGTCTAAAATGAAGATATAGTACAAAAATGAAAAGTTGAACAAGTAGATATATTTGAACCCAATATATTGGTTAAAAGTAATAAAACAAAAACAATTTTGTTTCAAAACAAAGGGAAAGAATGCTTAACAGCTAACAATACGTTTTGGGATAAAATTTGATAGAAAGTGAATATAAAAACAAAATCCTAACAAAATACACAAGACTAGTCATTAAGAAGTATTTGAAATGTTTATTTAAAAAGAAGTAAAAAGCTAAACAGAAATTAAAAAATATTAAGTCAAGAAATCCACTTGTAAATGTAAGATCAATCCAATGCCTCCACTATGAAAACCAGTATGAGTATTGGTCAGAGAACTAAAATTAAAGCCAGGACATGATCTCACTATACTATTCTTAGGAATATACCCAAGTCTAGGTCAGCACACAGCAGAGATGCTTACCTTTCGTCCAGGTAAATTGCAGAGCTATTCACACCAGCCAAGCTATGGATTAAATCTAGGTGTCTATCACTAGATGAATGGATAATGAATATCACGTTTTACACAGATGCAAAGCTGAAAGAAATAATGTCATTTTCAGGGGATAGTGGATGGAATTATTATTCCTTATATTAAGTAAAATATGTCAGGCCCAGAATGACAAATAACATATATTTTTCTGATTTGAAGAACCTAGATTACATATACAGTCATATATATGACCTGAGTGCTTTCAAAGATGGGAAGGACTGATGGGAGTAGTGAGGGTGGGCAGGAGAGGGAAATATGCATTGGTATATCAGATACACGATATATTCAAGAAACACTGCCATAATGAGACTCATCAGTTTGTACAGAGACTATACATCAATACTAAAATGTTCTAAAGGAGAAATTTAGATCTGAAAAAAGAAAATGAAGTCTCTCTCTCTCTCTCTCTCTCTCTCTCTCTCTCTCTATATATATATATATATATATATATATATATATATATATATATATATTCAGCACTCTAATAAAAAGGCACAGGCTAATGAAGTAGATGTGTAAACATGACTCAACATTGTGTTGCGTACAAGAAACACACCTTAGCAACAAAGATAGACATTATCTCAGAGTAAAGGGCTAGAAAAGGGGTTTCCAAAGTGAATGGACCCAAGAAGCAAGCTAGAGTAGCCATCGTAATATCTAATAAAATAGACTTTCAACCAAAATTAATCAAAAGAGATGGGGAAGGATACTTCACTCTCATCAAAGGAAAAAAAATCTATCAACAGGGCATCTCAAGCCCTGAGCATCTATGCCCCAAATACAAGAGCACCCACATTTGTAAAAAAAAAAAAATTTTTTTTAAAGCTTAAATCACACATCAATAGTGGTAGACTTCAACACCCAACTCTCACCAATAGACATATCATTGAGACAGAAAATAAATGGAGAAGTAATGAAACTAATCCATTTCATGAATCAAATGGGCCTAATAGATGTCTACAGAAATTTTCACCCAAACACAAAAAAATATACCTTTATCTCAGCACCACATGGAACATTCTCCAAAATTGACCATATAGTTGGTCACAAAGCAAAGCTCAACACAAAGAAGAAAATTGAATTAACCCATTGTTCTTTATCTGATCACCATGAATTAAAGCTGTATCTCAACAACACAGAATAAATAGAGATCTTACACACTGAACAAACTGAACAACTCCCCACTCAATGACCATTGTGTCAGGGAAGAAATAAAGACAGAAATTAAAGACTTCCTAAAATTCAATGAAAATGAAGGCACAAGACATCCAAAATTATGGGACACCATGAAAGCAATGCTAAGAGGAAACTTCATAGCACTAAGTGTCTTCATTATGAAAAAACAAAAACAAAAACAAAACAAAGGAGAGATCTCATACTGCAATTTAACAGCTTACCTGAAAGCTTTAGGAAAAAACCAAAAGCAAACACCACCCAAAAGGAGTAGACAGCAGGAAATAATCAAACTCAGGGCTGAAATCAATAAATTAGAAACAAAAAGAACAACAGGAAGAATCAACAAAACCAAGAGCTGGTTCTTTGACAAAATAAACAAGTTGAACAAACCCTTAGCCAAACTAACTAAAAGGCAGAGGGAGAGTATCCAAAGTAACAAAACCAGAAATGAAGAGAGGGACACAACAACAGGCACTGCAGAAATCCAAAAAATCATTAGGTCTTACCTCCAAAGCCTGTATTCCACAAAATTGGACAATCTAAAGGAAATGGAAAACTATCTTGATAGATTACACTTACCAAAGTTAAATCAAGACCAGGTAGACAGTTTAAACCATCCTATAACCCCCAAGGAAATAGCAACAGTCATCAAAAACATCTCAACCAAAAAAAGCCCAGGGCCAGATGGTCTTAATGCAGAATTCTACCAGACTTTGAAAGATGAGCTAGTACCAATACTCCTCAAACTGTTCCACAAAATAGAAACAGAAGGAACATTGACAAACTCATTCTATGAAGCCACAATCAGAATGAAACTTAAACCTCAACAAAAAAAGAATTTCAGACCAATTTTACCATGAACATTGATGTATAATACTCAATAAAATACTAGCAAACCAAATCCAAGTACACATCAGATGCATCATCTGCCATGATCAAGTAGGCTTTATCCCAAGGATGCAGGAATGGTTCAACATATGAAAATCCATCAACGTAATCCACCATAACAAACTGAAAGAAAATAATCACATGGTTATCTCATTAGATGCAGAAAAAAAAAAAAGCCTTTGACAAAATCCAACACCCCTTCATGATAATAGTCTTGGAGTGATTAGGGATACAAGGCCCATACATAAACATAATAAAAGTTATATACAGCAAGCCAATAGCCAACCTCAAATCAAATGGAGAGAACTTCAAATCAACACCACTAAAATCAGGGACAAGACAAGGCTGCTCATTCTCTCCATATCTTTTCAATATAGTACTTGAAGTCCTAGCTAGACAACTAACGGAGACCAAGGGGATACAAACTGGAAGAAGTCAAAGTATTGCTATCATGTACAATAAAAGAACTTCTGGAGGTATCCTCATGCCTGGGTTCTAGCTATACTACAAACAAATAGTAATAACAACACCATGGTACTAGCATAGAAATAGACTGGCTGATCAATGGAACCAAGTTGAAGACCTAGAAATAAACCTGCACATTTGCAGACACTTGATTTTTGACAAAAGGGCCTAAATCATACAATGGAAAATGATAGCATCTTCAACAAATGGTACTAGTTTAAGTGGATGTCTATATGTAGAAAAATACAAATAGATCCGAATTTATCACCCTGCACAATACTCAAGCCCAAGTGGATAAAAGACTTCAACATAAAGCTGGACACGCTAAATCTGTTAGAAGAGAAAGTGAGAAAGAGCCTTGAACTCATTGGCACAGGAGAAAACTTCCTGAACAGAACACCAACAGCTCAGGCTCTAAGGCCAACAATTAATAAATGGAACTTCTTGTAACTGAAAAGCTGTAAAGCAAAGGATACTCCCAATAGAATGAAATGTCAATCTACAGACTGGGAAAAGATCTTCATGAGTCCTACATCTGACAAAGAGCTAATATCCAAAATACATAAAGAATTTAAAACATTAAACATCAACAAACAAAATAACCCAATTAAAAAATAGCACCGAGCTAAACAGAGAATTCTCAACAGAGGAATTTTGAATGGCCAAGAAGCACTTAAAGACATGCTCAGTGTCCTTAGTCATCAGCGAAATACAAATGCAAATGACTCTGAGATTCCATCTTACACCTATCTGAATGGCCAAGATAAAAACTGAAGTGACAGCACATACTGACGAGGATGTGGAGAAAGGGGAACATTCCTCCATTGCTGGTGGGGGTGCAAGCTTGTACAACCATTTTGGAAATCAATCTGGTGCTTTCTCAGAAAATTGGGAATAGCTCTACCTCAACACCAAGCTACACTAATCCTGGGCGTATACCAAAAAAACACTCTACCATACAACAAGGACATTTGATCAACTATGTTCATAACAGCTTTATTTGTAATAGCCAGAATCTGGAAAAAACTACATGTCCCTCAACCCAAAAATGGATAAATAATCTATGGTACATTTACACAATAAAATATTACTCAGCTATTAAACATAAGGAAACCATGGAATTTTCAAGCAAATGGATGGAACTAGAAATTATCATCCTGAGTGGTGTAACTCAAACCTAGAAAGACATACATGATATATACTCACTTATAAGCAGATTTTAGCCATATAATACAGGATAAACATACTACAATGCACCGACCTTTCAGCCTAATCAGCTTCCCTATTTGGCCCTGTGGGAAATTCCCACCCTCAGACACCAGCTGTGAGTCCTCTTCTCTATGCAGCACCTTTTGTTTTTCAGGCACTTCCACCTCTACCTTCAAACTCTCTTGCTGCACAGCTAACTCTGCAATCCTTTCCAAAGCGAGAAAATTGAGTGAGCCTTCTGATTTTCCTATGTCATCCACTTTTGTTTTTCGGACCCCTTCCTTATGTACTTTTTCTAATTGTTCAATAATTTCCCCCAATATATTAGAAAATGGAATATAGGAAGACAATGAAACAAAAACATAAAACCCCCCTCTCGGCACAAGGCGTTAGAGAACCCTGTGGCAACAGCTGTCATTTTGCTGACACCCCGAAACAGTATTTTCATACCTTCAAAACTTGTAGTTTCCTCTAGGCCAGTAGAAATTAAGTTAGCCATTATACTGAAGGCACTTATGGGTGTCACCTGTAGGCTTTTATCTTTTTAAACCCTCTTGATTTGGGGTTTTTTAAAGGCCTCTACCTCCCTCCCAACCAACCTGCCCTAGATAGTAGAGGAAAAAAAGGTTAATAGGGAAAATGGAAATAGACGTTTTTAGACTCATCTCCTTGGGGCAATTCTTCTCTTCCTCACCAGGATGCCCGCAGACCTGTTTAACAGCAAACCAGCAATTCAGCAAAAGCAAGTGCAACCACAACATTAGGAACCTCAAAGCATTCTCTGGAGCGTTTCTCTCTAGAAGCATCTTGAAGTGGAGTGATGAACACACAAGCTACATGAAGCTGTACATGCAAAAGTGATCTCTTTTTGTTTTTTTATTTTTGGGCTATTTATATACCTTTCTATAGTCCATACAGGATGTTTTTTAACTGACAAAGACCATGCCACCACATGAGGCAGCTCCCTTTCTAGTGGGCAGACTTCATGAACCCTCTCAAGAGGCAGTTTCACACCCCACACTTGAAATAAAAACAAAAACATGTTTATGTCCACTATAGTGGATGGAGGGGGAACACCATCCCACACACAAAAACTTTGACCCAAAACTTACTGTACCTACAAGATATGCAGTGATAAATATAGACGAGATAGAGCAGAGATTGAGGGAATGTCCAACCCAAGCCCCACCCCATGGGAGAGAGACAACCCCTGACACTATTAAAGCACTATGCTATTCTTGCAGACAGGAGCCCAGCAGAGTTGTTCTCTGAGAGACTCTACCAAGCAACAGTTTGAAACAGATGCTGAGACTCACAGCCCAACATTAGACAAAGTGTAGGGAGTCTTGTGAAAAAGTGGGTGGAAGGCTAAAAGGTGATGGGAGCTCCACAAGAAGACCAACAGAGCCAACTAACCAGAGGCCAAAGGGGCTTGTGGGGACTGAAGCACCAAGCAAGGGCCATGCATGGACTGCACCTAGGTCCCTGCACAGATATAGCAGATGGGCAGCTCAGGCTTTTTGTGGGTCCTCTAGTAAGGGGAGCAGGGGAGTTGTCTCTGACATGGGCTATGTTACTTGCTTTTTTGATCTTCCCCCTGGTGAGACTGCCTCGGCAGGCCACATAGGAAGAGGAGGCACTCAGACCCGATTCAACTTGATGAAGTGGGTGGGTGGGTAGTGGGGGCTCCCCTTTTCTGAGAAATAAAGGGGAAGGAGAAGAGGGAAGGTGTGACTGGGAGGAGAGGAGGAAGGGGCTACAACCAGAATGTAAAGTGAGCAAATAAATAAATTAAAAAATAAAAAAATAAAAGAGAGAGCAGACTTTTAAAAAAGGAATGAATAATAAGAAAATAAGAAGAAGCTTTATGAAAAATATTAAGCAACTTTCAGAAACATTTGAACGTTAACTAGGAAAATGTAGAATCTAGTAATAGAAAGAACATATTGAAATCCAAAAAACAAAAGACCCAAAGAAAGGTTAAAATGTAAGAGCTGACACTGTTCTGGTAACTCAACCCACTGAGCTAACCTCTTTCTTAAAACATTGCTGAGTCCAAAGGACTGAAGGTCGGTATCTAAGCTCTGGAACAAAGAAACAACTCAGGCAGTGGCTGTGGAGGCCAGGTTAGTGTCCTGCAGAGCAAAGTCAGGATGAAGAACCCGTGGAAACCTCCTCCTGCCCGGGGAGCACAGGAGACTGGAGAAAGCACAGCGCCAGGGATGCTTCTAACAGAATCTTCAGTTGCTCCCTCAAACATTTTTAAAGCTAAATTAATCTTCTGGAAGAGGTTCTAATAAAAGACCTGGTCTGCTTTTATGGAAGCATTTCTGGTGTGTCCTGACTTCCCGAGGTATGACGACCCTGAGGGGAGGTGCCTCTCTGGCTGAGGACAGAGTTTTGGTAAAGACTCCCATGGGACCCACCAGCCAATAGCCATCGGGGATGAGTCCATCGGGAGGGGAAGGGGGCATGGGAGGGGGCTTCACGATGAGTCAGTCAGTCCTGGGGTGGGGGCTCTAGAGTGATCCATATTATTTTCTTTGGCTTAGGGATAGATCTTTTTTTTTTTCTCACTATATTTTTTAAACGATACTGAATATTTTCTTTACAAGGTTTTGAAAATTGCCACCAAAGCAGCCCATTGTCTTCTGTGCTGATGTAAAAACATGGATGTGCTGAGTGTGGTGACAGATGCCGGCAATCCTATTCGCGAGGCTGAGGCAGAAAGACTGCAGGGAGGTTGAAACTAGCCGGTGCTGGACAGTGAATTCCAGGCTGGCCTGGACTACTTAGAAACGACAACAACAAAACACACAGATGGTCCCAGAGAATAGATATGTTCAATTCACCAATACTTATATTCCTAGAAAATTAGAACTACAAATACTAAAAGACCTAAGAAAAGTAAAATTACATGCATCTCTTAAAATTATATTTCATAGCATAGTTAATATGTTAATATATGGATTTTCAATGCATGAATTATATAATGCCAATTTTCTAAGACATGTATTATTTAAAATTTTACTTTAATTGCTACTGCTTAGAAATCTGGAAGCAGATCAAAACAAACTTAGACTCTATAATGTATGGATTCTGAATACCTTGTATTTTCCAAATTATCTAAAATCATCATAAAATTAACATTATTTATAAAACAAATTATATTGGATTATTTTGTTTTTATCAGTTTACAAATTTATATTCTATATAATTATACTGACAGATTTTCAATAAATTCAACATTTTTCAGTGTTATTTTTGGCACCATAATGAGCTCCCTTATCATGGCTGATGGCACTCACAGATATGAAATAGTCTTCAGTAACATAGTTATATTGTCTAGTTTAGGAACATGGTCCGGGAATGGAGTCCTGTGAGGAAAATTCTGAGTGCTTGTGAGAAAACTCCAAGAAAACAAAACAAGAGTGTGGCGACCTTACTTTTTTTCAAAAACATAGAACTATACTTTTGTGCCCCCTCCCGGGTAGCAGACAGGAGAAAGCTCACTTTAGGCTTTCTGGCTGCCGTTATGAGTTTATACGCCTCTATGGAAAAACATGTTTTTGCCACGTGCAAGCGTATCCTTGTGGTTATATGCAGACTGACCTTATGAGAACTTCACTCAGGTGACCTTTCTTAACCCTCGGGATACAAATTGTCTGATGCTCTGAACAACGTTGGCTATTGCATGAGACTTAGTTCATCCCATCTTTGGTTCATTTTCTCATGTTCTGGTCTACAAAGTGAGTCCAGGACAGGCAAGGCTAACACAGAGAAACCCTGTCTCAAAAAACAGGGGGAAAAAAAAAAGGTAAACAGTCTAGTAATAGTGGGCAACCATTAGAAACAGAAAGAGCTCTTTTTTTTTTTTTTTCCTTTGGAGGCCTCTGGTGTACCCATGACCAAAAACTCACAAGGAGGCATTGTCCCCCGGCCTTGGTGTTTTGTTTAATGGTCATGGCCTCTAGTGCAGTAGTACCCATACACGCTGAATGTCCCTCATCTGTCTTTGTGTTGCTTCTCCTCCCTCCTATTATGTTTGTTTCTAAAATTACAAAGCACTAGCTTTCCATTGCGCTTTTTCATGCCCTCTTCGCCTTGTCCAGCTCTCCCTATCGCTTCCCTCTTACTTCATAGATCCCCTCATGCCTGTTTAAACCTTTACACCTCGGAACACCACCCATCTTTGTGGCAATAGGTACAGAATCAGAGCTGTAACCCAGCTGGATAAGTCCTCCTCGCTGTCTACCTGTCACAGCGCCGAAGGGTCTTTTGCTGGAGGAGAAAAGGCATCCTTGGCCTCACCCAGCTATGGAACCTACAGGCCACGGTGCCGACTTAGCAGACAAGAGTTTCCTAGTGGTACAATAGTGGTTTAATTGTGATGGGGGTAACCAGCTTTTGGACTTGCGGCCAAAAGATAATCTGTGCCTACGACTGTAAACCCAGTCAAAAATTACTCCTAAGAAATGGTCTCTAGAAGAAACTTACTCCTGTTTTTCAGTTAAATTGAAACATCACTACACTGCCTTAATACTTAGGTTTATGCCCATAGATGAGTGCTGTTTTTTGTCTTAATCAGAGACGTGCCTCTGTGTAGTGACCAGCAGTCAGTGTAGAGACTCATAGCTGCTCGGGTGTCTGAGAATGGGTGGCTGAGGGCTCAGCCTTAACCAACGTATTTAGTCCACCTTCCCTGATATGCAGAGAACATTGTAGAAAGGGGATTGAAAATGGCTAATGTCTAGAAGATGGGAAAGAGGTCTAGGAACTGCTTTTGGGGCAGGGCACAACACGGCTGTAGGAACTGCTCTTGGGGCAGGGCACAACAAGGCTGATGAAATCACGCTCCCACAGGAGCTGAAGTGCCTGTCTGCAGTCAGGCATGGGCTCTGGAGAGCATTATGATGATTCTGGGAGAGGATCAGTCCCTGTATGTTCACTAGTGGGCCCACAAGGCTCCCACGGACAGTTCTAACCCCCGATTATATACATGGTTCTAGCTAAATGCAGTGGGCCATATAACAAAATAAAAAGTTGTTAGTGTGGAAAACGGACTGATCGGGTGGAGGAGGAGGCTTGGAAGAAAAAAGGAGATAACGGGGTACGGTGGAGATTCTGGGGTGTGGTAGGGTATGAGAATAACCAGAATGCATTACATCCATGCATGGAATTGTTGAACAACAGATTTACCTAGTGATAAATATTGACCGGAAAATCCCATAAACAAAGACTCCATTAGATTCAAACTGTATGCCATTCCGAGCAGGGTGATGAAGACTTGCGCCTGCTTCATCTTGCCTGGGATACGAACCATCATGCACAGTGTATATGTATTTACCCCACAGGGCACTTAGCTGTATTAGTTATATTTCTCATTTCTCTGACAAAGTACCTGACCAACAGCAACTTAAAGGAACAAAGATCCATCGTGGCCGATGGTTTGAAGGTGCAGTCCATTGTGGCAGCAAAGACATGGCCTATGGAGTGGCTCTTACCTGTGGCAGCGGGAGTGTAAGGATGCCTGCGCACATCTGGGTGGATTAAGGAGCAGAGAAACCATGCTTAGCTGGTACGCAACTGCCTTTCTTCTCTTCCACTTCTTGTTCAGCCTGGAACCCAAGCCCATGAGAGACTGACACTCAGATGGAGGTGGATCTCCTCTTCAAAGTACCTCGCAGGCACACCCACAGATGGGCTCACTAATGCCCTCACCATTCCTGCTTGGACAGGTCAACATCATAGTGAGCATCTCGATTGTGAGACTCAGGGTAGCTGTATCTTGGTGCTGGGCTCAAGTCAGTTCTTTCTTTACCTACTAATAGCCCCAAAGACAGTTTTGAAATGTCAAAGAGAAACTGTGAGATGCTTCATTTAAATAAAAAAAAAATGTGCTGGGTATTGCCATAAGTCCCAGGAGGCCAAGGCAAGATCGCTTAGAGTTCAACACTAGTCTGTGATACACGGCCAGATCCTATCTCAAAAAACAGTATAGTCAATAACAATGAAAAACTAAAAGTGAAAGTAGACCATTGAGATCTATAATAATAATAATAATAATAATAATAATAATAATAATAATAATAATAATAATAATAATAATATCTAATCATCACCTACTTGGAACCACTGATCATATAGCTTCTAGGATAAGGGTGATGTGGTGAGAGACCCATGATTTTTTAAGATAAATCAAGGGCATAAACCTTAGGTTTTCTCAGTTTTTCTCTTAGATGAGGTTTTTCTTGGAAGAATGTAAAAGCCCCCCACCTCGTGTGTGTGTGTGTGTGTGTGTGTGTGTGTGTGTGTGTGTGTGAGATCTATGAGTGTGCATGTGTCTGTGTGTACATGCCCGTGCCTCTCTGTGTATGCATTTGTGCCTGTCAGTGTATGATTCTGTGTTCAGAGGGCATGAGGATCATGTGTGTTTAATTTCCACTGTTTTCTGGAACACATCTTGTGGCTCTTGCAATTGTTAGAAAGTCACTGTCCCTTTTGCGTGATTCCCACTAGAGAGGAATTTGGTTAAATGATCTTTTCTTATGGCTAAAAGAATTCTCACTCATAAGCAGGGCAGGAACCCACAGTTTCCATTCCACAGAAGAAAAAGAAAATGACAAATTGTGTTACTTGAGAGAAATAGTTCTAACCTGGAATTTCTGCCCTTGCTGCATTATAAAAGCCAGCTATTTTGCTTTGGGTCTCAACCACATCACAGATTGAGTGCGTGGAGAGGACCACATTAGCCTCCATTTTTTGTTTATTTTCCTTCTGCTCTGGTTTCCTCTTTTCTTTTCTAACCTTTCTCTTTGAAAGGATTCACAGGTCCTTTTTATAGAATCCTTGCTTCTCTTTCGCCATGTTTTCTCTAGTCTTTATCTCGCCCCCCCCCCCCAGCAGGTGGCATTCCATCTTGTGGCTGGTTTTAAAGTACTCAGGTGGGTGAAGAGAGGGGGGATGTTGAGAAGCAGTCTTAGAAACTGATGTGTTTGAGAGCCTGTGAAAAATTCCCTGACCTCACAAACTCTCTCTGGTTTCAATCCTCATATTCTTTGTCTTTTATAGCTTTTATGGTTTCGCATTCAATGACCACATTTATATCCATAGTGCCAATTTCCAGAGTTTGATTCTGTGGATTTGATTTCTACAAATCCCACCAAGTATTTGACTGTTTTTTTCATCTTGTATCGAGGTCTGACAAAAACACCACAGAAAACAATTATTCTTGACATCACAACAGTTTAATATGTTAACGTATTCATTAAATTGTGCTTCACATCAATGGGAATCCTCAGCTCTACAAACTATCGTTTTTAAATAGCAATAAAGGTTGATAATGTCACAATATAGTCTCCTGTTAACCAAGTTCATACATACTGCACAGAAACAAAAGAGGAAACACCCCCTAGGAGAAATAATTTGCATCTATTGAATAACTATCTTACATCTAAAATGGGGCACCAGATAAAGATTTCAATTTTTCTCTAACATTGATTTGATACATTAAAGAAGAAGAAGAGGAAGAAGAAAAGAGAAGAAGAAGAAGAAGAAGAAGAAGAAGAAGAAGAAGAAGAAGAAGAAGAAGAAGAGGAAGAAATGCAAGCAAAACTGGGAGAAAAATCATGGTCACATGACCCAAATAAAGCATGACAAGAAGATGGAAGATGTGTAGTCATGAGTAAGTCACATAAAACTGCTTGTCAGGACATTTTTTCCTCAGCAAGAGCCGAGGATTTATGGCCCTGATCTCTGTCCTTTCATGAGTTCCCACAGGGAGGCAGAGCAAAGACCTCATACGGTGCCCCTCAAAGTGCTGAAGATAGACAGTTTCAGTCTTTCCTGTGGAGATTGACGAAGAAGACAGGCTCCAGAAACACCTGCACGTCTGTGTCTGCAGATTCCGCATCCCAGCATTCCTCCAGACTACCCCCAGTCCTTGCCTAGAAATGTAGAGGCTTGCAAGCTTTGCTGGTGTTCACAACAGGCCAGTCCTCTGCAGGGGCGGTCAGTTCTGTCAATACATTGCGAAGATGGGTCCATGAGTGTTCTAGCTGAGAGACCACAAAACTCAACATGCCCCCACTTGCCCAGTAAGGCTCACTCCGTTTCAGAGAATTCATCCAGATGAGTCCTGGTGAATATTATGAGAACAGAGCTGGCATTGGCTAGTGCCCAGTAGAAACAGAACAGTATAAAAAGGGAAGCCAACGATATCAAAGGAACTGCTGTCTGCTCCCCAGAAGTCGGCAGCCCAGGTACTCAGCCAGGAGGCATCCAGGTAAAGTTCTGGTGACCAGTAGAGGCACAATAATGATGAAAAAGGAAAACCTAGACTCACAGGTGTGATCACATCAGAGTATTCTCGCCTGTGTCGGGTGCAGTTCTCTATGTAATCCCCGCCCCCACCCCTCCCCACACTTAGCCTTCCAACCCTGACGCTCTGAGCCCACCTCACGGGTCACCATCTCCCATTGTGCTTTTCTAAGTGGCTAGAAGAATTTAGTTATGTGTTTTGGGGCTACCCTTGATCTCAGGGGGATAGCTGCGTCTTCACCGTGTTCACACATTGCGCTCACTGCCTGGTTATTTTAACCATTGTCTTTCTCTCTTTCGGTGCTCTGCCTCTCTGAGCCCTACCTTCTTCTATGGCTGTCCTGCTGCCCATGGTCCTCCACTTCTGCTTGATCCCACTCTGACCTTCTTCTCACTCAGACGACATGTCTGAGAAAGAATCAGATAAGCTGGGTGAAGCTGCTTACTTATTACGACAGTTCAAAGTGAGTCATCTCCTCAGCAACGGGCAAAGAGACCCAGAGAATACCAAATAAAACGCATAATAACTATAACAATATGTTGCGGATAATACCAGTGACCTAGAGAGGAAGTGAAGGGGGGGGGGGTTTGTGAGCAGGGTTCTATTGATCACCCCTAAGCTTTCCTAACGGGCAGCCACTGATTCTCAATTTCCTGAACGCTGAGTATCCCACTGGAGTTGGAAGCTTAGCCCCCTCAGTTCTGCATACTGGGTAGTTTTGGAGGTGGAATAGAGTTGGCACACAGCTGGAGGTATTTGAGTGTCTCCCTTGAATTCATGTGTTTTTCTTAGACTCCCCTGGACCTCTGAGTATTTCATCCTAGTAAGAGACTCCTTCACTGAGGCAGAGCTGAGAGTCTACTGCGCTGGTCCATGGTGTTTTCTAGGTCACTCACTGCAGCTCCACAACATGTTGAAGAAAGACAGAAATCAATAAAGATTTAGATTTCATATTCTTGCAATTCCCAGTCCCAGGACTGATGCCAAGCAGCATACAGCAGTAGGAAAAGCTCCAAGGCTGAAAGACCACGGGCTCTGAGCACCTTTCTTGCAAATGAATGAGAGATGGGGGGATCTTTCAACATCTCTGAATCTTCATGCCAAATGAAGAAATGTAAGAGAATGGAACTGTCAGTCAGTACATAAGATGTAAGTCAGGCCAAATGAGATACCACACGAAAATGTTTTGAAAAGCATTAAATGCTGACAAAGAAAAATTTAATCTCATCCTTTGTAAAACTTATGAGAAAACAATGCCACTGAAAAGACCTGGCATTTTTTTCTTTTCCTTGTGTACTTGTGGACTAATAGTTTTTAATCAGCATTAGTTTTCCATTGTTTCTTTAACAATAGAGCTCTTCCACATATGAAGACACCAGCAGTGAATAAAAAAGACGTGTTCTAGCTGGATTCTAGCCAGTGAGACATGATCTGCAATCCCTCTGCTCGCACTCCACTCGCTCAAGTGAAGATAAGATGGCTGTGGCTCCCAAAGCCAGCATGGGCCAGGAGATGTTAGGGTGGAAAAGCAATAAAAATTATTAGTGCCCAAAGATTTTTACTTCAAACTTTTGATTAAATTTTTCATAAACACATCTTTAATTTTTGAGTAACTCATAATCTTCCCTAAGTGTTGCCAACATTGATTGGTAAGGTTGTTAATTATTTTCTCCACTATCAAGAGTCGGCTTCTAAGAAGCTGGGAGGAGACAAAAAGAGTGTCTCTCTCAGTACACAACAAAATGTGAATAAAATGTATGTGACACACACACACCATACATTCTCACACACACACACACACACACACACACACAAAATCACTGCAAAATGTGGAGAGTCAGACAGACACACCACACACTACAATATTCAAACAGACAGACAGATGGTCAGATACATACACACATATGGAATCTCACAACATGCAAACAGACACTCCCTAAACACCCTGAAAAATGTGAACACACATGCTACACATACACGCACATGCCACACAGACACACATATACACACATGTAGGCACACACACATCACACATAGACACACACACACCACCACACACACCATACCACACACAAACACACCATATCACACACAGACACACACCACAGACGTGTATATATCACATACAGACACACACACAGAGACAGAAAGACAGACAGACACACACACACCACATAGCCCATATATTCTCCAATCCACTTTTTTTATCCTGCTACTGCCAAGAGAATGGAGGGAGGAGCTCCAGCCTGAGGACCAGCAGAGTCACAAGAAGGGGCATTAGCTGGGGATTGTCTTCCTGTTAGGCGCTGGACATCTCTGCAGTTAGAGCTGATGTGGTTCGGGACCGAGGCTGATGCCTTCCCCTGCGACTATCACTGACATCTCTTCCGGCAGCATCAGCCAGCATGGAGCTGTGCATTCAATTTTCAGATAGCACACTGCATCCCACCTCTACAGTTCCGTCAACACAGAACCCTGGGGACATGGCCACTGCGATGCTTCTGAACGGAACCATACATGTGAGGAAGCCCACGCTACTCCTTCCAATTTTCTTAGCCCTGACCTGGGGGCAACATCAAGATGGCTTCTCCTCCTCACACTGTCCTGCTGTCTGCTCTCAACCTGAGGGAGGCTCATACACCATGCTCTCAGAAGTGAGGCGTTGGATGCCTTTTGATATAAGCCCTAAGGTTCCAGAGGAACAGTGTGAAAATAGCAGGGGACACCTCCAAGAATTCCTTGCCAAAATGTACAGTAAGTTTGAAAGAATCAAGCTGATGCTTTCTAGCCTGTTTTGACTTTCCATTTGAAAAAAATACTGAGCTGTGTGTGTGTGTGCGAGGGTGCACACATGTGCATGTGTGTGTCTCACATATGTTCGCATGCATCACAGTTGACAGTAGAGGCACGATTTTCAGGTTTCCATTCTGGCAGAACACTGGATCTTAACAACTGAACGTATTCTCATCCATGCCTGCGGTCTCCTTCCCTGCTTCCTCCTTTGGAGCAAATCATCATAAAGAGACATGTATATTTTGAGAGTCTCATCTCTACCAACTAAAAAGCTAGCTGTCCCCTTTAAATTTACATCTGTGTGTAGCTCCCAAGTTGCAGTGGCCAAAGAAGTCATCCATCTCTCTCAGCTCTTTAGTGGGATGGCGATGAGGAGAGAAGGGGGCGGGGTCACTGCGAGTGTGGTCCCATCACTCTATATAACCTCTGTGGGTCGGTAACAAACTCTCCAGAGGTCTGACATCTGGCTTCTTACATACTTGGAGGAACATACCCACCACATGTGTGACACAGTGTAGCTACAAATCTTGTACTCTGTGGACAGCCAGGTCTTCCTTGCTATTTCTAAGGACAACTTGTTCCACCTGTGGTCTTCATTTTCTCGCCGATATAATGAAGACTCTGCTCTATATAATGAAGTATCTACCCCCTTAGGCCAAATATATTTATGGTATAGCAGTGGGCTTCTCTTAGAACACGACACACGATGGCGTCCACTGATATCATCTCCTGTGGTACAGGAGATGCCAACCACAGTGTGAGAAAAAACAAAACAAAACAAAACAAAAACAAAAACAAAACAAAACAAAAAAACCAAAGCCACTTATCCATTGGAATCTGCAAGAGATGCTAGGCTCCCTTGTACCAGGCACTCAGCAAATACTGGGAGAGAATGGCCTTTCAACTCTGGAAAGAGCATTCTGAAGGCCCAGGAAGTGGCTTATGTAAAGCTGGCTTAAGCATCAAACATGCAGGACATCAATGAAATAGGCTTTCCAATCTGATTAGGGGCCTGGAGCCTTAGGCCTTCAGCTCCTTGAAAGGATTAATCTTATCAATTGGTGTAAAACCTTCTACCCTCTCTGATCTTCCAATTGAATGCCAGCCTAAGACTTTCTATTCCTTCCTCCGTATTCCTCTCCCCAGAAGTTATTGCCGCTGTGGATTGGAAAGGGCAAAGCCAAGGAACCTAGTGCAATGCAGCCTGTTTTCGGTTTCATACACGGTAGCTTGGTTCTCTGGTTGTGGCTGCAGAACAGGCAATGATCACGCAGGAAGACAGCAGTTCAGAGGCACTGCAGATGCTGGGTGCAGCATCCTTCTGAACCCCGTGGGATCGTCTCCGGCCTCTTCGTGGACTGACCTGGAAAGTATGGTCTGTCCTTATTGGCTCAGCCCCTGTTCTCTTAGACAAGTTTGTTCGAAAATGTCCTTTGTTTTGTGACAGCAGAATTGTGCCCCACAGAGCTAGAAGACTGACATTCTTTTGACAACTGAGGTTCTAACGCTAGGTTAGAAATGGGGGCTTTCTTCTGGTTTCTTTACTCTCACTCTTGTACATTTTTAAAAACTTATTCTTTATCTGAAAGATTAACACTGATAAAGTGCAGTCTCCTTAGGCATTACTAAATTAGTGTGTTTCCCCCAACTGTCCCACCAGCATTCATTTCTCAGGCCATAACTCACCCTACCTTGTGTCCACTCTCTGCTCCCTAAAAGACAGACTGGACACATGGCTTAGGGCTCTGATGTCAGAGTTTGCAGGCGAGGGGTCTCTAGCTATAGTCAGGATTACAGTGGTCTTGTTTAAAACCAGCTGCAGGGACAAACCATGTTATTCATTACTTAAAACCCATTTCAACAGTTCCTCAATTAAAAACTGAGTGAGAAGGGTCATCCAAGGGCAAAGGGTCTCTCTCTCTCTCTCTCTCTCTCTCTCTCTCTCTCTCTCTCTCTCTCTCTCTCTCTCTCTCTCTCTCAATGTTCTTTTGGGCTAAACCTGCTGCATTCAGCAGACTAGCCAAACCATGCATTTGTTTTCCTGTGTGCTTCTGTGGCGTCCAGGTTCCCAAGCTGACCCACCGAGAGTAGCAGAGATTCTACAAACGTTCTCCGTTTTTGTTTGTTTGTTTGTTTGTTTTTGGCCTCCCTTGACCCCCTCTACAACGGTCTGTTGGATACATTTCTATCCCACTTAATATCAGCCATCAGAAAATAGTGTAGAAAAGGAAACGGAACAAGATGGAAAGTTTCCAGCTGGATTGAAAACGAAGACAAAGAGGAAGCAGATGTCCGAATTAACCGCCAGAGGTCCTCAGCGTGGCCCTACTTCTTCAACGCCATCCAACGGAAGCACAAGACGCCTGCTTACATCCCCTTCCTAACCAGGAGCCAGCAGAGGGTCACCACCTAACCACCTGGCTGTTGTAGTCCTCGGTGACAGTCCCCTCTGTGGCCCCATCCTCTTTGGGCCACCGATGTGCTCTGTGCTCCCGCTGCAACCTCCGCTCCTCACGCCTCTTTTGGCGGTCCCTCTGGTGCTCTAGCTGTTTAGTGTGATGGTAGCGTTGCTGGAAGAGATCTTTTGCGTACTCGTAAAGCTGCATGTCGAGGAAATTCAGTTCTTCGATGTGCTGGCGGGCTCCCTCATTGATGTCCACGTTGGAAGCCCGTGTGATGTTGAACTGTGTGAAAGGAGAGATGAACTTCAGGTTGAATGTCCTCTCAAAGAGAAACTGTGTTTTCCTCTGGAACTCGGTGAGCCCGAAGAAGGCCATGCTCTTCAGGTTGCTCTTGGCACTCTGCAGCAGAACGGTGTTTCGCTCGCTCTCGTTCATGAAAGTCAAGTTGTAACAGCCCACCAGGCTGAGGTCTGCGAGCATGCGCACCTGGCGGTTGTTGGCCAGGTTGTAGCTGCAGTCCATGAATTCCCGCAAACTGACCCCAGACCAGTCATCCCCAGGGTAGCAGGTAGGCAGCTCATCCGGGGTGGGGCTCCTTCCATCACACATATGGAGAGAGGTTTTCCACGTGGCCCCTCTCTGGACATGTTTCCATTCACTCAGGTAACGCGACACTGGGTCCCGCAACATTGTGATGTAGTAGAAATTCCTGGAAGAGATTAGAGAGGAGGTCAGTGGTTGAGTTTTGTCGTTATGAATCGCCGGTGACTGTAGCAATGCCAAGTGGATGCGTGCTACCGCCCATTGCCCAAGGGAGACAATCGGCCTGAATTCGCACTGACAAATTGTGTTCTCCTATCTTGACATCACGGACCAAGTGTCAGTCCTAAGTTTATGAAGACTTTTCTATCCTTCCGAATGTGGACGGGATAGATGGGAGCCAAATGAATCATTTATTTACTGGTTCACTTACTCAGCAGTTAGTCACCGATAAGTACCGATGGCTTTAGTTTGTTATATGTAAAGTAGACGCCAAACGCTGAAAAATGTGCTCCTGCCACCCCCCCCTCCCGGAAATGGAAAGGTGTTACCCATCAACTGTTTTACTTGAGCTTTACGTAAAACTTTTCTAAGTTTGTACACGTCACTGCTAGAGAAAGAAGCACACGATGAATTGAAGTATATATCCAAGGTCAGAGGACTAAGAATGTCAAGACCAAAGCCCAGTTCTTCATCTTTTCTCATGACAGTGAGACTCAGATTTTAAGCTCAGGAGGGAACAAGTGAACTGCTCATCACACCCTTGCCACTTGAAGTGCATAAGAAGAGGCCTGAAGTCCACTTTTCAAAGAATCCACAGAGAGGACTACAGAAAAACAGAGTACACGCGAGTCCTCTGAGCTATCTTCCATTTCTGAAACCCTACTTTCCTCCTTGTATTTCCAAAGAATCCAACTTGATCCTGTCAGTCCCAGTCCAGTTCTTGTCTCATTTCTCGGAGCCTGCTCTAGAAACATAGGGCCAATCGTGTAGACTCAGAGTTGCCCTGGGGACACAAGTGTAGTTCTCACAGTGATCCACGTAGAGCCCCAGGCAGCCCCCTATAAAAGGCCTTGCATGCTTCCAACTGGCCAAGAAGTGGCCTGCTGTGGCCGGAGGGGAAGGACTATTGTGTAGCATGTCTACCCTCTGCTTGCCCTTGTCCCCAAGAAGGAGAAGACACAGACATGTGAGCTTGTTCTGTCTTAGTGTGTGTTCTTTGAAGAAGCATGACAATAAAGTAAGCAGATACACACACCTGATAGATGATGGGTGGATAGGTAGGTAGATGATAGATAAATGACAGGCAGATGGGCGATTGACAGGTAGATAATAGATCTACAGTGCTGCTGACTCAGAGGTGAGTGCATAGTAATTCTTTTTGTTTTTATTTAGTATTGAATAAACTAAGAATTTGAGAAGACAAGATGTCTTCAAAGATTACACTGGTAGTAAGTTATAGAACTTGGATTTAATGAGATCTGCCTTCCTCCCAGAGAACTCTTTCTTTGCAGTCATATGACAACAAAACAAAAAACTTTTGAAAAAACATTCAGCATGGAACTTGCTCTATATTAGCCAAAATAAACTACATGAGAAATCTTTACACACTCAGCTATAACAATAAAGATAGTTGGAAGATGAGTGGTGAGTTGTTTTTATTCTGATTTTCAGACATAATTGATAAAGCATTTTCTTTTACACCATGCCGTTGCTTATATCCTGCTATTTTCAATGCAGAGCCTCACCACAAATAGCTAGGAATGTGCTAAGGAAACTTCAGGATTTAGCCAGCACTCGGTGCCTTTCGCTGCAGTGGGAGAATTCCCTGGCACCGCCTTGGGCACTCAGCCTGAGGCCTGGCATTGCCCATCAGCATTTTTTATGACATTGTTATCTTTTTGCATTATGGAAGGATGATCCATCAGTGGAAGAACATGCCCTAAGAGGCATGCAAAAACCAGGAAATACATGACCTAACTTTTGAGCTCCCATTGCTGATCAGGTTCAGCCTGGAGTGGGCTTCGTCCACTGCGGCTGAGGGTTAGATGGTGACGGGCTTAGTGCCAAAGGCTTCATATCTCATCACCGCAGCAGAGACTCGCCTTCCTTCTGCAAACAACTTCATAATAACTACTATGGATACAGTAATGAGAAGGATGTAACTCAGGGGGTTATGCTCGCCAAGCACACTAGGGCAGTGGAATTTAAATTAGAAATGTGTTCAATTGAGCCGACTTAGAGCACAAATGGAGTATTATTAACTTTCCTGTTAGTTATACCAAGTGGAAGACATACAGAAGCATTTCAACAACAGTGGGATCCAGTGAGAGCAAGATTCAAGTTCTGTTATGTGTCTCAAATTTTATAATTGCCACATTAAAAAAAGTAACAGAGTTAGGAGTGTATGGAGGTAAGACTTCCAAAGTAGTGACATCAAGACCCATGTTAACTTCTAGGACCCTCTGTATCCTTTTATTTTGCTATTCTCCCATGCGTCTCTCATTTAGAGTCCCAATAGGATGCCTTCCCCTCTGTCCCAGTTTCCTGGTAAGTGAAGGCTTTCGTGGGACATGCCCCTTGGGCTAGTATGCAGATATAAGTGAGTATATACCATTTGATTCTTTCTGCTTCTGGGTTAACTCACTCATTATGATCATTTCTAGCTCAATCCATTTATCCACAAATTTCGGGAATTCCTTGTTTTTAATAGCTGCCCCTTCCCAGATCTAGCCAATGGTCAGAATATTCTCCACAGTTGAGTGGAGAGTGGGATATGACTTTCTCACGTACTATGGTGCCTCACATTTGACCATGTCCCCTGGAGGGGGAGACCTGGTGGCACTCAGAGGAAGGACAGCAGGTAGCCAAGAAGAGACTTGATACCCTATGAGAATATATAGGGGGAGGTAATCCCCCTCAGGAACAGTCATAGGGGAGGGGAATAATGGGAAAATGGGGGGGGGGGAGGAATGGGAGGATACAAGGGATGGGATAAACATTGAGATGTAACAAGAATAAATTAATAAAAAATAAATAAATAAATAAGTTTTTAAAAAAAAGACCCATGTTAATCTGCAAAATCACTTTTAAAAATGGTGTTATCTCATTTGAGAATACTAGAGTTAGGATTTCTGGTAACTTTGCTTTATCAGATATTAAGTGGGCACATGGTTTCAAAGTGCGTTTAAAATGACCTTGGGTTCAAACTAAACTATTTAACTTCATATAGCATTTAATAATGCCTAGTGGTGTTTATATGATTAAAATAAATCTCAGGCATCTTTGCAATTTATTACCCGAAGGAGTCAACTGGTTTATAAAATTAAATCTGACACCAAGACCTAAATCTACAACACAGCTTTGGCACCTATGTCTCAGGAGTGACTGTGGAGGGAGGGGCGGAAAGACAGCAAGAACCAGAGGAACAGGGATTTTTCTGAGAGCTGTACCTATCCTAGGAATGTTAGAAAAGTTAAGAGTCATGAAGACTCACCAATATGGGTGCCTACACATGAGGTAAACAAGGAGGACATCAATGGACATGTTAGCCTGTAATGCGGAAATCTCACAAGCTTTATCTCTAGGTAAAAACACAACAGGCTGCTAAGGGATGCTGAGTGCAAGAGAACCTCCCAAGCAAAGAGTATGCCACTCGGTGATCCAATACCAAGTGGGGAAACACTAATATAAGCAACAGCATATGGACAGAGTAGATTGAATTACATAGTTACTCTCTCTGTCTCTCTGTCTCTGTCTCTCTCTGTCTCTGTCTTTATCTCTCTCCCCCGCGCCTCCCTCTCTCTCTCTCTCTCTCTCTCTCTCTCTCTCTCTCTCTCTCTCTCACACACACACACACACACACACACACACACACACCAGTGATAAAAGAAAAGGAGCCATGAATTTAAAGGAGAGCAAGGTAGGTACATGGGAGAGTTTGGGGGAGGAAGAGGAGGGGAAAGTATGTGGTTATGTTATAATAAACCTTTTAAAAGTACAAGAATAGGACCTAGAAGAGTATTTGTACCAGTGAGTCCAAGTTGTCCTATGCGGGAACTTTGGCCATCGGTGGCTAACAGAGTTTATGAAGTGGTTAGCCAGACATTCACATGCAGATTTCACCTGCTTCTGTCCTGGATTGCAGCGGAAATACAAAATCAGAAAAACTGTAAAAGTAAATATAGAATCAAAGGATCGAAGTGCATCCAACTAATGAAGATAAAAAGCAGATTAAATTTATCTTTTATCATGTGGAAATTTTCTTTTCTGTGACTTGCTTCTTTTTCACACACAAGACAGTAAATCTTCATGAATTTTGCCTGCACCTAGGCCACACACACGCCCGATTTTAACGGTTGACAGAGCAGGTGCCCCTTCCTGATGTGGTGCTGATCTGCAAGGTTTCCTTCCCCGCAGCGCCCGTGTCCTCCCCGCAGCGCCCGTGTCCTCCCCGCAGCGCCCATGTCCTCCCCGTAGCGCCCAGCGCCTGTGTCCTCCCCGCAGCGCCCGTGTCCTCCCCGCAGCGCCCATGTCCTCCCCACAGCGCCCATGTCCTCCCCGCAGCGCCTATGTCCTCCCCACAGTACCCATGTCCTCTCCACAGCACCCATGTCCTCCCCGCAGCGCCCAGCGCCTGTGTCCTCCCGCAGCGCCCGTGTTCTCCCCACAGCGCCCGTGTCCTCCCCGCAGCGCCCATGTCCTCCCCACAGCGCCCATGTCTTCCCCGTAGCACCCATGTCCTCCCCGCGGCATCCATGTCCTCCCCGCAGTGTCACTGGTGATAGCGGAGCTTGTTCATGGTGAGAGACAGTTAAGCTGTGCTGTGCTGTGCCCTGGAGCACTGGGTCCTTCCTGTCTCGCCTTCACTTCCGGCGTCCATCACGCGCTCCCCACCATCACACCCCACCTTCCCACAGGGTGAAAAGGAACAGGGGAGCCAACAAGGGTCTGGAGCCTCTGAAACGGAGCCGAACACACCTTTACTCCTTTAAAGATTTTCTCTCAGGTATTTTGTCTTACTGACAGAAATCTAACACACCTCCCATGTCTGAACAACGGTAACTGGTAACTCGCTTTCTTCTACTCCCATAATTGTCAATTCGGTCTCTAATAAAATTATTCATTTTCTTAAAATGTGAAACTTTAGTTTTTAGGCACACTTGTTTAATAGTGGAATAGAAGGTAAAAATGTCTTAAAATAATAAGGCTGAGATACAGAGTCCTCTCATTGCATTCTGTTCCTTTAGCTCCATTGCCTAGGCCTAGGGAGAGTATCCTCCCTCAACCCACTCCCGTGTGTGCGTCTGTATGTGTGTGTGCGTCTGTATGTGTGTGTATGTGTGTGCGCGTCTGTATGTGTGTGTATGTGTGTGTGCGTCTGTATGTGTGTGTATGTGTGTGTGCACGTGTACATGCGTGTGTGCGTGCATGTGTGCATTTGTGTGTGCATGTGTATGTGCATGTGTGCACTTGTGTGTGAATGTGTGTGTGCATGTATTTGCATGCGTGTGCGTGTGCATGCGTGTTTGTGTGTGTGTGTCTATTTACTGATAAATTACTAATCCATTTTCCTCCTTTCACCTAGCCAGACATTCATATGTAACTCCCCTCCCCCCACACGGACGGACCCTTCTCTCCCTCACACAAGCACAGAGCACTGGGGAAGCTCCCGGATTAGCCATGCTCCCACAGGGACTTAAGGCACTAGTGGTTTTGATGAAGGGAGAGAAATGCTAAACACCAATTAAGGGGCAGACCTGCCAATCTCCTTGAACCAGAACCGGTTCCTCAGACATATAACTCTATTTGCCTTAGTGACAGCGTCTTCTCCCTAGATCTCTTACTTGCCACCCATTCCACTGAAACTTGGGTGAATTCACTTAGGAAAGCCTAAAGTAAAGTGAACTCTTTATAACTGCCAGGCTTCTGGCTCCAGGACAATAATGACAAATGCATTTGTGCACAGGAAAAAAAATCAGGAAATAGATGCTGTTGTCAATTTAGTAATTATTTTACTTGATCATAAGCATATGGTTCAGCATGGTTTATTGAGGTTCCAAGGCAACAGAAAACACACTTTTCAGTGGCTCTCATATTAAAGGACTCCACATACAGCACAAGGGAATTGCTTTCGGCTTTCACATTGAACATGTTTGTTCTTCGCTGGCTTGGTCCAAGGATCGTGCCTTCTTCCCCTGACCTTCCTGCCCACATCGTTTCCCTGTACTACATGGGTAAGTTTCATGCATAAATACACTGTGGCTCAGTGCCTCTCTGAGTCATACGCCTTGTACCCCATGATTCACAGAAGCTAAGGGCAACATCCAGCTCTCAGGAGACGACCAATTGCTGGACAAAAGAAATTGAGGATTGCACGAAATGCATGTATTTGGGTAACTAAGTACAACATTGCCTTTAAATTTGACGCCTTTTTTTCCTCTCTCACAATATTTTCATTATTATTAAAGGCAAAAATGTATACAGAGAGTGAAACAGTGTATATTTGCTTTTGCTGTTTGAGATACAGAAAGACAGTTAACACAAGGGGCAAAATGTTGACTATTTCATACTACAGCTAATTAGTAACTACTTAGTTTATTTTAGTTAGTATTAAAATTAATGATTTTCTACTCAGCTGCTTCAAGAAACTGTATTTCACATACAGGTTTATTATATAATTTGTTTCTTCTTCAAACCATGATTTAACGAATATATGCATACCAATGGCTTGCTGTATGTAAGGAACAGTTCTAAAAAGTGTGATAAAAAGCTTTTTAAATGCTCTCAAGTCCTGGGGATGTAGGGGTTCTGGGGTAGAAAGTGATATTAAATCACAAGTTATAGATGTAAACAGTGGACAGAAAGTTAAGAATGTTCTTTGTACCTTTCTAGCGTTGCTAAAGCAGCTCAGCCAGCACATAGGCATCATGACACAGGTTCATAGATGCTTGTTTCATATAAATGTATAGTAAAGAGCATAAAGTTGTCTAGAGCATTGAGAGCAAATTTCCCAGGCTCTGAACAACACCACTAACTTTTACAACCATGAAAACATGTCTTCCGAAGTATTAGAAGTTGATTAAAGCAGGTAGAGCGATAGAGAAACTTCCTGTGGCCAAAGTAAGAGACCAGCAGGGAAAATCTCTTGGGGATGTGGTGAAGAGGAATTCAGGACAGATTCAAGAAATCTGACTTTGTTTCCTCTGCCTTCTGTACTGATTATTTTGTGTAGGTAAACCTCTTTTCTCTTTGTTTATATTTAATACTTGTCATTCAGTGCTGTGATAGGCAGAGCACTAATGTGGCACAATGGTGGGGAAAGGAGTGTAAGATACTTGAATCACTTTGCATGGGATGACTAAACAACACTCACTGTGTCAAGCTATGACTTGACAACTCAGTAAGAATGCATGGGGAAGAACTTACAAAATCCTGGGCTCCCGAATTTGAATGAATGTGTTTCTCCCATGACTAGCTTAAGCCATATAAAATCAAATGACATTAGTGCTCATAGTAGTATATGCCCATAAAAACCACATAAGTGGGGACTCCTCTGTTCAAACATTTTTGCTATTAATTTCTCTCTCTGACTCCCCAGCCGAGCTTGAGCCCTCTTAGACATACCTTCAATTGCGGGAACCAATGAATGCCTTCTAAGTTGTGTAGGCCTCATTATAACCCGAGAAAGAGAACCTGGCTTGGCCTTTCTTGTCACAGGCCCTAAACCGCATGACCAAATGGAACATGAATGCTCCACTGGCCACTGTTTATGGAATGAATACACATACAAAATTTATCAGCCACAACTACATGGATTCCCGGACTGTGTAAAATATATAGAGGAAATAAGAAATTTCTCCGACTTTCCCTTGCCCTGCGGACTTTGACATGTGCACACAAGTTTCTTCAAAGCGGGTGTCGCCTGGACACCCTGAGCTGTGGTAAGGGACAGGCTTGGCCGCGGTGGAGAAGCTGAGACTTGGTCCTCACTGTGGGATGGGCATGGGAGAAGTGTGGGTTCTCAGCGCGGGCTGATAGGCACCATCTAGCAGTGGCTCTTAGTACGCCCTGCCCTGCTCTACATACACAGAGTGCAATCTTTGGGGTCATATGTGTGTGATGGGGGTGCCTAGGCTTCATGATCCTCAAAGCTCTGCACCTTCCAGGGACATGTGTGGCAGTGAGTGCCCTTTGACAGAGTGATGAGACGGTCCTTTATGCAAGCCCCGAAAACAAATTAAGGAACACAAGAATGATGGTCTAAGCAAGTGGGAAATGAGAAAGCATGATTGCTGGGTATCATGATAAAGGACGTGAGGAGGCTGACCGTGGTGCGTGTCAGGGGGATCGGTGCCAGGGGTGTCCGGCGTTGTGAGAGAAAGTGCAGACACAAGCAGGTGGTCATCTTGTCTCACACAGCAGCCACGCATCGTCCCCATGAAAGCCACCACACTCCTATCACTTCCTCCCTAGCTGCAACTTACAAAACAGCCGGACGCCCTGGTGAATGCGTTTGCATTTTACTCAAAGGCCTCTATTTTTTTTTTTTTTTTAATTCACCAAGTAAGGTGTGGAAGGGATGCCCAGAGAACTGGCCCTGGGGTGTGTGTGTGAGGCTTAGCATCCACACTTTCCCTGTGTGTCAACCCTGTCTTTACAGCACAAATCCTTGGGATTTAGGTACATGGCTATTTTTACTTTTTACTTGTTTTCCCCAATAAGAAGTGCAATAGATAAATTGTTATACACAAACAACATGGAACATGTGAAACAGAAAAGAAAAAACGAAGAAAATTAAAATGATCTGTAATTATTTGCTTGATATAAACCACAGCCTCCTGTCCTCCTCCCTCTCTTACACATGCACATACACACACTCATACACACATACACACAAACATACACATAGACAGACACACACATGCACACGCACTCACACATGCATACACACTCACAAACATACACACACTCACATACATACACCAACACACACACACAAACAACTATGCACACATACACAGAACACATTCACACATGTACACACATGTGTGTGTGCGTGTGCACACACACACATGCACGCACCCATGCACACCCACTCGCGCCCACACATACACCACCTTTTAAAGATCTGAGCTCGTTGAACCTGTTTTCAGCTTTATTACATAAAGTGAGTGGTCTATATTATTTTCCATTCTTCTATGAAGTACAACATTCTTCCATAAAACCATAATATTTGAATTCTTCATGGTCTATGTAATACATATGAATAATCTCTGTACTTTGCATAAGTAATCAGTAGCAGTATTAGTAATAAGAATGTGATGAAAATCCTAAGCCATAAATACTGTGCAGACAGCGAATTATAGAATTTCCCCCATCAAAAGCATGCTCCTAATACGGTGTCAAAAAACCTAAATGAAGTTACCACCAGTGTGCTACTGTAGGGTAGGATGCGCAGGACCGTCCTCGAGGCTGACAGTCGTGAGTTACTGCATACATGGCCACCTGAAGCCTACCGGATGTGAGACCAGGCTCCGCCCCCTCCCTGCTGGACAGTGCCATACTGTGAAGATGAGCCTTCTAGGGACATTCCAGGACAGTCAGGTGGGGCTTCATGACATGCTGGGTATGGCAACATTTTTTTCCCTAAAAGATTTATTCTTCATATAATGAGCAGCTGGGACATCAAATTAGGGATTCGACACGTGGGCTCTGGTCCCACTCTCCAGGGTTGCTGCAATATCGAAGCTGGCATCTGGATCAGAGAGACCCAGATCTCCCACCGTTTAAGTTCCATGCTGGTCTTCAGAGAGTGAGCCCTGGAGAGGCAGCTTGCTCCCTTTAATTATGGGAAGCCAAGGAGGCTAGGCTGACCAAACAAAAGTAGGAAATAAGAGGCTTCAGGACCCGCGTCATTTCATCTGCTAAATCCTACTTCCCCTGAGTGAGAGGATGCATTTATAAGCATGGTGAATTTTAAGTCCTGTCACGTCAGTTTCTTATATTGACAGTGAACCTATGAGCCTCAGACTCACTAAAATGCCGTGAATTTCTGGTGCTTGTCACATTTGCTTTCACTGTACCCCAAGTGGCTGCCTCAAGCATAAATTTCAGGGAATGCATGTTCCGGGGGCTTGTTTTTGCTATCTTGCCAGGCACAGACCCTCCCAGTACAGTTTCAGATGTGCGGAGGACGGCCCTCCTCTCATGCATTATTCACGGACGTCGCGCGGTTCGGAGGCGCCATGCTCTGCGCCGCGTCCCGTCCCTGGGATTTGGGCACGAGAGGACTTCTCAAGGCGTTCCCCAAAGCTGTGGTTTATGCATGTGGCTATCCACCTGGAGCCTCGGAGCCGCCCTGGAGTGAGATAAGGCCCCATTCAGTCTCCGCAGCAGCTCTAATCCCAGCCGGGCAGAGCCGAACAGCAGATAGTACACTCCGATTGTGTTATCAGGCCTGAAGTGTTCAGCCAAGCGCTCTTCTTAGCTAATTTCTCAGGCGCTGCTTTTAGGGGGATGTGAGAATTACACACGTGGGAACGATGCGGTGTCTGTTTTGTGATTCTTTAGCGCTGGCCAATTTGGAAAGAAAGAAAAAAAAAAAAAGTGAACCAGGGTATTTAAGAGCCAGGCACGTGTTCCAATATTTAGACCCACATTTGACAGCTTTGATGCACATTTTCCTAAAACATCATAGGGTTTTAAAAAAGGAAGAGAAAAAGAAATCATCTCTGTCTAGATTTTTTTGCCACGTGCTTACATAAAAGACTCTTCTATTTTAGGATTTTCCTACACTCTGCCACCAGGGCTGGGTGATCACTGCAGCATCCTATGCAGAATTACTGAGCCCTCTCCAGCAGATTCTGTCCCCCTCCAGGCTTTCAAAGCACGCACCCTGGAGCACAAATTCCAGACAATGACCAGGTGGGAAGCTGGTTGGAGCTGTGCAAGGTTCGCGTGAAACGAAAACGCACGCTAGCAGTGATAGTGGGTAGCATTTATTGAGTGGGTAGCAGCGATAGTGGGTAGCATTTATTGAGTGGGTACTGTGTCCAACTACAGACCGATTTAGCCATCAAAACCACCCTTGCGTCTCACAGATTTTTCAGATAGTGTTTGTGATTCCAGAGAGTCGGCTGCTTTTGACAGGCTCCTCCATCATCCTGTCAGGGCTGCTGAGGAGATGCACATTGTGACTTAATAGCTCAGTGACCCAGGCTTTGTTGAACTCGGAGCTCTAGAAGCATCTCAGGAAGGTTTGTGTTTACCTGTGGCTAGGGCCACAGAAGACCCCACAGAAGACCGGAGCCAGGAAGTACAGTGCAAGGACAAGCTGGACAAAGCATAGTAGAGGCAAAGGACCCCCCTCTTATCTCTGTGCAGTGTCACATGGCTCCAGGGAGTCTGCCAGATCCCTAGAGCGCTGCAGCATTCACTGGGATGATTTTCCCAGCTTAGCACTCCCCACCCTATGGGGACTGCACTGGAGGAATGTTGGGGGGAATTCCGGCAACTGTGTCAGTGTTTACTTTTCCCAAGGAATCTAGAGGCCGGACACTTCAGTGATAACACAGTAGTAACCGGTGCTTGGAAAGGTCTGTGCGAGAGAACTCGGTAACAACAAAGCTTCCTAGGCACCATGGTTTTCTTTTGGACTTGGTGTAAAGTCTCCTCTCCTTCTCTCCCTTTCCCTCCCCTCCCCTCCCCTTCTCCTCCCATCCCACCTCAGAATGCTGCAAAGATTCAGAGCAATACTTCATAAGGCTGCCTGAATCCTTAACTCGGCTATTGCAAGTCCTTTCTTTGGGAGGAGGAAATTCAAAGAAAACCTATCCAATTCACCTCATTTGGACCATGTGTGAGCACACATCCTTTTGTGAATGCTGGAAAACTCAGTTGAGATGCAGTGAGAAGAAAACAGGTTTTCACAGAGAAACGTCTGGGCTCCCTTCAGATCCACTTGCTCCCCAGGCTAACCTGGGTAAGTGGTGACATCTTTTGGAACCTATGTCACTCCATCTTATTTACTGGACCAGCTAAATTGTAAATAATTCCTTTGTAAGATTGTGGAAGGAGGCACTCAGCTACGCAGAGAGCCACAAAAGGCCGGGTAGTAATACCTAAAAGATCAGCATATGCAGATTTTACACTTAAGGCCCTTCCTTTCTCCAGGCGTATCAGAGCCACATAAGCTGTTCAAACACAGGGAAAATTGTAAATATTGAACAAGTTATGTTAATGACTCTTCAGTCCAGCGTGCTTTTTTATTTGTATAACACTTTTAGTTTTCAAAACACTTTGCTCATCCATTATTTTCATTTTTTCCTCCGAAAGTGAGTATGCCAGAGAGAGAGAGAGAGCCAAGGATACAGTCTCAGTCTAGATGTACACAAGATGAAGCTGATGGGAGAAATGAAAGGGTTTCCCTAAGATTAAAACCAAGGGGTGCTGGTGGTGGCACTGTAAATGATTTTTGTGTAAGATTGTAAGGGGAGAAGATCCGCTCTTTCCTCTCCGACACTGGCGTACTCTGTCTGCTCCACACATCTGCTGATGGTGTCGCTCATACCAACTGCTGGGCTACCTTATCGGGAAGCAATGGACACGGGGCAGACCCAGTTTGAGCTCAAAAACACTGGCAGCCATTTGTGACTACCGCACTTCCTTTTCCTTTGCCCCAAAATATGAAAGGAAAACTCAAGATTAGAGCCCTGTGTGTGCCTCTATATTCCTTCGGTGCATATATTAACTCATCTTCTCTTTCAAACTAAGAGAAAACAAGGACTCATGGAAGTGAACCAAATCTACTACAGTAGGTATGCTCCCTTTGGCATTTTAGAAGACCGTGGAGGAATCATTCTGAAGGAACGGTCTTCACTGTTGAGGAGATGGTGCTATGGACTTCGAAGTGGGCATGAGTGTGATGTTTAGTGGTCTCTGTTCTCTGGATGCAAATTCCTGTCACTTCTGTTTTGATTCATTGTAATAGTTTATAAAGAGGACCCTCCCTCTTACCAACTTGTCCATCCCTGGAGTTCACACAGTAAAGATGGGTATTTGATTCATTTTGTTTCTCGGTTTTCCAAAGAGTGGATTGCTTTCCTATCTCCTCCCTATGGGGCTTTCTGTTGTGACTACTGACTTTAAAAACATTTATATCAGCCGGGCATGGCAGTGCACGCCTTTAATCCCAGCACTTGAAGACGCAGGCAGATTGCTGTGAGTTTGAGGCTAGCCTGGTCTACAAAGTGGGTCTAGGATTAACCAAGGCTACATAGAGAAACCCTGTCTCAAAACAAAAACAAAAAACAACCCAAAACTCTCATATCATTATAAGCTCATGAAACTAAATCATTTTTAATATACCAAAACCAGTGTCCAGATTGATGTTAAGAATATGCAACATTTAGCCATTGGAAGTTTATGCAGAGGGGCTTCTTAGCCTTAGCACACGCAAACACACACACACACACACACACGCACACACACACACACTCACACACACACGCGCACACACACGCACACAACCAACGAAAAACTCCTTCTAAAAGAAGACGAAGGAAGATGGTAGCAGAGCTGAAAATGGCTTCAGTTCCAGAAGAAAGAAGTGACCTCCACTCAGCAGGTGTCCAGGACCGTGTCACCTGTGTACCATCATCTGCTTCAGTGTGTTCTTCCAGGCAGTGGGAGGGTCATACACGCCAACTGCATGTGTGCACAGAAGGCTAGTGGGACAGGCACCACCTTTAGCTTTCACTTGGGGTCCCGATAATCAGGGAATCTCTCTCTCTCTCTCTCTTTTCCTCCTTTTCTTCTAGTCTTCAGTCACCATCTGACATTTGTCTCTGTACTAGGAACGACAGGCAGAGGCAGTAATTCATTTGTGACTAAATGCCAGTGTCATTCCACAAACTAATCTAGGAGAAACCAAATTATGCTGGAAGTAATGTGGAGCTCTAATCAGGTTCTCTCCCAATTCACTTACTCGGGATAATTAGCAGGCGCTCCTTCCAGGAGCCCGTGTCACATGGACACTCAGTGGGGTCCTTTCAGCTGCAGTGGGCTCTGGAGCACCGCTGTAATTTTGCCTCATTAATAAAGCAACGGCAGAAATCTAAAACAATAGATGCAGTCACTCTAAATCTCCCTTGAAAAATTGAGTTCGTCCTGATTCCTTTGCCTCGGGTGTTCCTTTCATTAACTTGAGTGTGGAGCACAGTGACCTTAAATTGCAAGTAGTCTTCTGATGACTGACGCATCCGAGAGGTAACAGCTTTCAACATCTGTTTCTTCAACATTTCAACAAACTCAAACGAGAGCACTCATCTGCCCCTTCTCACTGAGATGCAAGCCCGAGAAAAGAATCTTTAAAAAATTTCAAGATAAGTGTAGCTTGAGGCTCCAAGAGGTGACTTGTACATTTGTGTGGTCAATAAGTAAATGGATTAAAAATAGGGAAGGCACCCGTTTAACAAGGAGAATAACACCCCTCGAGCCCTGGGCATTTGCAGTGTCCTAAAATTGCTCCTGGTTTTTGATGATTTTTCATGATGATCAAGAAAAATAAATCAGTCCCTCTGTGTGTGTATGTGTTTGTGCATGTGTGTGTCATGTGTGTGTGTGTGTGCATGCACGTATGTGATATGTGTGCCTATGCTGTGTGAGTGGTGTATGTTTATGTGTGTGTGTGTGTGTGTCACATGTGTGTGTGATGTGTGTGCCTATGCTCTGTGTGTGGTGTGTGTTTGTGTGTGTGTCATGTGTTTATATGTGTGATGTGTGTGCCTATGCTCTCTGTGTGTATGTGCATGTGTAGGCCAGAGGTCAGTACATTCCTCACTTCTTCTCCATAGTGTTTTGCACTGAACCTTGGCTTACCAGTTTGGCTAGAGGAGCCAGCAAAGGAGCTCCAAGGATGTGCCTGGCTCTCTCCCTGTTCCCCCTTTCCCTGGCACAGGACCACAGACATGCAGACACTTACTGATTCAGCCATCTTTCCAGCCCCACCAATTCTTTTAAAATTGGCATCTACTATATCTGCCATCTTTGTGGAGATGATTCTCAACTAGATTAAAAAAGAAAACTCAAAGCCAGAAAGTCAGCAGTCATGTGTATCAACCACCATGAACAGAACAGTTAACAGCTCTGTGTTCATGTTCTGTGTGGGTAGAATACAGCCACAAGAGGGCTCTAGAATCTTCCCCAAACACAAGATGAGCCTGGAGATCTGTTTTTCTAGTAATTAATTTCCTCAAATCAATATTACCTATTAATGTACATTACAGAGACAAGCTACAGAGTTCTGACACTTTACACTCAAGCTAAGTGGAGAATTCCACACAGAAACCCAAGGGCCCCACCGGGACTGCAAGTCAAAACCAAAACTAGTTGCACCTGTGATTTCCTGTGTCTGCTGTAGCATAAAAAATCCCAACACTGCACATTTCCTCAAAGGTTAAAACTGCATTTGAAGCACTGTGTGTATAACGGAAGGCAATGACCTCCAGTGGATTTTATTTTTTTTTTTCCAGTGGATTTTAAAGGCCTACTCTGCCACACCACACACCCGCCCCAAACAGCCACGCAGGGTGACACAGCAGTAAAGTGCAATGACTCTTTCTGGGGTGGGGGAACCTGCGAGCCATTTGGCTCCTGCTGAGGGCCAGATGGTGTGCATGGGGGTTTCCTGGCTGCACAGGAAGAGATGCTTCCAGCCCCAGGCCAGTGTTAATCTCCTTTCCAGTCCTGTTCTGACCACCAGTCTGGGAAGGCTCTAGCACTGCACTTGGGCGGAGTTGTGGCAAATAAGGGCACACTGGATGCAGCCTCAACAGAAGAGAGAATAGCACCTCTCATTCCTACACAGGAAAAACCTAGAACTACCCCAAAGCATTTTTTAAAAAGAGTAATTTAAAATCTCCTTAGCACAAACTCAGAAAAATCCCTCTGTGTGCTGACCTCAAATGGCTTTTTGGCAAGCCAGTCTTCTCCTATGAGGTGATAAAATAGTCACAAAGAAAGGCCAGCTTGGATAACAGGCCTGTTCCTGTGGGGACAGGAAGCTTCTGTGGCTTTGATACCCAGCACATTTCTTTCTAGGTGGCTTGCTCTTCAGACGCCTCAGCATCCAGTTTCAGGAGCTGGAGACCACCTGCTTGGGCGGCTTGGGCTTCTTTTCCCCAGTGATGGACTGAGTCTCCACATACCCTCTCTCACTCTCCTGTGTTCCTTGAAATTAGGAAGCATCCCTCACAGCAATGTCTGCATGAGAAGGACCAGAGTTCCCACGTCTCCACCGTGGGCTCCATACAGCAGCATTCCTTCTCATAAATCCGTTAGTTGTTTGGTAGACACCTCCAGTGCTAAATGAACTCTATCTCTATGCACAGATTTTTTAGCCAATACTTCTGAAAGTCAGTGGTTCACCAAGGTCAGTTACCAGCTTGAAACCCACTGCTACTCTTTAATTCACCCCAGTTGTGTCTTTTTAGAAAAGGTGCTTCCCATGTTTTCAGGAACGTGACCAGGATGACTCTGAAGCTGCTGGCCTTGTACATCCACCCTTTCTCTGTGCTTTCCCACGTCTAGCCAAGAACGTTTTTTCATTCAAGTATCAATTCTAACCTTCTCTCTTGCTAGAGAACGCCAATGATGATTTAGGGGTTTAGACCAGCCTATGGCTTATGAGTATAGGCCAGAAACCCTGGCTCAGGCCTGGCATATGGACTGGCCCTTCTGATAGGCAGTTAGGCCTGAGGGAGCTGGATACAGGAAAAGGCTCACAGCCAGCAGGTAGAACCGCACAGATCTTGCTTTTGAAAAAGGCACACCCAGAAAAATTCAAGTTTATTTGTTTGAAATACATTTTAACCTTAGAATAATTTAGACTAAATCATCAATAATCTAACCAGTGAGAGGTGCTGTGGGTTAGCTTGGGTAACCTATTACCCACCCTGCCCTGCAAAGGCTATTAATATTCCACTAGTATCTGTGAATGAAACCTTAGTTGGAAACACTAGTTCTGCAGGTAATCAAGTTAAATGAATGTGTTTACAGTGAATTGTGATATAATAAGGTGAGTATCCTTAGAAAGAAAAAAGTTTGGATAAAGACAGGTAGGCGTAGAGGGAAGGTCAGGCAGGTATACAGAAAAGTTCAGAGGTCTATATGCCAAGGAAGCTTCAAGGAAAGTTCAGAGCAGCCCCTTCCTCACAGCCCTCATAAGCACCAACCTTCATATTAAATCTTAATTTTGGGCTTCTGGAGTCTTGAACTGTTAGTGAATACATCCCTACTGCTTAAGCCAGTAAGTTTACGACACTTGTTATAGCAGCCCGGGACACTAATACAAGGAAATACTTATTGGAGAAATGCACGAAGGAAGGACTCTGCCCTGACTGTCCGCCCTCATGAACTTCCCTCTTACCTGTGAATACAAACAGATCCATCATGAATTATTAAACATCTTTGGGAAAAATTAATAAGCAGACTAGTTATCTGTAAGGAACGGGTGATTTGATAGATTAAAGGGCACTTGGGGATACGACGGCTGCCCTGAGACGCCACTGCGTCAATTAAACAAGAGTGAGGGGTGTGCAAAGCATGCCCCTTAGAAAATGGTTTGCAGGCATTTCTACATGTGCACACTGGGCCTAGAGAACAATCTACTAGATAAAAAGCAAGGAAGACATAGAAAATTAAGAATTTAATTGAAGAGAGAAAGACATTGGGTCCATAAACCAAAACTCATTTTAAAGAAAATTCACCAAAAATAAAAAACATGAAGCCAAAAGGGAAAAATATTGAACATGAATAATATTGAACATGAATTTCCTAAGCCTAAGCCTGAACACAATGTGTTCAAATTCAAAAGGCCTAAAGAAATTAAGAGTATAAAAAAAAAATCTTAGAACCTCAAAGAGAAAAAGAAGATAGAAAATCTTCCAGAAACGTGATTAACAACAACAACAAAAGATGCATTTTCCCATAATTTTCTCACAAGACTCGCAGAGGCTGAAAATAATGTATCCAAAGCTGTACACTTGCAAGGGAAAACTGTAGACCTTGAATTCTATGCCTCGCCAGGTTATTGACTAAGTGCACAGATAAAATAAAAAATTAAAAACCCACAATATGTGCTCAGAACATTTGGCACTCTTACGCTCCCTATAGAAAAAAATTATTTGAAAAAAAAAAAGGGAATTTATTTCATGGTGGGATAAAAGAATAAAGACTCTTGAACCTCAGCCACCTGGGGATATCTCAGACTAGTGGTGACGTGGATATCTTTAAGAGAAATATGTCTGAGAGAAACAACTATGAAAATCCATAGGTTGAAAATTTAATCAACAAGGAAAAAGGCAGAAAAGCTACCTGTTCAAATGATAAAACGGAAGACAATGAACAACTCTAAGAAAAATAAAAAGCTAAAAGGGAAAGTGACGGCTAGGTATGAGCCAAATGCATTCTTGGAGTCCTCGTTGGGTGTAGTACAACACAACCCACGTGGCCTTCGCATGCCATCTGGAGTCAGTCAACGCTCACTCCTGTGAGTCCAGTCATTGTACGTGTGACATCATGCTTACTCGTTATTTGCTTTTTGAATTTTCTATTTAAAAAGTCATTCTCATGAATGAGCTCTGAAGTATAAGCTGCTGTGAAGGCTGCGTGTAATGTCTGAAAGCCTTTCAGGCTGATGGTGCTCCCAAAAGACATCGGGCATAACTGAGTTGCACACAAGAGGTGGGGGTGTACTGAGTGTCTCGTTTTCCATGTGGGGAGTTGAGAAATTGACCATTGCTGGAGAAAGAAAGAAAGCTTTTACACAGAGATAAAAAATATTTATTTGGCCCATATTCCATTGCAAAGACGTTAGTGGTGAGGTGGTAGATGTGCTGGTCTGTGTTAGGGAGAGTGGCAAGTTGACGCCTCTTAATACCTCAAGTCAGTCCCAATTACTTTTTCTAGGGCCTGTTCACTGAAGTTGGAGTTAAGGCCCACATCAAACTCCCTTTCTGTGCTTCTAACATTTTCCCCCGATTTTTGAGGGTTTCTTTTTTCCCTTTTTGTCAGACGCTAGGATAGCAGTGTTGGTCGACCTGCACTTAAGCTGCTATCTTTCTTGGAGTAAATTGCAAAATTGATCTTGATACCTACCTGTTTTAGAAGCAAGGACTTTAAATATAGCTCCTCTACCAGACCAGGAAAAAAAAAAAAAAAAACCAGCAAGGAGGCAGAGCTGATCTCCTGGGTAGTGGGCTCAGAGGTCAGGCTCAGAGAGCTATATCTTGTGACCACCTGAGCTCCAGCAACTTTAATGACAGAAAACTCAGAATTCAAAGCCAGGCTACCCAAGGTTGCCTTGTGTACAGAACTCTAGAGAAAGATCCTAAGGCAATGTAGGTGTGTCCGTACTGTTCAAGACTGAAACCTAAGAATGTGTGTGTGTGTGTGTTGTTTTTGTTAATTATTTTTAATACAAAGATAACCATTTGTATCCCAAAGAAGAAAGCACACCATAATTGTGGGACAACTTGATACTGTGCAGCCCCTTCCCCTAATAGCCGGAGCAACAGATATGTCCACGTTGCAGAATAAAAACAAATTGCGAGCAAGCTGATATGTGTTGCAGGCAATGTGCCCTCCTGTGCAGACTGTCACTGTCCCTGTGTACCTAGCAAGACAGAGGAAAACATCGCTGGGAGGCTTTGAAAGAGTCTTCTATAGACTTCTCTGAAGGAAAATACTTTCTAGGCAAGAATGTCTTTGTCAGTGGGCTTTCACGGGAAGTTCTGTACTTCTCGTGGAAAAGAGTGGGGCCATATTAAAGCAAGAGCTGGATTGCTTCCTGGAAGAAGTGACATTGAGGTTGGAAAGTGGGGTTCGAGAGAGGACACTGAAAAGAAAGGAAAGCTGCCAGAGACAAAAGGGGATGACAAGTTGGGTACCACGTGGAAGGCACGGCAGGAAACCCTGGCCACGGGCAGGTTCCTGCGGGCAGAGTAATGGATGTGGAGACAGACATGCCTCATATTAATCTAGGTCTATCACATCACCCCCCTAGCGTGTCTGTCTCTACCCATCAGCAAGTTTTGCTAGATAAGTAAACATCTTGTGCCTGGGAAGAAGGAAGCATAACACCAAAAAGGTCTTAGTTCTTTAACTGAGTGAAGGAAGGGATGTTTCTCTGAATTCCTCCTGTCAGGGCCAAAGTGCTCCTGAAATTTAATAAAATCCTTGCATCATGATAATTTTGGGAAGGGTTTGTGCTATGCCCCAGCCATCCCTCGTGTGCTAACTTGTCTCTCTCACCCGGTCCCACCTATGTAAATACAACTGTGTCTCTGAGGCTTACTGCTGATTAAGGTCTCGCTTCCTGGTTCTTTCTGAACTCTGGCTGGCTGGCTCAACTCAGCTCTTCTGGCTCAAACTCTTTTCCAAAGTAATGGCATCAAAACAGGTTCTCTTGGCTTCTGCCTGAATTTCTCTACTTGGCCTCATACTAAGTTTGGAAATATGTTCTAATTTTCTAGCTCCTTCTCATTCTCTAGCTTGTTCTGTCTTCTTCACCTGTATTGTCTTCTATCTCACCTGTCTGTACCCTACTCTGCTGTGCTCAGCTCTACCGTGCTGCTCTTGAGTGGCTTCTCTCTCTTGTCTGTTCTCGTGAGAGTTGGGCAAAACCTATCTCTGACTCACTCTGCTCTGTCAAATCTTTCTCTGATTTGTCACTATGTATGTCCCTTAACTAGGTGTCACTTCCAAACATGTCTGTCTCCTTTTATAAATGAACCTTACTTTCATTGTTTGGGATTAAAGGTATGTGCTAAGGGTGTGTCTGTATTCCATCCAGAGGGGATGAAGGTGTGTGGCATGTTCCAGCCGGATCACACAGACTTAGATGGTCTTTGGATGTGATCAGAACAGCCATGTTGCTGGATTGAAATTCCTCTACACACACCTAGGAGGCTAAAGATATTTCCTTGAATACATGCACTCTCTGTGGTTGTTCTACCTATGACTCCTCTGTGTTCTGGGAAAACTCTCTTTGTTTGTTTGTGTTGTTGCTCCCCCCCCCCTCTTTCTTAGGAGTGGTGTTCTGTTTTGTTTTCTTTTGATAAGGGATCTCATGTATACCAATCTCAGCCTGGCTTTAAACTTCTGATGTATCCAGGATGGGCTTGAAATGGTAATATTTCTGCCTCCATCTCCCAAACAATGGTATACCATCCTGCTCCATTAATGTGGGCCTGGAATACAACCTGGCAACTGAACACACAGTTTACAATTTAATAGGAATAAACTACAGTGGTAAGAACAAGTGGTTATTATGTATGCGTCACATTCTCATTTGCTTTTAATGAGTTTCTTATTCACGTGTTTTAAATTCTGTAATCCATGTAGGAGATTCTTAAGTACTTACTACGTAGCAGTCACTGAATGGAACATTCAGGGAAATAATTCCATTTTTTTATTGTACTATGCAGTGAGCACATTTGCTTCCCAACACAGCAAAGGTTGAATAATATTAAGTTCTTTGATATTCTTTTCACAAATAACTACATTTTCCCTATTTACATAGAGCTCAAGGCATTTATTAAACATTCCCAAAGATTTTTTTTTTAAACACTCTAGCCAAGTGAGTAAAAAAGAATTTCTATTCTGATTCAAAGATGATTTAGGAACAGGGCCCACATCACATCAGAAGTAGAAAAGACCTCTAAACATAGGACCATTTCTCCATGGTCCTCTCTGCCAAGACAGTGCAGGCACGGGCTCCTGAAGGTGCCTTATCGCTTCCTAGCTTATGTGCTGAATGAATGTTTCTTTCATGGGCCTAAGGTTAGGAGCAAGAATGGTTTTTCATTTCTGCAGCTGGCTTTTATATCAGCAAAAATGTTTCTTTTGCTTCATTAGCAAGGAAAAGGTTCACACGCCACGGAGGGGCCTCCTGTTCCCTCTTGCCCAGTACTGTTTCCTTACCACTTCTCCTAAACAGACCTCATGCCTTTGGGGGGGGGGTCTTGAGAAAATTTAGCCTTAGGGAGCCCCTATTGTTCATGCTGAGTGTGATGTTTGAAGTGCAGAGGTATATAATTAAGACAACGGGGAAACTTGAATCTCCATTCCTTACTTTTGACTAACACAAGTGAAAGGGAACAACTGCCAGAGCCTTCGCCTGCATCTTTCTTCCATGAGTCCTCACCCCTCAAAACTCAACAGCCCGGCAGTAACTCGGCAGCAAACACAGCACTCCAGGCAACCCAAGCTCCTCTCTCCAATCAACTTAGCCAGAAGCCCACTTCGAATTTGGTTTTTGAAGCCAAGCTTTGACACTGCCTCCTGGACTAAATGATTTAATCTCCTTGAAGCTTTGTGTTTTGCTTTTTGTTTTGTTTTGTTTTTTTTTTTTTTTTTTTTTTTTTTTTTTTTTTTTTTGGTTCTAAATGGTGACTAAAAGTAGCACTAACCTCCAAGGGTTTCCAGCGAGAACTCGGAGGGACACAACATGGAGGGCTCAGCACACAGCGAAATCATCCAAGAAGCCTTAGCAGCAATGGGCATACACAGCAGAGCCCAAAGCCTAGCTTCTGTGGAGTGTACAGGTAAGGGAGGCCATGGCCTGCCTGCTCCCTTTCACTCCCACCCCAGTCCCCTCCCTTACATTGAAGGAGAGAGAGGGGAAGTATTTCTCATATTGATCAGAACCTGGGACAAAACTGAGCCCTCATTTAGAGGAATGGATGGCTAGTGACCGTCAAATTAAGCTACCATTTTGGGGCTCCTCTTTACACCCTCTTCCCTCAGGCTGTGGGGATAGAGACTCCAGGTCTAAACCACATTACCCAATCAGCTCTTACCTGATTCTTCCTCTTTGATTGGCAGTTCCAGCACCAACACGTTCACCTCCTAGCTATGATACTGTACTAAGGGTGCCCAAATCTCACTCTAAACTCCCGTCTCCAGGCACTTAGAACCTTGTGAAGGCTACATAAGCCTAGGGAAGGAAGGTGCCATCATCTTCATCTTTCAAGGAGCCCCAGGCTTACAGTATTGTCACAGACTGCAACATGTCAAAGCCAGGATACAAAAAGATACATCCTACTGCAAAGCAAGTGCCTTTGGGCCTTCTATAGCTGTGTCTTGTATGCAAAGGAATTGCAGTTAAGTTCAGAACCCTAAATCAAACAGTGCTGGTGTCTTGGAGCTTGTGGTTAGGTATAGAGCTTAGAGCCTGCAGCATGTCCTTTTGGGACCATCTGTAGACCACCTACACATCACCTTGGCAGCTGATCTGCTTTCCCCAGACATGTGGTTCAGGGTCCCTCTGCACTGGACTTGAGGTTGCTAATAGAATTTTATTATGTGCTTGTGTGAGTTTGTGAGTCTGTATGTGAGTGTGTATCAGCGTTTGTGAGTGTGTGTGAGTTTGTGAGTATCTATGAGTGTGTGTGTTTGTGCATGTGTGAGTATGTGTGTGTGTGTTTACACACATCCCTGTCATGGCACACTTACATGGCGTCAGGGGGTAATTTGTGGGAGTGGTTTCTCTCCTTCTACCATGTGGGGTCCAGGGATCAAACTCAGATCTGTGAATTTTATGCAAGTGCTTGCACAGCAATCTCCCTCTATATTTTCTAGTGACTTTCACTGTTCAATTGAAAACTACCAGCTTCAAATTAAATACATAATATATTTATTATTCTTATTTATTTATATATAATTTATATATTTACACATAAATATATATTTAATTGAAGATTATATATATATATATATATATATTATGACAAGATAAAACATATTACATTTTTAGAAACCTGTCTAAAACATTCATCCGTCAGGGTGCTCTTCTTGCCAATCTTATCTCTGTGAATGCTCACCCTGACTCTTTTCTAGGGCTGCTTAGATACCAAGCATAATTCTTAGTTAGGAAGAGTCATGTTAGCATTGGATTACAATAAAGATTTTATTACTAGACTTCACTTTTTAAAAAGAAATACATTATTACGGGCTAACAAAGGCCGTAACTCACACATGATGTATGCTCCATTCTAGTTCAGGAGCCTTTTCTCAGGGCTCCTGATAATCAGGGCAATAGCTCACATGGTTAGGGCTGAATTCATACGTTTGCTCTTACAGGCTAGCATGTGTCTCGCTGTCCTGTGGCTTCACGGCGCGTCCTGTCATCATCTTTGGAAAGCTCTCCCTCTTTCTCCATCCCATCCCTTCCCTGACTTCCTGCCTTTCCCCTAGGAATCCTTTTTATATACCTGTTTGCTCGCTATTGACTTTTAAATCTGTCTTATCTTCAAGACAACAGTAGGTTCCCAAAGGAGCTCCCATGTCTTAATCTGCTGTGAGGGTCCCTGGAATGTGGGTTCCCTTGGTGTGTGTTCGTTTTTGTTTTTAAAGCCTACTTTTGAAAAAAAAAAAAAAAAAAGGAGAGACCTATTGATGGCTTCCTAATTCCTGGGCCCATATTTTCATGTTTCCCTGCACCTGCACTGTATCAGTCCTCAGTCTGAATAAGCTGGCTCCTGTTGTTTCCTAGCTGGTCTGTGACTCTCAGAGACATAAAACAACTAAGGTTGCATTTATGCAGGTGATATGGTCATCATAGCTAGGAGGGGGCTAGCCCCATCATCAGAGTCCACTGCCCTCTAATCCGGTGCTTCCTGCTAGATCTGGAGGGTAAGGAGGGCCCTGGACGTACATTGGCAGCGACACGCTTTGATCTGGAAGCAAGGCATGCCACGTTCACCTCCCAGGCTTTCATCAGAAATAGTCACGTGGTGCCACCAAATTTCAGTGAAGCCAGAGAAGGCAGTTCTGTTGCTCCAATGGGGGAAAATGGTTAAAAGCGCTCATGACAATCAATTTATTTTTCAAATCCTTTCAATGTTAAATAGTGAGCTCAAATCATTCTTCTGTTGCTTTTCCGACAGAGCTCAGCTGGATGACAAAAGTCTCTTTTCTTCTTTATTCTTACTTTCTGTTTCGTTTATTTGGTAGTGTCAGGCTGACATACTTTCTAAGTTATTATTTCATGCATATATGTCTTATATCCCCTGAGATGAGGAATTGTATCTTTTTGGAAGTCATTCAACCACAGTTAAGAGCCCATAATACACATTTAATAGCATGTCTAGGCACTGATTGCCTTTCTAAATTACAGGTAAAATATGACACCCGTAATAGAGCATTTTCATTTTGTCCTGCTGATACAAATGCTCACTGCTCCTTGGAGCTGGGATCCCCGTGTAATAGGTTGAATTCTTCTGGCAATCTTTCCAAACTCCATTCTTCTGGTCTGGCTTATGAGATCCTTTATGAATTCCACACGTATCCCGCACATTGTATGGTGCCAGACACATAATGAGCACTGAATGCATATCTACTGACTCATCGTGTGTCTGTGTTCACAATGGCCCTAACATTAAATAATCTCCTTTAACAGACGAAGACACTGGTTGTCAGTTAGGAGAATATGGGTTTTTATAAAAAATGTAATTCAAGATTCTAATATAGCATTAAACATTTGTCAGAAGTACTGAAAGAGCTAGGTATGATACAGTTTATGTCTAAAATTGTGAAGGTTAGGCAAGAGGAGCAGGAAATTCAAAAGCCAGGCGATGTAGGGATTTCGAAGAGAGCGCAAGTTGCAGGATGAGCTCCTGCATCAAAACATGGTACAAAACAACTGTGATCTCTGCTTAGGCAAGAGAATGAGAGGCATAGAGAGGGTGCATGGGAGAGTAGAGGGGAAGTCGTGGAGTTGGGAACCCAGATAGAGAATAAAATATCAGAAAGCAAACTAATGTGGAAAAGGAGGTAAGGAAGGAGGAGCGACGCCTTGGGACTGGGGACAGTTCTCCCGTCAGACTCAAGGTGAGCATGTGGCAGGGAAGGTTCCGGTTCGGATGATTTGTTTCTGGCTTTCAATCTCTGCTCATGTGCATGCCTGTATCAGGGTTTCCCTAGACCAGGGCAATTTCACCACACTCAGTTCGCCTAGACCAGCGTTACTTGGCCGCGTCAGTCACCTATAACTTGTTTCCAAATAAGACCATATCTTGGGGGTCACAGAAGCTAGAACTCCAGCACAGGGAATTGCAGAGCTCACCATGTAGCGCACAGGGAGTGATTCTGGAGGGAATCCAAGCGTGGTGGGGATGAAGGGATGACAGGCTTTGGAGTGGAGGGTAACCACAGCAGCCATGTACATTTCTAACACTTTCCTGGAAACTGCGCTCATGACATTTCAGAGTCATCTCCCTGGCTCTTCACGACTGGTTAAGATGTCACTTCCACTCTCCAGAAACCTCGGATTAAAGGCAGAGAATTTGAGCCACCAAGCCAAGACCTACCTAATAGCTGATTGAGATAGATTTCTAGCCATCTATTTCAGATTCAAGCCCACTGGTCTTACTCTTTTTTTTTTTTTAATGAGTTTACTCCAGAGGGGAAAGCCATGAGTGGGGATTTCATGGCCAGCCATACTGAGTGAAGATGAGGGAATGTGTAGACCTGCTAGAATCTGCCCAAGTCTGAGAACATATGAGTTCCACACGAACCTGCAAACTGAGCCAGCAACAATAAACCGATCGGCAACCGTTAATCATAACTCCTGGTCAGCTCACCCAGTTACCTACATGGACACTGTGAACACTGATTACTAAGAGCTTGCATGCTGTGGCAAGCACTTATTGCCACTGATGTCTTCTATCGACCTATGTAACTATGTCATAACATCTGCTTTGATGTTTTTCCAAGCCAATTATACTGGCTGTAATCAGACTGGACTGCAATGTTCTCTCCAATTTGGTCATAAATGCCATTTTCTGGGAACGCTTTCTCTCCTCTGTCCCCAGTAACCCTCAGTGTCTGTAAACCCACACTCCCCAGATGTTACTATGCTCTATCTCAACCACTTCTTTAAATATTGTTGTCCAATTCTGGATTCTAGGCTCTGGGGTGGGAGGGGCTAGCTCTGTTTGGTTTCCCATCTGTCTCTAAGATCTGATGAATAGTCCATAAAATTTCCATGAGTCTATGAATATAAAAACTACCTGAACTTCAATTATCTATTATTCTGGGACTTAGAATGTATTCAAATTTTCCTTCTCTGGGTAAATTTACAGTGACCAGCTTCCTCATGTATTCTGTCTCCTACATTTATAAGGTGGACTCACCCATGCCTCTCACCATAACCTTACAGGTAATGGCCTATAGAAATACCCAGAATTTCACACATTTGGAAGGTGAATAAAAAGTGAATAAAGACCCCGAAATAGATTTTTTTGCAACTGTTTTTCAAGGCTAGAACTATCTAGAGAGGTAGCTACCATAAGCCGTATGCACACTTGGAATACAGGTGTATGGTTTCTCCAGAATTATATTTAAATTATATAGATATAAATATATATTAAATTATATAGATATAAATGTCAAGCGGTAACTTTATAATTTGGGAATGCTGTCTTAGATCCACTGTAAAGACACTTTTCTGGAAATTGGTTGATACAGTATAGTAGCCTCCTATTGGGGTCCCAGGCAGAAATACCAATTTCTGTATTTTGCTTACATAGTAAAGCATAATTAATTTATTTTTAATTAATTGAGTCTTCTTTGCATTGAGTGAAAGACAGGGTATCACAGTAACTGTCCCTTCCAATAAGGGAGAGAGCGTGACATAGAGTGTGATGAGGAGCTGATCAGCAGCATCTGGCGCACAGTGAGCTACAGCTGGGCGTGGCCGAGTAGCGATGTCATTGTGGTCATCATCATCTTCTTCCTCTTTTGGCATTTAGGATTTGAGACATGTTGATGGTCACAGACACTGAGTAAACTTACTTTAAGTAAAAAAAAAAACTTAGCTTTACTGAATTTTTTTTTTTCTAATCCAAGTTTTCCCTTAAGCCAGTTTTCTCATCTATGTATTTCTGAGTTCATGTCTGTAAGTGCTTTAGCACAGATGCTTCCAACCTTGGTGAAGCAGGGTAAGTTGTTAATTAATGCTTGCATACATTTGTATATGCGTTTGCAGAAGGGATGCCATGAAGAAGCCAAGTGGTCAGCACCAAAAGGGGCCAAGCAGAAGTCGCTCTCTATGTCCTAACTCTTGGGTGGCGATAATTCTTTGGTGTAAAATACCACCAAAGCTTCTCTTTACCTTCAAGTGGCTGATGCGGTTTCTTGCACAATCTGTGCTGCTCTGGCTGTTGCAGTGGGCATGTTCTTACTTAGCACAGACGCTGTGTTTCAGGAAAGACCCTGAGAGAGGGCAGAGTATACGGCTTGGACAACAGGAAGGACTTCTGGAGTGCTGTGTAAGCATGGGCGACGTCAGGCTCACACAGACTGATGAAAGCAGAGTCTAGCGTCATCATTAAGGGAAGAGAAATCCAGCTTCCGCTCAGCTCACTCCCAACAGTGCCTATGATTAATCTGTGGGGTTAAAGGGGGAAGCAGGCTGACACAGAGCTCCTGAGAGCTAGGTCTCTGTGTCAAACACAAGCTCTGCCTTGTCTGGCTCTGCCCTTAACTATTCAGGTGCAGATCTCTCTCCTCTCCCCTCATGCCACACAGCCTCAGAAGGCTCACAGAGGACACTTGAGGCTACCTTATACCTGACTTTCCTCTACAGAGATTCCGTTGCGTGCTTCCACACCGCTCACTAGCTCCTCCACTTCTGGCCTCACAGGAGTTTGCTACCCTACTCCAAATCTCACTCAGCACAGGAGTGTGGAGACCCCAGGAGGATGTAGATACAGAGCCTGCTCCATCACTGCAGCCTGCAGGGTTATGAGCCCTGGGATGCTGCAGTGGTTGGCAGCAGGACCCACCTACCTCACCACTGACCATCCCCGCATCTCCTAGAGATGTCTCTTCAGGAGAATCCATTTCTACCTCAGCGTATAAACAAGTGGAGTGGAGCATATTCCATCTTATTTGCTGAGTGCCTGTTTAAGACTATTATGGGCTGAAACCGGAATCAGCATTTCCCCCTTCTGTTAAGGTCCCAGATGCTACCATTGTGCAGGCCCGAGCACACAGCTTCCTGCCTCTCTCCTCTCAAAACTGGGCATAAAACTATTAATAAAAACTGAATTGTGGCAAGGTTTCAAATTCAAACATATGTCTGCTCTTTTCAGAAAAAAACAAGTGCAAATTTTGCCCTTAACCCTGAGCCTCCCCCGCCCCTTTTGGTCTTTATAAAGAGAAAACAAACAAACAAAACACATTTTCTTATCAGTCTGTGCAAAGTCATTCTCACCTGCCCCTCTGGGTACAGTGAGAATTAATGGCTTCTATTTCCTAACAACACTCCAGTCCCTGCCTGGTAGTAAGTTAAGGATATGAGCCCATTAGCTGCAAATGTTGCTCCAGTGGCCTTCAAGGCTTAACGTACCTCCCAAAGCCCAGAACTCCCAGGTACAAACATGGCTCAGTGAGTTAATGGGCTAATTAGTTAATTGTCAACTCGGCAAAGATGAGAAGTGTTATTGTTTTTGCACTTTATTAAACTCCGAGAAGTAACACCCACGAAGAGTAAATACCTAGAGGATGGATACTCAGGAAGGTAAGCTGGTGTCACCTGCAAACCCAGCGTGAGCAGGCTCTTGTCTGGCGTGAGCAGGCAAAGGATAGAGATGACAGCACTAATGATATCCCGAGGGTAACCCCAGCAACCGGAGACACCAGGAAAAGATTAGGAGTCATTATTTAAAAGTCCCTTTGATGCGCCTGTCATAAGGAACAGCCCAAAGTCAGGAGAGCAGACTCCTGGTCTGTTTCCATGCTACCGCTGCATGAGAGATCACATACGCTATGTGAGTCAGGGAGAGTCATCTGGCCCGCTGCATGGCCGCGTGGGAAGCACGGTGAGGCATCTCACAGCGAGGCACTGCCATGTTATTCGAAAATAAGACTGTGTTACAGCCACAGAGAAGAGCGAGGTGAGCATGTTTGAAGGTGTGAATATTCTGAAAGTAAGAGCAAGACGACACCCGTGCAGGGCACCTGAGTCACCACAACCATTAACAAGGGGAGCCGCGGAAGACATGCAGCTGTGACCATCGGGCATTACATAGCCCAGACAACCTGTTTCTAAGGAGGAGCTTTAAAATTGCATGAGCCTCTGGAAGGGGCTTGGGAGTAGTTCAATCTCCGAGCATACCAGCACATTTCGAAGAATTGGAAATCCTATACAGAACAGTCACAAACTGAATGATGGATAATTAAGTGTTCGGAGTTCTACAGGAAACATATTTAATTTAAGGCTCTTGCCAACAGAGTGGCTAATAAGACTTCTGGAAACAGAAAAAGGATGTATAAAAAACTGATAAAAAACCTTCTCCCCCACAAAGTGAGTGTCAGTGAGAAAAGAAGAAAGTTTCCTAGTGGAAAACACGAACCCAAACATGTGGTTCTCACTCTACAACCGAATCTCTCCTTGACAACCATTGTTGACAACCGAATCTCTACTCAACAACTGTCCTTGACAGTCGAATCTCTCCTCGACAACTGTCGTTGACAACCAAGTCTCTCCTCGACAACCGTCATTGTTTTGGATTTCGTGAGGGTGGAATAGAGCCTCTCAACTGTCTTGGCCACAGTCACAGTTCCTTCCTTAATACTCCTGTTTCCACTCTCCCCATGAGCTGAGCACTCCAGATAGGGCTTAGGTATCAATGATTATTCGTTGCTGCAAAGGATTGCACGTGGGTGGGTCAGGATGTAGCCAGGTTTGTCCAGGGGGTATAAGGCAATGTCTATTTGGGGAAGGATCCCCTCAACTTTTCCTTCCTCAGAAAATTCTTGTCAGAAGACCTTTCTCAAGTAATGTATCTTGAAGTGTTTCATAAGTTAGTTCAACTAACTTGTAATTAAAAGGAGAGATGAACTTTAGGTGAAGCTAACAGAGGACTTCTAAAGACAGCCTATGTCACTAGTGACATCCTTAGGCTTGTGATCTGGCCATGATAAATATGTGGAGTTATGCTTATATAAGATAATAAATTTCATTATTATTGAGTACAATTGACTTGAGTTCTCTGTTGGCAGCTAAGACATTACTTTAATCCAAAAGAGATAACCATGTTCAGATCTCATGCCCCATTTGTTTCATATATATTAAAATGCAAATCTATATGTGTACTAACCAGAAATAGCATCAGGTGTGGGATCTGATCCTTCCACTGACAGCAAAACCCTGGGCAAGTCAGTCAAGCTCGCTGTATAATAACAATCACCACACAGCCAATGAGCTGCGGATCTCCCAGCAACTTCTTCTTATTAATAGTATTGGGATCCTAGAGGCCCAGTTGTAGTCTCTCCTCATTCTTACTCACTGACAGACGAGAAGAACATTTGTAAAACCATGTAGGAGAATGCTTGGAAAGTGAGTGTTTATAGTAACATGTAAAGTACAAGCACACATGCCACACAAAAGCAAGTGGGACAGCTGTTTTCAAATAGGAAAAAACAAGTGAGAAAATAGACACCTTTCAAGCAGCAGGGTAAATAACCCTGGAAAGGCATATGGTGTACAGGAAAGCATCTGTTCTTATGACGTAAAGCCCATTTCTTTATACCTAATCCATAACTAAGTGAAAAAAAAATATTAGTACTTTTCTTCAGGCCTCTTAGGAACCTGCACTCTGAGGTTTCTTTCGTATTTGGAATCACTGACATTAACAAAGAAGGACAAGACAAGGACAGCTGGAGCGGCCTGGGATGAAAGGAGAAGGAGAACAAATGGAAGGTGCTGACCCAGAAGCCAAGAGCTCATGGACCTGGAGTTGAGAGTGCGTGGAACACAGCTACTGAAACCCAACAGTGTCAGAACGGAGAACGGCCCAGGGACTGTGGGGAAGGAAGGAGACAGAAACATGATGGGATTGTGTGAAGGCATACACGAGGCAGCCAGGACATGATAAAAAAGAAATGGAGCCATGATGAAGACCTCTCAAGGTGAAGTTGTTTTCTTCCTCTTAAGGTGATGACAAGTTATGCCTGTGTGCTAATGCAAGTGATGTAAGGAAGGGAGAAGCTGACGTGTCAGAGAGAAGAAAGATGGTGGCAGGAAAACAGTTTTTGAGAATGGAGCTAATAATGCAGGATTTGACCTTTGATAGGGTTCAGAAAACCTTATTCATTATGCCAACAAGGGGCACAGGGAGGATGCATCGGTAGGGAGGGAGAATTTCTGTCTGTATGCTGCTATCTTAGCAATACAGACATCAACAAAAGTTAATTTCCCAGAAATGTAGAAAATATCGTGTATATTTTTGTTGGTGTAGATTTCAAATTATTGATCCTTAGATAAAAGCACAGAATAGGGTAGAATTTGCCTGTAATTAGAGCAGAGCCTAATCATTCGGTGAGCCCCTAAATGGGCAACATCTTTAGAATCAATGTGGTATAAATACTTTGGGACAGGACAGTCATGAACTTAATAAGAAAAGCAATTCTATGATCAGTGTTCAAGTAGTTGGTGGCAGCGCAATGGAGAGAAAACAGTATGGTCTTAGAAGACATGAGGTGCAGACCCTGCCTCATACTGATAAAGCCATGTAATATGGATGACACATTTTGTTTGTTGTCACTGTCCCTTATGTGCCTGTATACAAATTATTAGAACAATACTTTTCATGTTACACATTTGATATGAAACTCAAGTTGTGTGACAACAACAACCACAACAACAACCACCACAACAACAGAGCCCCTGAAAAAGAGGAATTCTACTGCTTGATATCTACAGTAGCTCTGAACTACAGCATAATTCTTCTGCCTCTGCACATATACACACTATAAACATATATGCACACCGTGTTATGTACTCAACCGTATTCTTCAAAAACTCACATTTTTTGAGGTTTAATTCTCAGTACATTAGTAAGTTACTGTGCTTTGGAGATGCTTTAAAGATCTGATTCCATTAATGTGAAGACATTAGTGTGGACACCAATGTAACGCTTTCTCTGCCCTTAGCAGAGAAGCAGAAGGATATGACACACAGGAGACATCGGGAAAAGGTAGTTACTTACAAAGTAAGCAGGGAAACCTTAGAAAGAGCAAAACCTATTGGCACCTTGATCTTGGCCTTCTAGCTTCCATAAATCTAATATATTACTATATTAACATATAGTATGCAATATATATTATTTAAGCCTTTCTTCCTATGATAGTTTGTTACAGGAGCCCAAGCAAGCTAATTCACACCCCCCCCCTCATCCTTTGTTTACCTTTCAAGGTAGGTATTAGAGTTTTCATCTTACAGTGAATGAGGTCATGGCTCAAAGGTGACTTCTGTAGGGTCACTATGCCAAGTAAGTGCTTACAAAGTGCCCAAAGTCATTCTGAGTTACCTTTTTATTATAGATAATAGGGAAACACTGAAGCTGTGGAAACACAACCTCTCCTCAGAAGGCTCCCAGCTACCGTGCTATGATGTCAGAGCTCTTTGCTGTTGTTTTTGTTGCTGTTTGTAGGGCTCTAAAGCCACTGTCTCTTTGCAGCTCATTCGAATTTTTAAATGTCCTTGTTATTGCACCGTTTATTGTTCCCTTATTGAAATTCTATCTTTCAAACTCAATTAACCAACTTGTTTATTCTAGCAGCCTTTGTTCTCATCTAAGGCCAAATAATTCCAGGGAATTACAGCTTGCCAGTGTAAGCAACTAAGTGCTTCGCGGAGGACTCCAAACAGGACCGGACAGAGCTGCCATCAGATGGCCCTGCGGTAGTGCAGACTTATACTCTATGGCCTTGCAAACATCTGGCCTCTCTGTTTTCCCCTGCAGCACTCTACTTCCATTAGAAGTGGAGCCAAAAATCTCCCTTGCGCGTCTTCGCCTGGGAACTGGGTGACTTCCAGCTGAAGGGTCAATAAATATAATTAAAAGCCTCATCCAGCTGAATCTTTCTCTGAGGGTCTCCCCTTGGAGGGACAATCCTCTCCAACTCATAAACAGATTTTTAAAACCACAAAGTCCATGAAAGATTGCAGATGTCCTCGTCCTACTGAAATCCTTAGCTTGATGTTTGGTCAGTTGTAGTCAGTCCTGAACCAATGAAGGACGTGCCTCTATTTGAAGAAAGTTAACAAATAATCTGCATTGCATTACTGTCTGACACTAGGCCCTCCCGAAGGCCTGCCTGTCCACTCTTTTCTCCTTATCCACAAGTAACAGTGCGACGATTCGGGTGAACATAGTGACACAGAAACTCAGGGGTAACCAAGCCCTTTGATTATTACTGTTCGGTCTTCTTTTAGATGATACTCTTGTTCTTGACTAAAACTGTCAAAGTTGCCAATTTTGAATTCTTTCTCATTATTACAAAACCCCCAAAACTTGATGAACTTGAGCCCAAAGTCTTAGACTTGGCCTGAGATCGATTTCACTATCACTAAATTAAATCACATCTCAGCCAGTCAGCATTGACATCGCACACGTTTGTTTGTTTGTTTGCTTGTTAAGATGTCCACCTTAGAGATGTCACCACACTGAGTGGTGCTTCTGCGTGGCGGGAATCTGAACTGTTGTTTCTCTTTAGAAGTCTAGGTGTCCAGTGATCCTGAGGATTCCTGGTTTACTGTCATATCATTCAAAAGAAACGACAGTGGGGTTCATTTAAAAAATGTCTTCTGCGTCTGAAGTCTTGCTAAGAACTGTTTATTGTCACTAGAAAAAGTAACATATGATGAGGCCCAAAACCTTCAAAAGTAAAGCTTCTCTCTCTTTCAAATAAGGGGCAGCAACAAATCAAGCCAAGACTTCGCTCTCAGTGATGGCTTCAGACAATGTAAAGGCCGAGTGAAGTCTGGATGAGTTAGATGCATTGACAGCTGGCTAAGGTGTGGGACCGTGAGAGATGGGAGGGAGCAGATATGTCAGTGGTGCTGGTAGCATCAAGACTATCCCTGATGTAATTTGGCTTAATGCTGCTTTTTTTCCTTATGAAGCCTCCCAAGTCTACAGCTGCAGGGAACAGACCACAGCTGGACATGCACCTGGACATGCACCTGGACATGCAGCTGGACATGCACCTGGACATGTACCTGGACATACAGCTATGGCCAGTGTGCTAGACTCTGCCTCATCGACATCAAGAAGCAGCCCCTCCAGAAATCAACTTCTTCCCATTTGGTGGAAACAGCACAGAGGATGCTTGTTGCCATGGGGATGAGAGTGGAAAGATAAAGTTCTTCAATGAGAACTGGTCTCTCAACACAAAACCTTTTCCTTTAGCTAGGCTTCTCTTTAGGCTCTCTGGGGACCAGGCTGGAAATAATTTTTCAAAAAAAGAAAAAAAAAAGCTAGAAACTTGAATGAATACAAGCATAACCTCTACACAAATTCTTTACGGTTAAATTTTTATTGAATTTTTGTTTGAAAAAAATTCAAGGATGGTGTTAATGAATGAGTAATAAAGTGACCACATTAATGCAATTTTGACAGCTTAGCAGCTAAGAAGATGTGTTGTGGATCAAAGAAGAGCAGCCTTCAAATCCAGCCTCACTCACCTTTTCGCTGTGCAAGCTTGAGGAGGTTATTTAACCTCCTGCATCTCCCATCTCCTCATGTACATGATAGAAATAAACACGTTTAGGGGGTGGAGATGGTTTTTTTTCTTTTTCACTTTGGAGACTGATAATTGGATTTAGATTCTCCCAATCTGGTGTTTGTTAGTGGTTCAGAATGTTTGCTGCTTTCCCAGAAGACACAAGTTTGGTACCTAGCACCCATGTCTGGTAGCTCACACCCACTTGTCACTAGAGCTTGAGGGGACCATATGGCCTCTCATGGCCTCTGCAGGCACCTATATACACACTCTGGTGTTTGTACGTGCACATGCACACACACTATGAAAAAAAAGCAAAAAAATAATCTTTTAAAAATGAATAATCTTGTTTAGTGTACAGAACTAGCAGAGGAGTTAAGAATCTTTATAGACAGCCAGCATATTCAAAGTACCTAGAAAAATACACCAAGCTAGATTTTAAAACTAAAGTCCATGATGACGTAGTTAGGTACTTGTGTTATCAATGAGTTGTGAACATGGGGCTGTGATATGTATTTGCAAAGTTACCAGGAGTGTGAGGGTCTGAGGGATAATAAAGAGGTTTGCAGTAGCCGGACTTTGCTGTATTTTTGGGTGAGGGGTGAAGAAATTTGAAAGGATCTAAGGGTGAACATGTCTTTCAAAGAAACTCCCTAGTAGGGAGTAAGAAAGCTCACCCACCGGAAGAAGCTGCACTACAATGTGCGTGCTGCTTCCATCTGGAAGGGAAACGCTAGAAAGACACTTAATATTCATGACTGACACGTTTTCTTTGTTCTGTCAGTCAGCTGGAACCAAAGTACACAGCTGGGCAGAAAGCACATCTCCGCTTCACGTTTCATCTGATGACCTTATGCAGCAAATCAGGCGTGGAGGGCTGGAATAACACTTCCTCCCGGCTGCTCTTTCCCTTCAGAGGGTGGGGATGTGACCAAAACCTGCCAAGGAGTAGCCAGTGTCCTTTCCTCACCTTTCAAGTTCTTATCAGAAGTCAACACCAGATTGCAAGAATCCAAATCCAATTATCAGTCTCCAAAGAAAGAAAGAAAAAAATCCCCTCAATACTTGATCACATTTCTTACTTGCAGGCTAAGTAATTTGTCGGATAGAAGCATCATTCTTGTTTCTACAGTACTGAAATAATGCAGAGATGCTTTAAGAGGCATTCTTTGAGAAAATTTGCCATAAATATTCAAGAAATCTAAACTTTGGAAAAATCATTATTAAAAAATGTCTATTTTTAAAAGACTATAAATTTCCCGAGTCAGATCCTACTAGCTTTTATGACATAGTTTCCTAGAATTCTAATATGCACAGAGTGACACTTAACAGTTTTTGTTTGTTTCGCTGGTTGTTATTGGTAGTGGTGGGTTTTTTTTTTCCTTTTTCCTTTTTTCTTTTTGCACACACACATAGGATATGAATGTCTAATAACGAATTTAGGAATTTAGCTTTCTATATAAGAAGCCAAAATCTACAGTTCTCCACCTTAATCTCTGATCAGAGATTGGAATTCAGGAGGATGACAGCAATGTGTCTTACTCTTCAGAAATGGAAAGTCAGTGACCTGCTGCTATTTCTTCTGGGAGCTTGAAAGCTGTCGCAGATGTGAAAGCAGAAACAGGAGGAAACACATGCCTACAACCTTCTTCAATAATTCTAATCTCCTTAGCGTGTCACAGTATTTAGCCAATAAGAAAATACTTGGGTGAAGAGGGCTAAACAAAGATGAAGTGCATTACTATTTTTACACATTATTTGGTGAAAAAGATGATTCTTAGGCCCATATCAATGTCCTTATTCCCTCCTGAGGGGTCACTTAAAACTAGCTGCTATGTCCCAGGGCATCACAGTGGAAAGAAATCCCAGTGTTCTAGCCTTCTGAGAACTGATTGCAGATTTACACATCTTTGCCGTTTGGTTATGTAGCGGACTCTAAAGATCCCAGGATGACAGAGTGTGCTTGGGACCCTGCAGCATGAGAGCCTTAATTAGACATCAAATGTGCACTGCCTGATGATGGCTGCTTAAATTATCATGGCACATACTGCAATACTTAGACGCACACGCCGAAAGGAAGCATGAGGTAAAAATGCAGTAAATCCCCTTTTGACATAGTGGCGTGCGGGGCAACCCCATGTCACCACTGGCGGCCTCGCCCCTTTTCTCTCATAGCCTGGGCTGTTTTGTATTTCACAGTTCACTGCTTTTTAGTCTCTGCCTCCCCAAGTCTGTTCTACGTCCCATTCATCAATTTAATACCTTGCCTAATTTTGTCCGAAAATAATGTTTCTGTTTATAGAAGTCTAGGCCCTGTGGCAAGCAGCAAACACTCCAGGCTTCCCAGGAAGCTGCTCTAATACACACTACAGTGGCAGGAGAGGCCCTCCAATCACAGCCCGGCACCCACTTCCATTGCCTTGTCAGCCTCAGCCTTGGAGGTGTGATTAGAACCCTGCGGTGTGCAGCTGTTCTCTATGCATCCTGGGACAGGATGCGGCACCTCAGGGCCAGACTTGGAGACGCCAATGAGAGGAACAGCAAGCATCTAATTCTTTGAGCAGCAGGTCATGGGCTACAGCACGCTATGGGGACACAAGTGCAGCAACTGCTCAGGGCTGAGCATGTCTCCTTCTCCTCCACGGAGCGAACCACGCATGCGCAAAGTGAAGCAGGTGCGGGTCCGCTCAACAAAGTGGTGTGTTGCTCGGAGGGAAGAGCACAAGCTGCTTAAAGGAGGATTGATGGCTGGGAATGTTCCCAGGTATAAGCCATCTGGGCAGGTGTCTTCTAACTAAGATTAATAAGCACATGTCACCACAAGCCTCGCGTGACAAGAGGCGTGATGGTGGAGAATCAAAATTTTCTGAGTCCGACTGCCATGCTGCCATCGAGCAATTCTTTCCCAGATAAACAAAACACTGTGCCAGCTTGGATAGAGAAAGGTGCCCTTGCTGCGCCTGGAATAGTTTATACCCAAGGTAAACATTTTTCCTCCTCCTCTCTGGAAAAGTGGGCATGGACCAGAGGCCTTTCTGTCCAGGCCCAAGCACAGGATACAAAATTTCCTCTCAGACGGCAATCTGCATGTGGACCCAAGCCAGCACCCTAGCATCTCAGGTGCTGTCTGCTGCCGAGCGGCACACTGCAACGCACAGATTCATCTCGGAGAATGGTAGATGAGGGACCACAACATCAGCGATTGTCAAAGGCAACTGCAAAAAAGTTGAAGACTGTGGTGACAAATCAGGAAGTGCCCCAAAGTACACCACAGAATGACACACACTGCCAATTTAAGTTTTAGATTCTTCTGCAATTTCAAAGTGGGCTAGAGCCCTGAATTCCCAAGGAACTGTCTGAGCCCCCATTTTGGGTTTCAAATGCAGGATCAAGGTATGTTTCCTTTCTGTAGCTTACGCATGGGAAAACCAGTTTACATCTTGCTGCGAAACTGTGCAGAGATGCCTCTTCCCAACCGCTGCAAAGCCCCCAGGAAATGGTATTTAATTTTCTTGTCGACAAAAGACGATTCTATTCCTAAAATGGAACATATTTTATGATATTTACAACATGACACGTTGTGTAAACTATATATTAAAACATTAAGGAACAAAAATAAGAATGCTAGCTGTATTCCTTGTAAAAATCTTTACATCAATGAAAATAGATAGGTCTCTTAACAAAGACCTATGTGTCTCCATTAATTGAAAACAGTTATTGGGAACAGAGTGTCAATGAGCCGTCCAAGCAGACCAAAGAGAAGGACAGACCCAGGAAGGTCTGCCCAGGGCTGCGTTTCAAGCGAAAGGCATACAGCTCTTGTTCTCCCAGGCTGCAGTCATTAATGCTTCTCACATGAGACTTAGAAGGGGTATTATTTTCCCAGATTACATACATTTTTACTTTTTATAGCTTGGCACAGTTCACTCATGTTTCAGGTTTGATGGCTTGGCATCAACCACCTGCGTATAGAAGGCTTCATCTGGGTTCACAGAGAGCAGGGACAATCAATCAAGATGTCCGCCCTGGCCAGAAGCTAGGTATGTAGTAATTACACAGTATGTACTTGTCATGTCTCACCCCGCACAAAACGGAGAGTCATTAAATACGTGTTGCTGATGAAGAAGAAGAGAGCGTCGGCATGCACTGAAAGGCCAAAGGTCACGAGGGCGGAAGCCAGCACAGCAAATGGAAGCAGGAGTTCCACAAGCTCCAGGAATGCGAAGAGGTCATTGCTGCTGCAGGAGGGAGTCACCTCACAACGCAAGCAGAGTGAGTCTGGTTCGCTCTTCATATTACCAAGCTTAGGACCCGCTGCCAGGAACAGCCAAGGGAAAAAAGACAGCATCCTTGGATAGCATCTAACGTAAGTCAGGAGCAGAGAGGAAGGCAAACCTCTGTACACTGACTCATAACTGTCAGTGGCCAGTAACAGTAAGGGCATCTCTGGTCTGTCTGTCTGTCTGTCTGTCTGTCTGTCTGTCTCTCTCTCTCTCTCTCTCTCTCTCTCTCTCTCTCTCTCTCTCTCTCTCTCTCATAATTCCATTTCTCACCCCCCTTTCTCCTTCCAAGCCCACCTCTCTCCCTCACCTTCACACTCATGATCCCCCTTTTCACTGTTATTGCGTGTGCATATGTGTACCCACATGCCTGCACTCCTAAATACAGCCTGATCCATCCGTATAACGTCTCTTGTGTACATGCTCTGTGGGGCTGACTGTTTGCCCTTCCCTGAGGAGGAGCATCCATCCCTCTGTTTTCTTCATTCTTTGTGTAGAGTTGAGGACTCCTGGTTTTCCCCCAGTCAGGCTGCCGTGACTATTGGTACCATCCTTGTTCAAGTCACTTTTGGGTAGCCATATCGGTGAGACTTTATTTATGGCTGAAGCTTTTGGTGTTATTAGGAGACACAATCTCACAGCAGAGTCCCTGGTGCTCTGGCTTTTACAATCTTTTCACCGCCTCTTCCATAATGTTCCCTGAGCCTTAGAAGCAGGATTTCTTTCTCATAGATAATATTTTGTAAGATGCACACGTGCGCACACACACACTCACGCACGTGTGCACTCACGTGCTTGCACCCACACACATATTTCTGAGTGTAGAGCACCCTTGTGGAGGTTAGAGGTCGACTTGTTGGGACATGATTCTCAATTTCCACTTTGTTTTGAAGCAAATTCTTTCTTATCTGTCATTTTGCCTATCCTCTAGCTTAAATGGCCCATGAACTCCTGGGCAGTAATCCTGTTTTTGTCACCCACATGGCCACCCGGTGCATATATTACTGAGCCATAACCCAGTCCTGTAAGTATCAAAGTTTTAAAACAATGTCTTTTGAGGTTCAGTTTAGAAGGGCAAGAATAAACAAACAAATAACTAATTAAATAAAGGTAAATAAGTACAAGTGAGTAAATAAACATATTTGTGAATGTTTGTGTAGTTTTTAAATGCAGTACACACTTAATGAAAGTGATTGTCTGATTATCAAGTTAGATTGTTCTCAAATTCCTAATTTTGATATTTCTCCCTCATATCTAACAATTATTGTAAATAGTATGTAATTAATTGTGCAATAGAATACTAGTCATATCTGAATCTTTTTTTTTAAATATTTTTTTTATTAATTTATTCTTGTTACATCTCAATGTTTATCCCATCCCTTGTATCCTCCCATTCCTCCCCCCGCCCCATTTTCCCATTATTCCCCTCCCCTATGACTGTTCCTGAGGGGGATTACCTCCCCCTATATATTCTCATAGGGTATCAAGTCTCTTCTTGGCTACTTGCTGTCCTTCCTCTGAGTGCCACCAGGTCTCCCCTCCAGGGGACATGGTCAAATGTGAGGCACCAGAGTACGTGAGAAAGTCGTATCACACTCTCCACTCAACTGTGGAGAATATTCTGACCATTGGCTAGATCTGGGAAGGGGTTTAAAGTTTACCTCCTGTATTGTCCATCTGAATCACTTTTACGACTTAATAATTTTAGAATTCTAATTGAGTTAGTTTCTGGTCTTTTTTTCACTTTTCACTTGTTTCTCAGATTTTTAAAATTTTAATGTTTTCATCATTCTCAACAATAATTTCAAGTCTTGTATGAGCCCTGACCAGTGCTTCTTGAATGTGTGGGTCACAGAAGCTCTGGCAACAGTGGAAGGTTTTTTTTTAATCAAGCAAAAGTCAATTCCAAGCTAGGTGTGTAGTGAGCCTTCGGTGAATCTGGGCATTTCCACCAGTGCTGAGTCACACAGCTTTACTGAAGACTCGGTTCTGAGCGCGCTCACTTTGCACTGTGCACGCCATCACTCATGTTACCAGAAGCCAATACTTGCTGCCTGAAACACCTCAGCTCAGAGCCAAGACTGTTGCTGGTTATGAACTGTACTGGTTTTATTATGTATACCAAGCTCTCAGCTCTTACTGAAATGTAATGTTGATTAGAGAAAACAAATACCCTGAGTTCGTTTCTATTGCTAGTCTGAGGACAGTGAAGATCAAATGGCTTACATTGGGTTGAATTGTATAGAAGAATTTTTAAATTGCTGTTTAAGTTGCTTGAGTTTCATTTTAAAAATTAAGTCAATTTTAGCTTAGGATTTGGACATAATTTTCAACAATTTCTGAAGTATAGCCCTTTGCAGTTATGCACTAATTATTTATTTGAAGTATCATTCTCAAAATTGACAATTTTAAAATCAAAATATTGATCAACTCTGAAAAACTGAAAAGTCTTGTTGTCCTAGAGGGTCTGATATTCGGCCAAGGTGCCTCTTTATGTAAATAAAAAAATCAACGTCTCATTTGTATGCAAACTTTCCTTCATATTAATAAGTACTAAAATTTCTACAAAAATCTTTGAAAATACATTTCCTTATAATTTATCATCGGTTAACTTTTATATGCATCTATTTTAAATGTATCCACTTTGGATAAAAATTTCTCAAGCAAAAAGAAATTATGAGTGGAAAAATTTTAGGAAGACATGGTATAGAAGAAGAGAGTCAGTGTAGATGTGTGAATGTGGTTTTAGAGTTATTGTGAGGTTAGTGTGCAGACAGCAGGGCCTACTGCTGAGGGCATTAAAGTTTCCCCTGTTCAGAGTGGCACTTTAAAAAAGGATGAAATATCTAGTAAAACTATCTTCTGAGAAGCTTCATCCAGCAGCTGATGGAAGGACTGAGGGAGATGGAGGGGTCAAGGACTCGACATGAAGACCCCAGAGTCAACTAACCTGAGCCCATGGGGCCTCACAGGGACTGAACCACCAACCAAAGAGCATGCACGGGCTGGACCTAGGCGTCCTACACATGTGTAACAGATGTGCAGCACGGTCATCATGTGGGTGTCCTAACAACTATAGCAGGGGCCGTGGCTGCCTCTGTTGCCTGTGGGTCTGCATAGTGCTGCTGTTAGGACTTGAGGTGCAAGGGTGGGTTGGTCCCCTTTGGGGGGCTGTCCTTTTCTGAGAAAAAGGAGAGGGGGCATGGGGGAAGGAAGCCTGAGGCTGGGACTGGGAGGAGAGGAGGGAGGGGGCTGGGATTAGGATGTAAAGTGATTAAATAGTAAAAATGGCGAACTAACCTGCATATGCAGAGTTGCAATGCAAAACTGCCTACACAGCCCTTTGCTCCTCTGCTTTTCTTTGTGATTGGCACCCACCACCATTTATACTGGCTCAGAGTGCATTTGAACTCAGTCTGATCTTGTTAACGTTGTACCTAGTTGTAAACATAACCCAACTTAGTGAGTCTTACTTGTGGTCCTCCTCCCAATTAAGATGGGCTTCATAGCCTGGTCCTGGTGTCTTACTAAATACATAATCGCAAACACCGGACAGAATACACAGAAAAACTACACAATGATTCTGAGAATTAATAATAGTAGAGCCGGGAGTGAGAAGCCGAACTCGGCGGACCATCGTGTCGCAGTCCACTCTCGCCTTCTCGTTCTTCTCACTTGTACTCACAGTAGCCTCAGGTGCCTACACTTGCTCTCTGATAAAGCGGTCGGAGAGGTGATGCTTGTGGGGCACAGAGTTGAGAGGAGACTTATCTGCTCTTGTAATTGTTGGCCTCTCCTCCCTAAGCATTCAGAAAACGCTATGGTTTGGGTTGAAGCCAGAAACCTTTCTTCTAACTAAAGAATTAGGATCCTAGGAGCATGAATGGTGGTGTCTATTGTATTTATTTTGCTTCTTGGATCCAAACCAGAGGCATTTATGGCAACTGTTTGACAGCGAAGTGAATCCAGTCCCAAGTTTCTCACCTATTAGGCATCTAAGGGGACCCTTGTGAATATGCAAAGGGCAGGGCTAGAGAGAAAGGAGCCAGCCAAAGCAATCTCAATAAAGCTATATTTGAACTCTGGGCTCACCACCAAATAATGTATAAACATAACTGAATCTAGGGAATATTAAAACATCAAAAGCTTTGAGAACTGAAGTCTCAGGCCCAGTCCAGTATGGTCCATGACAAACCCAAATCTACGGCATACGTTGAAAATGATCAGATGTTACAATGACAGCCTGCACATGGTGCATAGCAAGATTCAGCTTGTATACAACAAAACAGTTTTCCTGTTCAATTGCCTTTTAAAGAGTCAGCAGCCTCCATAGAGTCCCATAATGTGGTACAGGACCCAGCGAAATCTACAACATGTAATGAACCCTGAAATGTCTCAAAACCCCTCAAGGTAAAAGATAAAGGATGAAAAATCATGAAAAGAAAGGTGACTCAATTAATCATGAATTTTAGCAAGAAATAATCTTAAGATTCAAGAAGCTCACATGTCCCCAGAATAATAAATTTAAAAAATTCTACATCCAGACACATTGTAACCCAACTGCTAAAAATTAAGAAGAATAAAAAAAGCAACAACAACTTAGGACCAATCAGAGGAAGATGCTCACATCTATCTTTAGAGGATGAATTATCCAAATGGCTGTGGTTTTCTCACCGGAGACTATGGAAGCCAGGACACAGTGTAGCAGCATTGTTTAAAGGCTGGAAGAAAAGCATGGTCAATCTAGACGTCTAAATCTGGCAGAATAAATACACACGTTAGGAATAAAGTTGAAGTACAGATCATCTCAGAAGAAGGGAAGCTAAGAGTATACGTCCTCGGCAGACTTGTTCTAAAGGGTATATTTCTTCTACGGGAAAAACTGCAGTGCTGGGAACACAAGAAGAACAAGGGAAAGGACTGAGATCGGACAGTGCAATATACTGCCTTTTCCATACCATGCCTTAAATGTGAAAGATAGTTGGAAAGATAGTTATTGCAGTGTGGCCAGCACTGTACAGCTCTTCATATATTTATATATAGTTGTATGTATACACGCATACACACACATATATGTGTGTGTGTGTGTGTGTGTGTGTGTGTGTGTGTGTGTGTGTGTGTGTGTAGCATATATATACAAGCAGAAGAAGAAGGAAAAAGTGACTTTTTTTTTAATAAATCACACAATGTTAATTCCAGGCATCTATCTAAAGGTCTGCTTGTTGATTTTAATCTATAGACAAAATTAAAAAACAGTATGAGAAATAGTTAATATTCAATGGATAAATTGAAGTGTACAAACAAACAAACAAACAAAAAACTCAGCTCAATTAATTTACAAGAGTCGGTTGTTGGGGAATAGGAAGCCACAACCCAAAAGGAATGAGTGATAAGTAAAATAAAAATGATGATCCTAAATCCAGGCATGCCAACTGAAATGCATAAGAATGGTCCATGTACACGTTGATTAGAGGGCATTGCAGTAATGGAAAATGCAGTTATGTGTTATTTGTAAGACTCTGGTTTAAACATAATGACATCAATAATTTGGAAATAAAAGCATGCAAGGAGACATTCATGCAAATACTAATTACAAGAAGGCCTAAATTATGAAAATAACTTCAGACAAAGGCTTCCAGAACAGAAAATTACTAAGGGTTAAAAACAGGGAATTACATAACAAGAGAAGTCAATGAACTAAGAATCCGTAGTCACTCTGAATGTGTGCTACCTTACAACAGAAAACAAACAAGCAAGTCTTAAGTCACTGAAGGGAAGACGAGTAATGCAAACCGAGCACATTCCTGCTGCCTATCAGAGAAGTACAGAGTGGAAAGGGCGTGGCCCGACAGACACTTCCATCAGCTAAGAGGCCTCACACAACGCTCTGTGTCAAGTCCCAAAGCCACATGCTGAGGAACACGGAGACTGATGAAAGAAATCAAAGAATTCATCAATCACTGACGATGTTATATCTTGGGTTACCTGATTAGATGGCCCAAAGTACTGATGCTAATTGTCTCTAATTTGACCTATGCATTTAATCAAAATTAAAGCAGAATCTTAATGAGATGTCTAGCAGTTATAGGGAAAGTATTTAAGTTTACGTAGAAAAGCAAAAGGAATGATCCAAAGCCACCTGGACCAGGACTAAGGTTGGGAGACGCTCAGTGCGCGTCTTCAAGGCTTACAGAAAAGGAACAGCAACTGAGACTGCTATGTTCTGGCAAAGGGATGGAAAGTCAGTGGTAACGGGCCCCAGGGGCAGAGTTTTCAGCTGATTTTTGACAAAGGTGAAAGGCAACTAAGGGAGGATGGAGAGTGCTTCCAAGTAATCGGACAATCAACCGTAGTTTTCAAAAAATGAACGTGGGGACCATTAACAGTGCATCCTGCATGAAGGGGGGCCTCAGACGGCTTTGTTCATCCTCACAGGAGCCTAGAGATACAGACAGTGGAAAGTTGTTCTTCTCCCAGCAAATGGCTCCTGGCTCCATGCTCAAGCAAACAATTGTAATTCTCTCAGTGGGTCACAAAACACAAAGCAAAACAAACAAACAACAAAACCAAACACATGGAAGTAGGAAGGAGACTTTGGAGGAAGAAAATTAAAAAATAATAATAATAATTCAGTCAGAGTGGGGTAGGTAATGGGAGAGGAAAATATGGGGGAGGGGTATAAAAATGACCAAAATACATTATAATGTATGGAATTGTCGAAGAATAAAGCAATAAGGAAAAATGGAACATGAACCTAATGCTGATTGTGTGGGTTTGGGTCTTTTTAAATGTTCACTAATGTTAGATATGCAGAAGGGTTGCTTGCTAGACTGTGTCACTATCAGGAAGTGGCCATTTTTAGGAGCTAGGTTCTTGTAGAAGGAAGTTAGATAATCAGAAACACACCCTTAAAAACCCTTAAAGAAAATACGGGGAACAGAGTATCCTTCTTGCCTGTGCTCTGTGTTTCTTAGGGACCACGGGGGGGCGGGGCAGTCTTGCCTATCACATGCTCCCAACTGCTATGGTATGTTGTGTTGGCTCTGTTTCTTAACAATTAAACTTTATTGTACAACCCAACTATCTTACACAAGAGGGAAAAAAGGTTAAAGAGAAACAAGAGTGAACCTTCTGGTATCCGTTCCACTGGACCGGTCCCTAGGTGTCTCTGGCCTGCGCGCTGGTCCGGCCTATTCGCTGATCCTTTTCCTGATCTATGTGCGCTCAAGCTCGGTCCGAACCTGCTGCCCCTCTCATCCTCTCCGCCTGCCTGTCTCTCACGTGCAAGGGCTGGTCTCCTTCTCCCATCGAGGGTCGATTAGAAACACAAGAATCCAGGTGGAGTACCCTGGTCTGCTTCCTGAATTCCAGGCCCAGGATGGCTCCACCCAGTCTATCTCAAGGTTAATCTCAGGAGTATCCATGATGTTTCCAAGGGCAAAGCCCGCCAAGAGTGCTTTCACCTGTGACAAAGCTTACAATCCTTCCCACAGTGTTGCCTCATTACAGGCTCAAAAGTGACCGAACTGTGGAATAAAAGTCTTAAAAACCAGGAGCCAAGTCAGTTTTTCCTTGTTTAACATGGTTTTATCAGACATTCCGGTGCAGCCACAGAGGCTGAGGGACACACTGCTTTCTCAGTGACCAAGACTTGGCCACGGACCGAAATATCAAAGGCAGCATTAGTAAGTAAAGGAGCAAAGCAGGTGTAAGGTTTGCCATTCAGCTTAGCCAAGCTCTCGGATAGGAGACCCACAGCAGGGCCCATAAGAAAAGCATCACGAGATGGAGCATCAAACTCCAGAACCCAACATCTGTTCTGTGAATTAGGCTGTCAAGAGAACGAACAGATAAGCTGCAGCGTGAGAAAAATCAAGTGCAAATTACACCTCACTTAAAAGGCTTGATTGTGTCACAAGAGTGAGCCCTCACAATAATCTTAAGACAAACAGCTCAATTATAATAAGCAAGATATTTGAGTGGACACTGAGTAAAGGTGTAGAAACCAAAGTAACCACAAATATTCCCCAAATTAGTAACCATCAAATAAATGGAAACGTGATTCATGATATGTCATTACACATCGGTTATGAAGGCAATTACACATAAGAACCTATAATGTATGTAACACATATGAATGCATATACACACACGGGAAAGACAATGCCAGGTGCTAGCAAGTGGGGAGCTACTGTAATCTTCACACTTTGCTTTGGCAAGATGAAAACTGGCACAGCTTTTTAAAAAGAAAATGTTGGCAGTTTTTTAATGCTAAATGCAAAACCGCACTTGGTATTTCTGGACCCGATCCACTCATCGTATCCTTGTTCCTAGGTCTTTACTGCAGAGAAATGAGGACTTCAGTTCCTGTAGAAACACACCCGCAAATGCTCGTAGCCACTCCCTCGGGAAGGGTTAAACAATCAGAAATATCCAAGTGCCCATGAATGGCTGAAGAAGCAAACAGTATGTCCATATACCAATACTACTCATTGGTAACATAAAACCATCAGTATTACAGCAAACTGGATGGATTTCAGAGGGATTTAGCTAAGTGTGTCTGAAGGTGATAATGGCACACACAGCATCCTTCCAATCTCAGAATATTCTAAAAGCCCATCTCAGTGTGTCTCAGGGATTAGGATGAGGTAGGTTTTGTTTTTAGAATTTAGGATCATTAGACAGGATAACTTCGAGTTAGGGAGCAATTTCCTTTTCTGATTGTCAGCACTGCTACAAGACTCTCTGACTGTGCAAAAGTCAGTGAACACTGTGCCCCAAAGATGTCGGTGTCACCGTGTACAAATATGAAAAATAAAAAAATAAAGTCCCCTCTCACCTTTTCAAAATAATCCTAAATTTGTGATTTTATCCCAGTTAAGATGTGATGTGATAAAATGCATGTGTGTGTGCGCGTGCGTGTGTGTGTGTGCGTGCGCGTGTGTGTGCGTGTGTGTGTGCGCGCGTGTGTGTGTGTGCGTGTGTGTGTGTGCGTGCGTGTGTGCGTGCGTGTGTGTGTGTGCGTGTGCGTGTGTGTGTGCCTGAGTGTCTGGGAATGTATTATTGTTGTATGTAACTCTCCATTTGTCTCTAGCCAACCATAGGACATCCAGATAGTGGCAAGTATATGTCTTGATAGGCTCTGGGGAAAGCAGGATAAATAAAATATACTTTCATTTGACATTGGGGAATCTGTACTCTCCAGGAAAGAGACACTAGGGGACATGAGCTATAGATTTGCAACCATGAGCGCTATCAGCAGGGGGCGTGCAAGAGCAGATGTTGGGGGAGGTGCTTCTTCAGGTGGAGAGGTCTGCGGGAACTGGACATGTCAGGAGTGATTCATCTACCCAAAGAACTACAAAAGGAAGCATGTACTCCAGAAAATGGCGAGTAAAAGGCAGCAGAAGTGAGGAGGCCTGGGATGCTCTGGGAGCAGAAGGCAGGGCCAGTAGGGATTAGCAGTGGGATTAGTCAAGGCCACATGGTCTGATCAGTTGGCGGGTTCTGGACTGCATGCTACATACTTCAACTGCCACATGGAAGTGTGTGTGTGTGTGTGTGTGTGTGTGTGTGTGTGTGTGTGTGTCTGAAGTTGACTCCCAGTATCTTTCTAAATCACACTCCGCTTTATTAAAGCAGTCTCTTGACAAACGTAGAGCTCACAGACTCCCGGTCTAGTTAACCAGCTTGCCCTGGGTCCCCTGTCTCTTACTGGAGGATGCAACACCTGCCAGGCTCTCACATGGGTCTATGGAATCTGAACGCCAGTCCTCACCTTGCAGATCACGTGACTTATACAGCGCGCTTCCCTACAGCCTATATTAAGTTTGCTTCTGTTTCTGTTTGTGCCATGTTGGACAGTCCTTACAAAGAAGTACCATTTACGAACATTTTGGTCCTTGACACTTGCACACATGTATAAAACTGTTGTTCTCCTCTGCCCTTTATTTCTCTCTCACTTCTGCCACATCCTCTTCTTCCTTATCGAACTCTCTCCTACAATCATTCATTTTTGTTATATTTTGTATCCCACAGAGTCCCACTATGGCTGTCCGTTGATCTTAGTTTGGAATTATCCATTAGAAACTGTAGAGGTCACCGTAGGTACACAGTGGGTACTCTGGCCCGCCCTAGAGTGAGAATTTATGTACACATATGCATACATATAGAGATGCGTATTTACACACATATATTTTATATACATATGCATAGATGTCACTGATGGCTAAAACTACATGGGTTTTGTAGAAGGTGCTCAACTCTATACGTGCTTCCATCCACTCCTCATATACTTTTCTTTGTTTACATTTCCTTTGTGTGAGTTGCTCAGTTCTTTGTCCTTTTCTTTCTGCCTGTTTTTTTTTTTTTTTTTTTTTTTTTCTTCATCTGTGTGATCTCAGAAGGCCAGCCAGCACCTAGAATCCTGATGTAGCTGCCAGTCTACACCTCAACAGTGGACTTGGAGACCGAGGGCCACGGTGGATTTGGTAATACCGTCATGGTTGATTATTTTTGGAGTTCACAGGCAGAAGAATTAGAACGAATCAACAACTTCTTATGGTTGCACACTGTAGACTATGGACAGTTTCCTCTTAAGTCTTTGACTTGTTTCTTCACTTGATCAATGACAGGTTATTTGGGGCCATTAAAGTTCTTCATCCTGTGATTTCAAACACACTGGTGTTCATCAAGGGCACACGTTCTCACTAATGCAAGTGAGCACTTATCTCTTTGCACACTGCTGTCATCAATAAACTGCTTGAAGATGTTTTAAAAGATCATTGGCAATCTTTAAACCCAGTTTTTCAATGTCAGGGTTATGTGGGAGGATTTGGACAGGGGATAAAGCAGGGAGAAATGTAATTATAATCTCAAACAAACAAAACAACCAGCAACAGAAGAAAGCCTTGCTGAATTCTATAGTAAAAGCACTTATATTCTCTTATCTTCACATTGTGGGCAGGGAAAAAGTATGATTTTAAAGTATGGAACACAGTTTGTCTCACTTTCCTGAATGTTGATTTCCTGGAAGGTGCTTCAAATTAGAAAGGCAAGCCCTGCCCTTTGGGCCAGTTGACACTGTCCCTTTGTGGCGTTCACTTACAGGTTCCTGAGGACAATATGGAACGTTCACAAAATGCATTCTGAACAGTATTTTTAGTTGAGTAATTAGTTGCTTCAGAGGGAAATCCATTTCTCCATTGCTTTCTAAGCAAAGCCAAGTCATTTCATCTACTTACAATAAAAGAATAAGGTCACAATCACATTCTGGCCAAACAGAGCCTAAAGGAGTCCTATTACATTGTATAAGTTCATATATGTATGTGATAACACATACATGTAACGGTATTTACCCATCTTTCTCACCACTGACAAAAATAAGCAAAAGAGCTTATGAATCTCCAAGGCCCATTTCCTGAAAAGCACATGGCCAACCTTTTCTTCTCTCTTCTCTGTTGTTACATCTGCTCGTCACGACTTAAAGTGCCAGCTCCAAGCCAGACAGCTTGGCCAGGCAGCCGCGCCATGATTAAGGAGGTGTCATTACTGCCACTGACCGTCTCCACAGACCCCCCCGTAAGGCGGTAGGGCAGATATCGATACAGTAAACATGCTACTTAGTTATTCACATCAAAGCTCCTTTTCTTCTTAGCCAGAAGTGAATTTTAGCCCCAGTCTCTCTGATCTCCCTGTAGTGATGAATCAAAGGCCCACAGCTGCTGGAAGAGCTTGAAAATATTAAAATCAAGGGAGGCCTCTGGGGCCTGCTGTCCTCTGCTCTCTCGTCTGAGTATTTCTTTCTTCAGGGTATTGTTAAATTTCTTGAAAAGTGCTGAGCTGGAGCCTGGTGAGACATTCTGAAGATCAATGGCACACCAAGTAAGATGGTTTTAAGGCACACTTTTCTCAAGCTAATCAATAGCTGCTTTCATAGGTTCCTGTGATGCAAATTTCTCGCCCACCAGGGCCTTTTAATGCTTCTCTTCTCTTCTATTTTGGGGTCCCCATTTCTAGAAACTTATCTCTCAGTCCTTGTTGCAAACTGTGACACAAAGCTGCATTCATCCCCGCCTGTCTATAGAGTATTAACGACCAGTCACTGGAAGACCCTCCTTGCTTCTTCACAGAACAGGACACTTGTCCTTATTTCTCTTATGTCACATGGTAAAAGCAGAAATCAGCGGCAGTTGTTTGAAAGACTCACAATTTCTCAACAGAAAAGTATAAACTATGTCAAATTTGAAGCTTAAGGGCACTAACAGAAGTTAAGACAAGGTGGAAAACATACAGGAGTTACTGCAAGCCTGTGTGACATTAAACTATTGGACCAAAAGCAAAAAGTCAACTATCCTTCTAGGATATCAGATAACATCATGGAATGAGAAATAAAAAATATTCATCTCCTCTCACAGTGGCAGGAGAATGGCCATCAGACTGGACGGCCATCAGACTGGATCCTAGGGGAAATGGTCGCGACACAGATCCCAGGTATGAGAGTGAGATAGTGAGGCGCAGTTCACACCTTACAGCTATGAGAGTGAGATAGTGAGGCGCAGTTCACACCTTACAGCTATGAGAGTGAGATAGTGAGGCGCAGTTCACACCTTACAGCTATGAGAGTGAGATAGTGAGGTGCAGTTCACACCTTACAGCTATGAGAGTGAGATAGTGAGGCGCAGTTCAAACCTTACAGGTATGAGAGTGAGATAGTGAGGCGCAGTCCACACCTTACAGCTATGAGAGTGAGATAGTGAGGCGCAGTTCACACCTTACAGGTATGAGAGTGAGATAGTGAGGTGCAGTTCACACCTTACAGCTATGAGAGTGAGATAGTGAGGCACTGTTCACACCTTACAGCTATGAGAGTGAGATAGTGAGGCACTGTTCACACCTTACAGGTATGAGAGTGAGATAGTGAGGCGCAGTCCGCACCTTACAGGTATGAGAGTGAGATAGTGAGGCGCAGTTCACACCTTACAGCTATGAGAGTGAGATAGTGAGGCGCAGTTCACACCTTACAGGTATGAGCGTGAGATAGTGAGGTGCAGTTCACACCTTACACTCTAAATTCACACTTCTCAATCCTCTCTGTGATTCTGTCTGATCCTATGTTTCTAAAACTCTTTCCTTCAGTAAATAATAAGCTCTATTTTGTACTCATTTGATTACATGGCTCAAAATAATTTGCTAAACTATTTATACATTACTTCTGGTCTGGTGCATCTTTCTGTTCTTCCAGATGACAAGTTCTGGCTTCTAAGAGTCTGTCTTTCCTGCCATAGATAATGGCTGCTCATTTTCTTCTTCTTCTTCTTCCTTAGCTAAGAGATGAAGAATTTCCTGCTTGAGGCATTTGGAGGATTTTTTTCTCTCTCATTTGAGATAAACCACTTTTGTTTTGTTTTGTTTTTGTTCTTGTTTCTTCAAGATAGGGTTTCTCTGTGTAACAGCTCTGGCTGTTCTGGACTCTCTTTGAGGCTGGACTCAAACTCACAGAGATCCACCTACCTCTCCCTCCCAAGTGTTGGGATTAATGGCATGTACCACCACACTTGGGATAAACCAATTTAAGTGCACACCAGACAAGCCTTTGTCCATACACTGTGGGTGATCAGGAAAATGCTGTCCCATCCTCTCAACTCACTGGTAGGACTAAACATCTGTTTGAAATAAAATTTCTTGTATCAGTAAGTGATGCTAAATCATCTATGCCTCCTTATAGACTGAGCGTATCCAGTGGCAAAGACTTGAGAGGGGCCAGCCACATACAAAGAACTTAAGGGCACACACAAGACAGTAGTATGCTCCATTGTCCTACACGCTATCCATTTCAAGCCCAAATCCTTATTTCAAAGCCTTCTGATTTCCGACTATCTCTCAGTGGATCCTCACTCTCACAAGTGGTTGGTGGCCACCTAGTTGCTTGCAGCAGCTTGATATCTATGTACAACGAAAGACTCTCAATTAAAAAAGGCACAAGGTTGATGTGGTCAGTGTATGGTCACCGCTGTGTAGAATACAGAGAGGAGGAAACCCTTAACTCTGGGATAATTCTCATTCCCTCCTATTTCTTAAATAATTCAGAAGCCATCTTTGCTTGATCATTAACATATATTTCTGAAGGAAATCGGGGGTAGCCTTAAGGGCTCCATTGGTAAATTGATTATGTTCTCTGAAGAAAGCCACCCGTGCTTGGAAAAGAAAGAAAGAGAGACAAGGTCTAAGGTTAACAATCAATGTGGAAGCTAATATATTGCAAAGTATGCCTTACCCTGCTCTCTGTTTTTCCATCAGATTTCTTAACCTACAGCCATTTCTGTCTCACATGAAGAGTTCATACTAAGTCAGAGCAGATATTCGATATAATTATTTGGCAACATATTTATGAAAATAAGATTACTTTTTCAGAGTTTCAGTCCTTGATTTTCCCTTCAAGGTTTGACAATGACTAATAATAATGCCAATAAACACAAACAATAATGGATTTGTCATTCCACTATAACAGCTAAGTGGAAGCAATTTTAGCTAGACATGATCATCTTTTGAAAACAAGATTTGAATTTCCTAGAAATGAAAAAAGGAGTAGCGTTTTCCCTAATAACAGGAAGGAGATTATTTTTGAGGCCCAAAGACAACATAAGCTGTTTTGAATTGGGTTTCGTCTCATTATTGATACATTTTCATTTGCTGAACTGCCTCCAAGTTACAACCTGCCCCGGTTTTCTGTCGAGAGTCTTATCTTTTCATTTTTATAGTGCATTCTCTTCAAAAGAGGAAACTTTCAGAGCAATTTGTTTAAGAAGGCGCAGCTAGTGAATATCGAAATAGGTGCAAAACTGGCATGATTATGCTACCGTCTTCCTCAAAAATCAAAGCTCAGTTCTTGGCTCTGCAAACCCAACAGCTTTCAGAGAGCTCTGCTTAGGACCGCTCTGGAAGGTGGGCAGGTTGCTTGCTGCATAAAAATATCTGGCCAAAGGGAACGTGGGCTGAAATCCAGCCCATGATCTACTTGCCAGCCACGTGTCCTGGCAGAGGGTGACATCCACCTGGGAGGAGAAGAGCCTTTTCCTAATTCACACACAGACACTTTAAAGGGCAGCGGAAGCTGGAATCAGCTCGGCACATAACCTGGAATAGGAAAACTAGCGTTAAGATGAACTTTTGTAAAAGACTCATCTCCACGCTAAGAGGATGAAAATGCCCGAGCGGTCACACAGCCATAACTGCCTGATACAGTTGGGTTAATAAAGTCAACAGATAAAGTACACAAGGAGGCGGCTGCCACTGAACTAGGCTGTGGCACTTGGCAGCTTCTGACACTGGCTGCCAATTTTGTAAACAATGGTCTCTTCCTTCCCTTTGTCCAAGTAAGAGTGACATAATGCAAGAAGCAGTGCGGCTACATATACATGTGCAGCCAAGACTGCTCGTGAGGCTGGGATGCGGCTGCCTGCCACGTGCGCGCACGTGCGCACGCGCGCGCGCGCACTCACACACACACACACACACACAAGAGGGAGGTGTGGCCTTGACCTCCCTCCAAGTGCAGCTGTCTTAAGCCTCAACAGAATCAAACTATTCTCATTTCAAACCAGTGCTGCCAGCCCATTGCCAGAGAGGAGTCAGTGAACTGCAGTGACTATGGATGTGGGTCTCTGCAATTCTCTGCTGAGTGATTGTGTAGCACTCACTCGGGTCCCAGAGCAAGCGAGCCACTCCAAGGTTAAAGCTGCCGCTCCAGGCAGAGGAAAGAAGGGAAAGGAGTTCACGAGGATGCTTTCAGCTTGGCCCTAGGAAACAGCTTCTTATCTGAGATGAATGTATCAAGAGCTGCCTTGTCCAATTCTGTGTCTCCCATTCATATCCCCCCGACAACCCCCCCCCCCCCCCCCCCCGTAACAGTTGCACTGGGCACTAAGGCTGCCAGCTGTGGGAGCAAACTGCTCCTGATGTGAACCAGGGCCATAAACTTAGCACAGTGTGTCTTCTAGTAGCTCATCAATTTTCCTGAGTCTAAATGTCCATCGCTCACATCTGGATCCATATTAAGGAATGTATCTCATGCCTGAACCACTGAGGACTAAACCATTACACAATGTCTTTGTCCTCTTTGCTTCCGGTCCCCTGCCCCAGTCCTTCATTCTAATATTCTTTTCTATTCATCGTGATAAGATCAGGCCAAAGCTTCAGAAAAACAATGTTGTCACTTAGTCAAAATATTCTAATAGCGTTTTCTGTCTGGCATTGGCCAAAGGTCTGGGTTTACAATTTATCTTGTCTTCTTCTTAGTTCTCAGTCTGGATAGTGTCTTAGTGAGTAGGACGACAAGGATAAAGATGACATATAGTCCAGGCTGCAGTTCTGAAAGTGGAAAGAGTAGAACATATCCACAATTAAGCATGGTGCACACCAAGGTCAAGCAGCCAGGAGTGGATCCCCGATGTTCACTGATCTGGCCTTGCACCTGCACTTGCGTAGAACATGTGGCCTCCCTCAAGTTGCTATTCCATCGCTGTCCTATCGTGAGTTTCCACTACTACGTCCATCCTGGCACCTGCATTATGTCTGCTTCTCATAGTCAAATGGTACCAACTCATTGTCTTCCACCACCCCTAGCTGACCTTCACTCACGCGGCGTTTGTCTTTGTAATCAGAGGTGTCTTTCTAACGTGGCCAATAGCTGTTGATGTCCTCAAAAGGCCTCAACAGCTCCCCATCCCACTGCACACATGTCCGTGCAGTGAATGCTATTTTCCTTCCTCTAGAACAAATCCTCACAGAAAGGATCTCATGTCTTTCATTACCTTAGGACAAATCCCAAACTCCTCAAGGTGGCATTTGATACCACGATCTATGTGAGGGACCACATATAATAAGACTCAACAATATCTTTAAACTCAATGCTATTTTTATGTTCATTCATAAACAGACATGCCTGTGTGTTTTGAAGGTTTATTTGAACATCTACTAGTCACTGTTCATATGGTGCTTGGCAGGTCACCTGTGCCTCTGCAGGACCATGGCAGAAGATGCTTAGTAAGCATCCCTTCATTTCCTTCCACTGGTTTCCTTGGAGAACTTTTAAAAATAGACTTTCCTAACAGTTTGGAGTTATCAGTGCATACATTAATAATCAGATTGATCTCAAATAACATAATGAGGTATCTTAGGGCCTTGGAAAAGCTAAAAACATTGACCATAAATTAGCATATGGAAAGAAACAAGATCAGGGAGAAATGTAATGAAATAGAAATGAAAAACAATACAAAAAGTTAATGAAACAAAGCTAATTATTTGAAAGATTAAAACAAGTGTGCAAACATTTGACCAAACTAACCAAAATATGAAGAAAAAAGATTCTAATTAGTAAGATTTGAAATGGAAAAGGAAACATTATGGAGACTAGCAATGAAAATTAGAAAATCACTAGGATATACCTTAAAATGTATATTCTAACAAACTGGAAAATCTGAAATAAATGGTGAATTCCTAGACATATATGACCTAACCAAATTAAACCAAGATGCTACAAATTACTTACATAGGTCTATAACAAACAATAAGATTGAAATAATAATAAAAATATATACCAACTACAAAAGTCAAAGCCAAGATGTATTTACTACTCAATTTTACCAGATCTTCTAAGAAGAGTTAACTCCAACACTTCTCAAACTTCTCAAATAGAAAAGGAAGGAATTCTACCAAACTATTATGATGAAGCTAGCTAGTATCACCCTGATACTAACACCAAACGCACACACACCACACACACACACACACACACACACACACACACACCACACACACACACACACCACACACACACACACACCACACACACACACAAACATACACACACCACACACACACACACACACAAACATACACACACACACCACACACACACACACACACACACCACACACACACACAAACATACACACACCACACACACACACACAAACATACACACACACACCACACACACAAACATACACACCCCCACACACAAACATACACACACACCACACACACACACACCACACACACACACACCACACACACACACAAACATACACACACACACACACACCAATCATTAGCCAACATCGTTAATGAATATAGACATAAGAATTCTCAGCATAATGTTTGAAAGCCGAATTCAAGAACACATAAGAAATATCATTAGCCATGATCAAGTTGAATTTATTCCCAAGATGCAAATCTGATTCAACACATGAAACTCCGTAGGGTAATACAACACACAGACAGAACCAAGAATAGAAAGGCTGTGGGCAAAGCCTGACATCCCGTTATGATAAACACCCTGATAAAACTATAAGAATCTCAACATAACAAAGGTTACACACAACAAATCCTTCATCAGCAGTATACCAAGTGGGAAAATATCAAAGAGCATTTTCAGTGAAATCAGAAACACAACAGGGGTGTCCACCTCCTCCAGTCTTATTCATTATCTGGAGAAATGTGAAAGGATATTAACAGGAAAGGAAGAAGTCAACAGATCTTTATTTGCACGTGATGCAGTTTTAGGCATAAGACTCCAAAGTCTCAACCAGAAAACTCAGAGCTTTGAGAAACATTTCCTGCAAAGTGGTAGAGGACAAAATTAACATATGAAAACCAGTATTCTTTCTATGTACCTGAAACAAATGTCCTGGGAAAGAAATCAGCAGAAACAATTCTACTTCAACATGCCTAAAACATATCCTGGAATAAACACAGACAAGGATGTTAACGACTTTATAGTGAATATTTACATCACTGAAGAAAGCAGCCACAAAAGGAAAAATCTCCTTTTTCATAAATTAGAAAAATTACTACTATGAAGATACCATAAGACTAAAATGTGTAGATTTAATGAAATCACCACCAAATTCCCAGCGTCATTCCTTAAAGAAATAGAAAATACAAACTTAAAATTTATACAGAAGAGCACGAAGTTCCACACACACCACCTGAACACACTGACCAAAAGATGACTTCTAAGGCATCACCACACTTGGATCTCAGTTGTTCCACAGAGTCACAGTGACACAGAAACGAGAAAGGCCCACACACCCACAGTCTTTCTTTCTTATTTTCAATATTTTTTAACAAAGACGTTAAAGAAGATACATTAGAGAAAAGTCAATCTTCCTCAACTAATGGTGCTGGGGAAACCACGTATCCATATGAAAACAATGATAGCAGATGCCCATTTTCATTCTGTTCAATGCCTTCTGGATCCAGGACTTAGTTTAAGGCCCATAGTTCTGAAGCTGTCAGAGCAAATAGTAGGGAAGGCAGTCCAATGTATGGGAGGGGCCTAGAATTCCACTCCAGTCCAATGTATGGGAGAGGCCTGGAATTCCACTCCAGTCCAATGTATGGGAGGGGCCTGGAATTCCACTCTACTCCAATGTATGGGAGGGGCCTGGAATTCCACTCCAGTCCAATGTATGGGAGGGGCCTGGAATTCCACTCTACTCCAATGTATGGGAGGGGCCTGGAATTCCACTCTAGTCCAATGTATGGGAGGGGCCTGGAATTCCACTCTAGTCCAATGTATGGGAGGGGCCTGGAATTCCACTCTAGTCCAATGTATGGGAGGGGCCTGGAATTCCACTCTAGTCCAATGTATGGGAGGGGCCTGGAATTTCACTCTAGTCCAATGTATGGTAGGGGCCTGGAATTCCACTCTAGTTGCTCAAGAAACACTGCTGATTGACAACTAGGATCTTACAAAATTAAAAAGCTTTTGAATAGCAACAGATACAGTCAGGTGAGGTGGCAGCCTGTAAGATGGGAGGAATGCTTTTCTTCTTATATATCTGGAAGGTGATTAACATATAGAACATACAAAGAACTCAAAGTAATAAACAAGAAGAAATCAAACAACACAATAAATAGGGTGATGAAATGAACAGACAATTCTCATAGATGAAATAGACACAGACAAAAAAAGATACAAAAAACGCTAAACTTCACTAGCAAAGGGGTAATTGGATCATATTTCACTGTACACATATATGAAATTGCCACAGAGTAAATTAATGGAAAATAGAGAAATGTTAACTCACCCTTGTCAGATACCAGTCATTAAGAAAACAAACAAGTGATGATGAGGAGGACAAAAATGAACCATCATTTGTCACTAGTGGGAATGAAAATTTGTTCTGTCACTGTGGAAATGAGTATAGATGTTCCTCAGAAAACTAAAGTTAGGTTTAATCATTTGCCTCAGCCATACCATTTCTAAACATCAGCTCAATGAGCTTAAAGCTGATACAGCACAGGAATATTGGTACATCACAGTCGGCTGCTGATGCAGCACAGGAATACAGGCACATCACAGTCGACTGCAGCACTGCTCACAATAGCTAAGCTATGGAAGCAACACGGGTTGATTCAGCAGAGAACTGATAAATCATGTGGTTTATATACACAACTGAATTTTTTAGCCATAAAGAGTATAGTTAGGAGCTGGAGTGATAGATCAGTAGTTAAGAATACACCTTTCTCTTGCAGAGGATATGAATTTTATTCACAACACTGAGGTTGGGCACCTCTGGCCTCTGTTGCCACCTGCATTCATGTTCACAGACCCACACATAGACACAGACAGGTAACAAAAAACAAATACATCTTTAAAAGAAATAATGTGTCATGTGCAGGAAAATAAATACAACTAGAGAAAGCCATATTATTTGAACTAAGCCATTCCAAAAGGAAGGATATTGGGGCTCAGTGATTAAAAGCATGTATTATTACTCTTACAGAGGACTCAGGTTGACTCCCAGAACCCAACCAAATTAGATGGCTCACAACCATCTTAGCTCCAGCATCAGGGGATCCCACAGTCCCCTGTGGGTGCACAGGCCATGTGCAAACACTCCCGGCCCCCCCCCAATTTAAAGAAATCTTAATATATATTAGATATTTTCTCTAATTTGGGAATCTTTATAGCTATAAGCAACTATATATATATATTACACATATATAATTATACATATACATATACAAATATAAATTATACATATATTGTCTAAATGTATACTGGGGAGATATATGGCCTGGGTAACTAACGATAACTTCTATTTTGACATAAAAGTTATGATGACCAATATTTTTTCATCTTGGTATTTAAATACTCAAATGATCTTTTTGGAGATAAAATTTAAGCTTTCAGTATCATATATTTCACTTAGCATCTTTTTGTGGAGTCTGGTGAATTGCTGACTTATTTTTACAAAGGTAGAGTAATATTTTCAGATAATTACAATGTTAGATTATTCATCTGTGTGTGTGTGTGTGTGTATGTATGTTCACGTGTGTATGTACAAATGACTGCACATCCCACAGAAGCCAGAACATTATGTTCAATTCCCCAGTGATAGAGTTACATCCAGGTGGGTATGAGCTGATGCCCACTGAATGTGACCTTAGTACCTCTGCCAGAGCAGTAGAAGTTCTCAGACTCTGAAGTCTCTCTAGTCCTGTATACACACACATACACAGGACATAAAGCCATAAACCTAGAGTACTACAGGGAGGGTCAAGGCAGGAGAAAGCAGAGGGTGTGTGCTATGGGAAGCAGATGCTCAAAGTACAGTGCACATGTATGGAAACGTATGAAATGTATGAAGCCATGCAATATGTATAATGACTATGTACTAATTCAAACTTTATTAACTATGTCTTTCCAACCATTTGACCCTTTCTTTATTCCTTTTATATTCACGATGATGGCGTTTCTCCTCCCACGCTCATAGGAAGTACTGAAGTGAAGTGTTGCACAAGCACAACCAAAGCAGGCAAGTCCTTCTGCCTCTGGGAAGCAAATAGGCAGGTTCTGCGGAAGGCAGACGACTGAAAAACCACCAGTTCTGAAGCACTGCCCAATTTCTGCTCTCCCTTGGAAAAGTTTAAACATGGGCAAAAGGAGAAAAAAAAAAAAAAAAGACTTGATCAAACATAAAAGAACAAAAATTCAAATTAAATAGTATAAAAACCTTAAACAAAATCTGATTAAACCACATAGGTTTGTGATGTGTTTCATGGCTATATTTCATGGTATATCATAGATCGTGAAGATCCTTATTACAGCTACAAGGTGATGTTGTTGTTGGTGGTGAGGTTGTTGCTGCTATTGCTGCCGGTGGTGGTGGTGATGTTGTTGTTGCTATTGTTAGTGGTGGTAATGTTGTTGGTGATCCTGTTGTTGTTGGTAATGTTGTTGTTGGTAGTGGTGATGTTGTTGCTGCTATTGCTGTTGTTGGTGGTGGTGATGTTGTTGCTGCTATTGCTGGTGGTGGTGGTGGTGATGTTGTTGTTGCTATTGTTAGTGGCGGTAATGTTGTTGGTGATATTGTTGTTGGTGGTGATGTTGTTGGTAATGTTGTTGTTGGTAGTGGTGATGTTGTTGCTGCTATTGCTGTTGTTGTTGTTGGTGGTGATATTGTTGCTGCTATTGCTGTTGTTGTTGGTGGTGAGGTTGTTGCTGCTATTGCTGCCGGTGGTGGTGGTGATGTTGTTGTTGCTATTGTTAGTGGTGGTAATGTTGTTGGTGATCCTGTTGTTGTTGGTAATGTTGTTGTTGGTAGTGGTGATGTTGTTGCTGCTATTGCTGCTGTTGTTGTTGTTGGTGATATTGTTGCTGCTATTGCTGCTGGTGGTGGTGGTGATGTTGTTGTTGCTATTGTTAGTGGTGGTAATGTTGTTGGTGATCCTGTTGTTGTTGGTAATGTTGTTGTTGGTAGTGGTGATGTTGTTGCTGCTATTGCTGTTGTTGTTGGTGGTGATGTTGTTGTTGCTATTGCTGGTGGTGGTGATGTTGTTGTTGCTATTGTTAGTGGTGGTAATGTTGTTGGTGATACTGTTGTTGTTGGTGATGTTGTTGGTAATGTTGTTGTTGGTAGTGGTGATGTTGTTGCTGCTATTGCTGTTGTTGTTGGTGGTGGTGATATTGTTGCTGCTATTGCTGCTGGTGGTGGTGGTGATGTTGTTGTTGCTATTGTTAGTGGTGGTAATGTTGTTGGTGATACTGTTGTTGTTGGTGATGTTGTTGGTAATGTTGTTGTTGTTGGTGGTGAGGTTGTTCTTGCCGCCGCTGCTGCTGTTGTTGTTGAGATTGTTGTTACTATTATTGTTGGTGGTGGTGTGGTTGTTGTTGCTATTATTGTTGTTGGTGATGTTGTTGCTACTGTTAGTGGTAGCAATGTTGTTGTTATTGATGTTGTTGCTGCTATTGTTGTTGTTGTTGATGTTGTTGTTGTTATTGTTAGTGGTAGTAATGTCGTTGTTGATGTTGTTGCTGCTGATGTTGTTGTTGCTACTACTGGTGAGGGTTGTGATGTGTATGTGTGTTGGACTCATCCTACTTAGTCTTGCTTTTGGTTGATGTCTAATATATTCTGGATTTTTTCCCATCAAGTTGTGACTATGAGTATGGAAAGCAGCAGCTCTGTCAGGATCTGCTCTGACTGCCGGGGAGGGGACAGAACGCCTGCTGTGTAACAGGCCAGAGCTGCCAAAATCTTGAAGGCTTGGCACCTTGAAAGAGGCAACATCGCACATTGTTTATTACAACATTCCTAAAATGTACATATGCTCTCTCAATTCAGAGTTGGGATCATTAGGTTACCCTCCCCTACCACCTCAGCCATTTTTGGTCTGCTTGTTTTGTGTTGCTTTGAATAGTATAAAGATTACATCATGAGAATGCCTATGTAGGCTCTCCGAGTTCTTTAAAAGAGTCTCTGCCACTTTCCACGCACCATCTTATGTGGACCAGGGGATTAAGAAGCAGGTAGGACGTCACATCCTTCAGACGATCACTGAATAAACATGTGGATCTGCCTCCAGATTATCTTCATTGCCTGAATGTTTTCCAGAAAAGTCTAGGTTTTAGCAGTCTCCACAGCTTAGGCTTGGGCCACCTACTCTAATATATAGCCAAAGGGATGAGTAACATTGAACTTTATTCAATATAGCTACAATAAGAAGACGAATGCATAAAATGGACCAAGCCTATTTTGGGGATACTGACAGGAGGGGTAAGTAGAAATAGAATACAAGAGATATAACACAGCCATCCTGGTTATGAATGAGAACTCCTGTAAAGAAGCTGTGTCTACAGAGACCAACTGATTAGAATCTCAGTCCTGTGGGGAGACCAGAAGATTGTAGGTCCAGAGGCTAATTACCTTATCTTGGGCTAATCTACCCACTGAAAAATCATTCCTTTCCCACTCCCGAATCTGAAGTAAAGTCTTATGACTGATAGAAACCTTTTAGAATCTATTAATTTAGCAGACCACTTGCTCCTCCCAACCCAAAAGCTAAGACTGCTTTTGTGCTCGAACATGGAATTTGGGGCACCCTACATCTGTATTCTTGGGCTATGGTCACTCAAAATGGCTCCAGAATAATCTGTTTCTTATTCCATTTAAGAGGAGAGCTGTGGCTTTTACATCAGCATGGTCGAGATATAGTATTGCCCATCACTGGTCGATGATGACTCTTGCCAATTCCAGTCTTGCAAGCTGCTTCCATAAATTGTTTTTATTCTACTTTAGCATTTTAATTTTCCTGACAATTTTATACATGTGTGTATTTTGATCATAATCACTTTTTGTCTCTCACCTCCTCCAACTAGCAATCACCAGTTACTAAAAGCTCCTCAGGGGGAATAGGCCTTCATGAATGTCTTTCCATTATATATATGTATTTTTTTCTTTCTCGTTATTAATTTCATTGTTTGAAAATCCCATATGTGGATATAAAATGTTTTGATCAATTTCATTCCCCATTTCCCTCTCCTTCAATTTCTTCCCCATACCCCACCACAAGTCCTTCTCAATCTCACGTGTCCTTAACTTGTTTTTATCCCATGGAATTCACTTAATAGTGCCTTAATGTTCATAGGCACAGGGACACCTGCAGGAGGATGAGTAATGCCTTAGAGGCTGAATCCTGGAAGGAAGCAGGCACCAATTGCCAACAGCTCCTCAGCTAGGGGTGACACTTGTGCTGGGATTTTGTCAGGCTTGATCTTGAGAAGGTCTTGTGGACACCATCACGGTCTCTGAAATGCTGGACTTTTGGGAGGTCCAGTCTTGAGCAAGTTTTGTGCAAGTGACCATGAATGCTTTGAGTTCCTGACTGCAATGGCCATGTGACACCTAGACAGCAACATTCCAAAACACTTCTCCTTGTCAGCTGGCTCTTACATTCTTTCTGGCCTTTTCTCCATGTTGTTGGAGTAAGTTATTGAGATGTCCAATTTAATGCTGAGTACTCAATCAGTTACTTACTCTCAGCATTCTGAGCAGTTATAAATCTCTGTAGTTAGTGCCATTCACTGTAAAATTAAGTATAAAGTAGCAATAATCTTTGTGCATAAACAGAATTATTTAGAAGGTAGTTTGATGGGAATAACATGTCCACTTAGCAAAAGAATAGCTGATTTGCAAGCTTTACTATTAGCAGCTATGGCTAGTGTTATTCATGTTACCCAAGACTACCTGTCCATGTGTTTTTGAGCAAGTTTATAGTCCAAGGTGTGAGTTCTTTCCTGTGAAATAGTGGACCTCACATACAACCCAAAAGTTGTCACCTCTGTAACAGGCATGCCACTGTCACACACATCAGCACGTCTTGCCAAGAATTTCAGTTGTAATAGCAGTATCCAACTGGGTAAGAAAGTTGAAGACCCCCCCCCAAGCAGGTTGGGTATTACCCCCTGTTACCATCAGGAAGGAAGCTACCTGCTTGGTTTCTCTCTGCAACCAAAATATATTCAGGAATGAGGTCTTACTATCCAGTGTCGGGTTCTGGCAGGCACCTAGAGCAATGCTAATAGTGCATCTGGTCTCAGGAGCCTCGGGAGCCTCTGACTCCTTGAAAGGCATCCCATCTCTGGGACTCCAATTTTTGTTTCATCACCTATGTCTTCTTGAATCACCATTATTCTCCCACACAGGGGACCTCTGTCTAGATCCTTTTCTTCACTTATATATTTTTACATTATCTTACAAAGTAGCTGTTCCTGTAATTTCCCCCCTACTTCCACTCTGCCCATTTCCTGCCCTTACCCCATTGAAATGATTCTACTACCAGTGTCCATGCCTCTACTTTATGTCTCAGAGGCTCAACTACTTCCTGACAAATACATACAGGTACCTCTTTCCCCCACCATGGTTCCATTTTTAACTTTACTGCCTTTATAGATCCTCCAATGTAAAGCACAGAAACCTAAACATTTGAAGGTAGGATCTGTAAACAAGAAGGAACATATAGCGTTCTTTTTTCTGAATCTGGGTTAAGTCACATAATGCAGTATTCCCCAGTTTGTTCCATTTTCCTGACAATTACATAATTTCATTTTCACTTATGGTTGAGTGAAATTCCGTGCATATATGCACCATTGGTTGTTAATCCATTAGTCAGTATCTTGCTGAGGGGCTAGTCTGGCTCCTATGAGATAATGACTTCTGTTCTAGGTTGTAGCTTGCCCTCATGAGTAATTACCCTCATCTGTGTGTGGCGGTGTTATCCCATGATGTTTCGTTCTTCTTGTAATTTAAGGTGACTCAAGAGGAGAGGCTGAAGGAAGTAGCTTAGCTCTTTGCCTGCAGGCAGAGCAAAGGAGACGCACAGCAAATGAAGGCAGAGATGCTTGGCTCAGGCAGAGATGCTTGGTTCAGGCAGAGATGCTTGGTTCTTCTCCTGCTTCGGTTACCCCGTGGGTCCAAGAGATTCCAATGCATTTTATCAGAACCAGCCTCTCAGTTCCAGCTTCACTCTCAGTGGGAAACACTCAGAAGAGGATAGGATGACCACGGGCTTCAGATTCCGACTCATGCTTGATTAAAAAGTGGCCCTGATTCACATTCATATTAACTTTTGGTAGTGTTTGTTAAATAATTAATTACCATTACTTACTGATAGTTAAGTATGCCATAGAATACACTAGCTCCCCCTTTCAATAACTCCTTCTAAGAAAACCAAACACTTTGCATTACAGTTTCCTACATATTGCTGCAGGCAAAACTGTATTTTATAGAACTGCCATTCATGCCAGGTAAATACAATATCCAATTAAAAGTCACTTGGTTCCAGAAGGCAGACATGTAAGTAAGACATGAAAGCATTAGTTCTTATTAATATTTGTCTAAGTTTATGGTCATTTAAAAAATGAGAACATAGAAGTATTTAAATTACACTCAAGAGAAATTGTTTGAGCATTGGGAAATGGCAAAACACACAATCGGGATCCATTTTTAATTAATAAGTTCAACTAGAGGATCTACAGTCTGTCTTTTACAAATAAGTAGGTGGCACTAGGCAGGAGAGCCAGCATTCAGAGTCGGTAGCTGTGCACACATGTTCTGCACAATTTATTATTCTGTGCAGTAAATGGCTGGCCCATAACTCACAAGTTGAAAGTTAATGAGAAGATCTGTCCCTAATACCCATAAGAAAGATAAGGACTGGTGTAATGTGGTTTATCCAGTACTTCAAGGCTTTCAAGGGCAGAATGAAAGCCACTGACAGCTAAATGCAACAAGAAATACCGCACTGACCTACAGACTTCTTCCTCTCCCATCAAACCAGCCCATGTGTAGAAGCACTGAGGACCAATTCATTCTCAATAACTATTCTCAAATAACTAGATCCTTTTTAATTGCTGGCATAATTAACTTAATGAAGTTATTGCGTAGCTCCAAATAAGAAAGGGCTAGAGTGGAGTTGTAATTTATTTCTTTCTAGGGAAAACTAGGATACACATGGGTGCACGCTCTCTCTCTCTCTCTCTCTCTCTCTCTCTCTCTCTCTCACACACACACACACACACACACACACACACACACACACACTGAGAGAGAGAGAGAGAGAGAGAGAGAGAGAGAGAGAGAGAGAGAGAGAGAGAGAGAGAGAGAGAGAATATCAAGAGCAAGACAGAAATTAAACAGGAAAGCTGCTGCCCCCAAAGACTAATTGTCCGTGTGTTTATATGCTTTTATCACCAAACATTAGAAAGTAAATATATTCTAGGGATTTCATCAGAATAGTAATAAATATTAATAATGGCCAATTGATTAGAGCTCTTAAACAGCCCTTCTAAAACATGTCAGCAGTCCCCTGGTCCTGGTGTGAACAGAATGGATGCCTGCATTAACAGCTCCTTTTCTGTTGGGGATCTTAAGCCAGGGATGTGCTCAATGGTCTCTCTAATGGCTCTCTAACTCTCTCTGCTCTTTCCATGAAGGCAGCTAAGATGGCTTGTAAAGAAAAATAAGCATTACCGTCCTATGATGAAATGATCTTCCCAAGTCCCCTGCCTTAAATAAAGCTGTATGTGCATGCGTGTGCGTGTGTGTGTGCGTGCATGCATGTGTGCATGCGTGCGTGCCTTAGCCAGGGGATGGACAGGGATAGCAGCAACAATGGCATCTCCGAGCCTCCACTTTGCAAACCTACATTACTGGGGCAGAGCTTCCCAAATTATGCGTTCTGTTCACTAATTTTGAGGTAAAGGTAAAGAGCTTTGTGCGACTGGGAAGGACAAAGTACCGCCCTGTGGACATCTACCAGAGAGGTATGAGTAAGGCTGGCGTCATGTCCTAAATGGCACGCATGCTGGCATTTCAGATTGCGAACTCATGGCTAATACAATCACGGCCACGGTTGGCACCGTAGCCCAAGAGGCTGTCAGCTGCTTCTTATAAAGGATGTGCTCATGGCATCTAAAAGAGTGAAGTGGCATAAACATGCTTTTCCCTGTCATGCACTGTGACATACGTGGTCAGAGAGAAATCATTCTATCCTCAGTTGCATCACACTGCCTTGAGAAGACAGGAAATGGAACTTGGATACTAGTGTTAGAATTCTATAACCAACAACTGTGTCTGAGGCAAAACGAAGAAAGAGGTAGATAAGAATAAGGGGGCGACGTGGAGTTTGCAATCGTTTGCTAAGAAAGGCTTATGCCTGTACTTGAATGTGCTGCTTGCAAAACATTGGCCCAAAATCACTGCTGGCAATTACTTTTCCGCACGGTCAACTAGCAGCGGGAGTGACAGTGAACATTCACCTTTCCGCACACAGCGTTCACTTCCCTTTCCCCTTATCTGCTGCTGCAAAGGCTGTTATAAAAAGCGCCTGCATGCCAAGCAGTGTGCCCCGCCACCCGAGCAGCGTGCCCCGCCACCCGAGCAGCGTGCCCCGCCACCCGAGCAGCGTGCCCCGCCACCCGAGCAGCGTGCCCCGCCACCCGAGCAGCGTGCCCCGCAACCCGAGCAGCGTGCCCCGCCACCCGAGCAGCGTGCCCCGCCACCCGAGCAGCGTGCCCCGCCACCCGAGCAGCGTGCCCCGCCACCCGAGCAGCGTGCCCCGCCACCCGAGCAGCGTGTCCCGCCACCCGAGCAGCGTGCCCCGCCACCCGAGCAGCGTGCCCCGCCACCCGAGCAGCGTGCCCCGCCACCCGAGCAGCGTGCCCCGCCACCCGAGCAGCGTGCCCCGCCACCCGAGCAGCGTGCCCCGCCACCCAAGCAGTGTGCCCTGCCACCCAAGCACTGGAGAGCTAAACAGAGAGAGTGCGACCAGGCCTAGTGATTGGAGAAACAATGGACACACTCTTCTTTTTCTTCCTTTCAAACACGCAAAGAAAAGCGTGAATCCAAGGTTCTCCTGTGTCTGTTTGAATGGGAAGAGAGAGCAGAAAACAAGGCAGTAGGACCTCGGGGTGGGGGTGGGGCATTTACTTTCCAGTGTCCAGCCCCACATACGGCTAACAGGGAAAAGCACTACACTATGATTTCCAGTTTGGGTCGGGGAGAGAACAAAGAAATGACCTGATTTCCAAATTAGCCCCCTTCAATGGTGCGGGTTCTAAGCCAGGCTTGGTTGGTGAGAACCTACTGGCTGGAGTTTGCCCTTTTCAGGTTCAGCCTCCTGTATAGTTTGTTGCCAACTTATTTCCGGGTCCACTGAGGTTTGGACTGTTCATGTGCTACGATGCGTAGTGTTCAGAATCTGACCTAATTTCTTCGTCCATGCCTCATATTCCACTTGCCAACATTCATTCATCTACAAGCACAGATGTCAACCAAGGCTCTTCTTCCCAGTAGCCACGATATCCAGCTTAGGTCATGGTTGGCTATCGTTTGAGAGGTCCTCAGGTCACCTCGGATCAAGACGTAGGGTGCCTTACAATGGGCGATTCTCATTTCTTACAACAAAACTGTAGTTTCGTGATTGCGACTGTCACACTCTTTCCCAAATCACTAGTGACATAAACCAGGCGCAGCTTCACACAGGAGCAGTCTTCGGTTTCTGAAACCTGAAGGCTGGTGCCTGGGCCTATGTGGGTGAGGTTTTTGGGAGTGTGCCATGCCATAGTGAACTAAGGCAGTCACACTATGGAATGCCCAGGAAATATTTAGTAAAAAGTCCATTGATGTCATCACTGAAACTTGTTTCTGACCACCTGCTATAGAACTAGCGTTAACTTCTTGTAGACAATATAGCAAGAAACCTATTGGAAAGGATGTGGGTGTGTGGCTGAGGAGTCCAGCAATAGATGTTGTCCAACAGTTTATGGTTATTTATTAACCCGCACTTTCTAAGCTATCTATCTCAAAGCTTTTGATTATAGTCACCAAAAATAGAGAGCAATAATTATACTCAGCACATAGATGCGCTGACGCTGAACGTGCTTAACAAAACTTACTCACAAATTAGCTCTGTACAAAAGCAAGCTCCCTTGGTGAGAGCTGTGCCTGTTGGCTAAGTGCACTGATTCTTTCAGACCAGCAGGGGTCTGATGGGACAAAGTTGGGGCATATTTCTTGAATGCAACCAGAAGAGGTCTCGAATAATCTTGTCGAAGGACGAGCATCCTAGCTAGAAATAGCCTGGTCACTATAAATTAAATTTGGGTGACAAAGGGGGATGGTTTTCATCAAAAAAGAAAGGGATAAGCTGGTACAAGGTCATCTCAGAAATATTTCTCTATGACACCCAAAGGGAGATGATCCTTGGAGAAAGATTGGTTCTTCTGATGGACTGACTGCACGTGAAAGGATTCCCCATTAAAGATGTGAGAGACTTTCCAAGTCCCACAAACAATTAGCTGCAATCATGTCATCACTCATATGCAGACGTGATCCACCTAGGCTCATAAAACTGCTACTGAATGATTTTGTCAGGCGACTCCCCCGAGGGAATCTCTGCCTGAAGAAAGTGGAGGAAAATAGACATATGTTAAGATTTACCCTATTTAAGGGACTGGAGTAACAAGACAATTAGCATGTGTAATGAGAGCCTTGGAAATTCGCTGTATTTGGGGTTCAACATTTTCTCCTTTTAAGATGACTTACGCCATATTGTCACATTTACTTTCCAAGGAGCATTGACAGAAATTCTGTGATATATGTTTTCTTTTTAATCATTTGTTTTCTTTCATGAACTAAGGCTTCTGTTTCTCACCGGATAATTAATTGTTATTCTTCCAAGTAAGTATTGAGAAAGTAGAAGAAAATCCTAACTCAAAAGTGTAACCTCTGTGTTTCTCACTCTGAAAAAAAAAAAAAAAAAAAAAAAAAAAAAAAAAAAAAAAGAAGAAGAAGAAGAAGAAGAAGAAGAAGAAGAAGAAAAGAAAAAACAAACAAGAATGGATCAGAGACCAAACCGTGGTTCTGATAGACTAATAATGGCTTCTCTTGCCAGTGTCTGCTCAAAAACTCTATGTGAAAATTTGGAAGAGTTGTCCTACTGATGAAATAAATAAAAGGCAAGTGCTGTTCAGATTTTACCAATGGCAACACATTACAACACCACCGCCACACATCAGATAATCTCTCATTTTAAAATAGGTCATGCGCTCATCACTTCCTGAAGCCTGCTTCATAGTAAAACACCTGCCAATGCTCATAAAAGGGGAAAATTGCTCTTTACGACTCTGAGTCTATATTTAGTACACAGAGCTTTTGTTGAATTCGGTACCACATTGTCATGTGCTTGGTTCCAGCACGTTAGGTGAACAGAAGAGCCACAGGGAGGGGAAGCAGAGAGCGTCCCTGCTAGGAGAAGTTCTCAAGGAGTGAACCGCGGGTCATAGTCCCAGCCCCACGAGAATCTTTGGAGAGTGTTGAAACAAGACAGCAGAACGTCACAGTGAACCCTCACTCTAGGGAGGACAAGGCTGAGTGACATCATGTGAACGATCATGTGCTTCAAATGTGGCCAGTGCCGCTGATGAGGGAACGAATCCTTAACTTTCCTGATTTTTGGTTTCAATTAACCAGGCTCATATTGCTGACGGCCACCCTACTGGATAGCACAGGACCCCTTTATTTGTCTATTTTTCTTAAGGACATGACCAGCGGAGTAAACACGGCAGAGTTATGAAGAAAAGGTCACTTTGCAGTACTGAAATTCTCAGAGACTTTCCTGCAAGCAACCACAAACAGGTCAGGCGTTCCAGGGGGGAGGTAATCAATACAACAAAGAAATAGCAAAAACTAAAGCACAGGTCAGGACCTGATTCCTTCCACAAGAGCTGGAAGTATGAGAAAGAGCCGAAGGAGAGCAAAAGAACAGACGAGGCACAGGCACTGCTGTCCTGACTCCCAGCTAGCAAGAGTTCTGTGAGAACAGAAGCCAAAGATGGAGGAGAGCTTGTCTAGATGCAATTGGGGATGAATGGGGGGCGGGGCGTGGGGCGGGCACTGAAGAAGATGGTGGGGTTAGAAATACTATCAAGATCTTCCTATCCATCTGGTTTGTGCGTCACACACCCAATCGATGTGATAGGATGAGTGGGCAGCGGGGTACTTATCAGGTATATTGGATTTTTATCGCTGTGTTAGCAAGTTAGAGTGTGACCTTGGGAAGCGCGCCTAGCTCGCTATCTTGGCGGCTTCATCTATTTAAGGAAATGGTAATGAGAGTTGGTTTCAGGTGCTTTGGGGAGCCTCCGATGAAAGTATACGATATAGTCCTCACTTGTTCCCCCTTTCCTTTCCCATCAGGCCATGCTGTGCTCTCCGCTTAATTAGACCAGCCGCTCTTTAAACTAGTCGAGTTCCTGTTATAAAATAATTTTTTTTTTAACATTCCAACTCGCTGCTTTTTAAAAGCTTCTTTGGATGTATAACAATTGGAGCTAAACTTAGTATCATTCCCTTGTTCCATAGGACAGGCTTTGAAGGGCTTTAGGGGAAGCGGTGTGTGAGGAAGCCCTGAGACTCTAGCGCAGCGAGTGAGGAGATGCTGAATTCAGAACACCAGAAAGTGCTCTTGGTCAAAGGACAAGTGCGCGATTCCGTTAGTATGGTTGTGACACACTCTACGTTTGCGTTTCTCCTGTTTTACTCTTTATACCATCGGTCTTAGTTGCCTTTCGTTAGTCTCCGTGATAAAATACTTTGTCAAAAGCAACTGAAAGCTTGATTCTGGATTTCTGTTTGGAGTTCAGTCCATGATGGGGGTGTTGAGCAAGCAGGACCTTGAACTAGCTGCTCAGGTCTCCTGACTTAGAAAGCAGGTGTGAAATGCACCGTGTGGCTCAGGCCTGTTCTCTATATAGTTGGGGATCCCAGCCAGGGAGAGGTGCCATCCAGTGTGCAGGTCTTACCATACAAATTAAGCCAACCACAGTAACCTAACCCTCCCCTGCATGCATGTAGAGCCAGCTCCCTTTGGCACTTACGGCTGATTATCATGCCGTTTTAAAATCTGATTTTATCTTGTCACCTCAAAGTTACTTATGAATAATTATATTTAAACTCCATATTGGAATAATATGCCTTGCATATTATTGTTCAAAATCATCTCTCTCATATATATCAATGTATACACACATACCTATGTATATGTACACACACACACATGCACACTCACGCACGTGCATGCACACACATCTATAATCTAGTTAGGAAAGCACTATGAGATGTTCAGCAGTATTTTAAATCTATTGTAAATATTAGATCATTTAATCAACAACAATACAATGTAGTCACTTTGAGCTCTAATGCATATGTGAAGAAACTGGAACAAAAGCCACTTAAAAGTCTTTACCAAACCACGGAGCTCTCAGTGGTGGAGCCAAGAGCCAGCTCCCAGCATGCTGGCTCATGTTTCCTTATGCCCATGTAAAAGTGACACTCAGAAATTAGCTTTTACAAAACTATCTGGTTTTAAATCTTTTCAGTTGGTAATTTTTTTCCTTCATAATTGTTTTTCATACCCTCCCTCCCTGCTCAGACTTTATCTGCAAAAATTCCAAGAGGGTACCATCTCATACAAGGGACTTCTTTTTCTAAGGAAGAGCCATGTTATCCCTTGAATAAAGATGACACCGGGGCATGAAATTGGTTCCAGCTTCTGTTTATTAAAACACGAGGAAGAGAGATAGAGGGAAGATTGGCTCAAAGTAAAGAGGGAGTTAGAGAGATCAGGAGAAGGGAGAGAGAGAGGGCAGTGAAGGGAGTGAGGAAGTGTGGCAAAGAACTGTCAGCCTTGAAAGCCTCCTGAGGAGCTTAGTTCTCACAGGGTAAATTTAGTAACTGCTAATTATTTAGAGTCAATGACTTGAGTGGTTAAAGAACAGGTTGGACTTCAAATAAATATACCTTGTTCTGCCAAAAAGAAACAGTCTCAATAAGGCCACTGAGCCCATGAATAATCTTTTGTTAATTTTATCCACAGGGTGCAAGGACAGGGAAGAACAGAGGATAAATCTCCTGCTGGAGTTGACAAGGAACCAGCCTTCCCACAGCACAGCACAGTTCAGCACGCCTCCTATTCTGCTGAAAGGCCAGGGTCGCACCCCGAGGCTCTCTACGGACAGAGCACCCATAGATGACAGTGTTCATTCAAATACCTGCAGATCTCAATTGCCAGCAGCACAACTTTTAATATCATTCATAAATATGTCACAATGATGTGCTCATTTGTTTCCAGGCTTATAAATGTTTAGTTTAACCTTTACACTTATTTATTCATCATATGTTTATATATGTGGGTAGGTGTGTATGTGTATGTGCAGTTTGATGGATGCACATGCTATGGCACTCATGCGGATGTCAGAGGACCACTCTCAGAACTTGGCTTTTTCCTTTCATCCTGTGGGGAATGAAATAAAATTGTGGTCCTTGGGCTACTTGGTTTAATAGGTGTACCTTTACTTGCTTAGCTGTCTTACCAGCTTGCTTTTTAGTCATAAAGGTTTACCGAGTTTAGATTTCCAGAAGAAGGCTGAGCAAACTGTTATATCTCTTTTCTCCCATGGTCAAAAAGACAGTGATAGAAAGCTTTAGAGGAATTTTAATCCAGCAACATGGCTTCTCTATCCAAAGACCTTCTAGGTCTGTGCGATCTGGCTGGAATGCAGAAGTGCTCTAGATTACAGCACAATCTGGCTGGAATACAGACACATCCTTAGTATATACCTTTAATCCAAAACAATGAAGGAAGCAGCCATGTTTGAAAGTGACCTCTAAGACAGGGCAGATAAAGTGATGAATCAGAGGAACATTTGACAGAATGAGTCAGAGACAGGATAAGCCCAACTGTCAGGAAAGGCTATTTTAGAGCAGCACAGGATGTGTGTGTGTGTGTGTGTGTGTGTGTGTGTGTGTGTGTGTGTGAGAGAGAGAGAGAGAGAGAGAGAGAGAGAGAGAGAGAGAGAGAGAGAGAGAGAGAGAGACAGTATTGATTACTGAGATAGTTTTATAGAGACAAGTTGCAGAGAGAACAAGTGAACAAGTGAGACACACATGAAGACAGAATGAGCCAGAGAATGAGAAGCAGCCAGAAGATTAAAACATACTGTCAGAATTAGTTTGAGGCCAGGCAGAGCAATTCAGCCAGAAGCCAAAAGAAGCCAGTTTGAATCAGTCAGCCTTGAGAGGAGTTAAAGCGAGAACAGCTGAGTTGAAGCAGCCAGCAAGAGCTCAGAAAGAGCTGGAAAGGCTTGTGAATGGCTCTCATCTCATCCCCTCATCTGAGGAGATGTACAGAAAGCAAAACAGGTGTGTGTGTGTGTGTGTGTGTGTGTTTACACATGTATGTGCATCATCAGCATATCAAGATTTCAAAAACATGAGATTGAATGAAAACAAAACCAGGCATTTAAAAATTGTGTGTTATTTATGTGCAATGCAGCATTATATAAATGAGAATTCTCCAAACAATTAAGTATATATTATTTTTGACAAAATATGAACTAGAATGTGAACACAGGAAGAAAAACTACATTACATTATCACATTTGCATGAGGGACTTCCTCTTGATCTGCTTCTTCTAAGAAGAGTGACTCACTGATGTATTTCTCTGGACGGCAGATGCATGGATGATTGCATTTATCCCTACTTAAAACTAATGTGGAACAAAATTCATGTAGAAAGCAACAGTGGGACACAGTTAACTGAGCCAGAGAGGGGGGAACTTCTACACACATGAGTTTTTCTGGCTCTCAGAGGCTCCCTCGCCTGAGTCGCCAGAGCTAAGTGGAAATAGGAAAAGCCAAGAAAAACAATGCAAATGGATGGAAGAGAAAAGAACTCTATCAGAATGACCGACATCACAACTGCCTATGTGGGGCACTGAGCACGCTCCTTGATAAAAACATGTCAGTATTTCATTTGGTCAGTAAAACCCTACATGTTTCCAGAAAGAAATTAAGTCAGGGAGCTTACAAACAAAGGTAGAGGATCAATATTAGCCATCTCAGCAGGAACGCTTGATGGTGAAGGATAATAACACCTTAAAAGAGAAGAGAGAATAATTTTCAATATGCATCTTTCTGCCCACCCTCCCCACAAACAAAGGGCGGGGAGAGGGAGAAAGAGAAAGGCTTTCAGAAGCAGCATCCAGCAATCTCGTTATAGAGGCTTTCAGTCCCAAAGATGGAAGGAGGAGGGGGGCGGGAGGAGGGGGACACAGAGGAGGAAGAAAAAGAGGGGACTAGGCAGAGGATGAAGAAGGAGAAGGAAGAGGTAGAGGAGGAAGAAAAAAGTAGGACGAAAAGGGGGAGAGATGACAAATTTCTTGAGAAGGAACGGGAACTTTAAAATATTGCAAATGATAATTAAGGGATATGAAATTTAAATGTAAAAAGAGGGCTCATTAGATCGAGACACATGGAAGATTTCCCCTCTAGTGCTGTAGTGATAGCACTAGTGATTTAAAGGTCTATGATCAAATTATTTTCACAATTAACTTGAAATACTCTTTTTGGTGTTGTATTTCCTTGTATAATCCTAACACTGCAATGCAGATATAAATATAACCTTTAACCTTCTGAAAACCATTCTTTAGGAAAAGCGTAAAACATTTACATAGCTTTCTTTCCTATAAACCCTAACAATACAAGCAGTCATATAACTCAGTGTTTGGAAGTGAAACGGAGAGAGTGAGGCTGTTGAGTTACTCGGCTTTCTTCGCAAGTCCTCAGTTCTGTGTAAAGTCAGAAAACCAGGAAGCAGAGACAGGAGTACACAGTTAACTCCATACACGAGCATAAGAAGAGAAATCACTCCGTAAGAACACACAGTTAAAAATTGAAAGAGGGAGGCCTTTTTCCCTTTTTAGACTTCTACAATCGAAGAACAGTAATTTCCTATGGAAATGTACTGCTTTAACGAAACGAGGAGCTTTGAAGTTTTTTGCTCTTAGGAGGGAAGATAATCGCCCTTCAGAAGCACAATGGTTAGAGGCCTGCAGGTCCCCCACAGCGTCACACTGACTTTACTCAGGACAAATATGGTTGTGGCAGCAAGCACCTTTGTTTACACATCAAAACACCTCACTGGCCCTCAAAAACATTTTTAACATTAATCTATTAGAACCAATCACTGTCAGGCTAATAACAAAATACCCATATCTGGTACACCTGTATACATATTATGCACATATGCATATACCTATACACATTATGAATACACCTATTTTTTTTCTATTAAGCATTCAGGGAAATGATTGCACTGATTGTAATTAGTTATGTACCTTAAAAAGCAACATGCCATGGCACTGAGGAGTCCCTTTTTTTTTCTTTTTTTAAAATATATTTTATTAATTTGTTCATATTACATCTCAATGGTTATCCCATCCCTTGTATCCTCCCATTCCTCCCTCCCTCCCATTTTCCCCTTACTCCCCTCCCCTATGACTGTGACTGAGGGGGACCTCCTCCCCCTGTATATGCTCATAGGGTATCAAGTCTCTTCTTGGTAGCCTGCTATGCTTCCTCTGAGTGCCACCAGGCCTCCCCATCCAGAGGATGTGGTCAAATATGGGGCACCAGAGTTTGTGGATAGATGGGGAAAATTGAAGAGGAGCCCCTTTAAAGTGCATTCACTTATGCCAGGCTCTTTGAGCATAGAAGGATATTACATTCCTGGGGCTCTCATAGTGAATTAATACAAACACAGTGGCAAAAAAAAAAAGAATTTATTGTTTTGTTGTGTAGTGCTGGGTCTGTTTCCTCCCCACCCCCTGCCTCAGAGTCTATACCTTGCCTCTGTCTCTGGTGGTTGTCTCTACTGCTGGCCTTGTGGCTGCCCCCAGCCCCCAAACCCTGCCTCTGACTTTGCCCTCTTTACCCTCTGTTTCCCTAATTTCCTTTGCTTTACTCATAATGACAAAATTGAATTTATGGCCCACACGGTTATTTTTAAGTTTAGTTATATCTACAAAAACTCCATTTCCAAATAAAGTCATGTGTTCCATGTGAACATTTGCTGGCAGAAATCCACCATTCGATAATTACAGTAATTTTGCTTTAAAATGTTATTTTAAAACCTAAGAAAATATTCAGAACATGTGATGATTCAAAAACAAACAAACAAACAGAGTTTGTGTTACTCCCTTAATGCAAACACACAGGAAGTTAAGCCAGAGACAGATGTCAAAAAGGACACTGACTTGATCAGCGCTTTTCTCTGTGAGGTCAAGTGAGGAATCTGAGGTTTAGATTTTTTCCCCATATTATTTGAAGATATTTTGTTTAAACAGAAAAATGTTAAGATACAAAGTGCACATCATGTTGGAGTTACAGACATAGTGGCTCTGTTTTCTCAGGTGTTGTCATGTTTACTCACGTTCTACCCTTGGTCGGCGATTTTAGAGGCATCTAGAGACATTTTTTATCATAGTTTGCCCTTCCAGATGGTCTTCTGTTGCTGGCAACGTTTGTTTCTGTTCTTTCTTGGACTTCTGCACTGTGTTTCTCTTCCTCCCACAGAAGGGACAGTGATCAGACTCACACCTGAGTCTAAGGGCCATGGGACATTTGTTCTATTACAATAGATTTTTGTCTTTTGACAAAGGCCTAGGGAACACTTTTAACAATTATCTCATCACTGTTGACTTTTGCATCTGCGTAATGATAGAGTGAGTGGTGGCAATAACAGGGGCCTTTTTCTTCTCCCCAGACATCCAGATCGGTGAGGATGGGATGCAGCTTAAGCAAGCCTCCACCTGAGGATGGGGAGCACAGGGGCGCTGAAAATGTCACACCCGTGAGGACTGTGCCAGTGGAGGCTGTGGTGGTAGGTCCCTGCTCTCCTCTGAGGTTATAGCCATGGGTGGCATATCTAAAGTAAGACAGTTTCCCCTGGAACGCTGTGACTCTTCTGCCAGGTGCCAGCCTGGCAGCGAGTGATAACTGCTTCGAGTCTCTTTCATGGCATCAGGTAATTTAAATATGCAAATAAGGGACTTTGAAACTTTTCATTGCTTCACTCATCTTCCTGGCATAGTAAATCAATGGTGACTATTTTTGGCCAAACATTCCTGGAAGTTCTTTGTTCTTTCTAAAAATGCAACACAAAACAATTTCTTCCCCAATGTAACTACTTAGAACCAAGAGTTACAACCGTGGCTGATTCATAGCCTGTGGGTGAACTAAGGTCACTGCTACACAAATCTATTTACTTACTAAGGCTTATGATACCTAGGAATATTATAAACTAAATAATTAGTGCAGCAAATGGAAGTAGAGAGAACAGGAAAGACAACTTCTGGAAGATAAAAGAAACTAATGAAACAGTAAACAATTTTTAAATAAAGAGCTGAGAAATTAAATAGGCAAAGTGTTCACCAACCTGGTAAAAAGAAAGGACTGATACTTTCCTTTATTTTACCTTAAATGGAAAATAATGTACTTTTGATCATCCTAGAACATAATTTCCAATAGTATCAGGAAAATGTAAATTTCAGATTGTAGCTCATTTTTAGTCAGTTTCAATAAATTCTTAAATAGCTATAGAACTGTCAATTTTCCAGGGTGGATAAAAGGTAACTGAAGGTCTGAAGAGATCAAAGTATTTAAGTTCATGAGTAATTTGTTTCCTAAATCAGAGGAGCTATAATGTTAGGAAGGAGCAGAAAGCTGCAGGAGGGACCACGTTCATACTCAGATAAAGACAGTTAAAAACGGCAAGAACTTGCAGGACTCTGGGGCATCAAGAATTTACCATTTGCTTTTTAAAAAGGAGAAAAATGAACACAATTTGTATCTGTTCCACAAAGTTTAAACTGTATTATACTAACAAGTAAGAATGGCAGCTACGGCAAGATATGGCTGCGTATGAAGCTGGGGAATTTGCTGTGTGCTGGGAAACTTTGTGGAAAGGACACACACAGGAGAGTGCGCTCAAAGATGCAACATGAGACATTTGCGCACTGGCTTAGCCCTGTGTAGATAAACATAGAAACGAAATTTGTATGGATTGACATTATGTAAGATTACCCATGGTTCTCTCATAAGCCAGGGCCAAGAGATCTTTTCATATCAATTAAGAACTTTAGCTCTGGGCTTGCCTTCCTCACTCCAGTGTCTTACATTATCCACCTGAGTAACTCTTGAGTATGCATTGTCATGCAAGAAGTGTGTAATCATGACTAGGTGAAACAGGCATGCGACTTTCATGTCTCCATTACAGTAATGGGAGCGGACTGGACCCGCAAGCTACCCGTGTCCTTGGAGTTACATGTGGGCTTTGCGAGACGTGAGTTCTGCTCCTACTCTGCTAAATCAGAAATAGAAAATCTGAAGATGCTCATGCCATATGGTGAGAGAGCACTTTTTTGCTACAGAAGAGATTAGGGGACACACAAGAATAAAGGGTCACAGCCTGGTTATTCTGAACATTATGGGTAATGTCCACTTACAAGTGATTACATACCCTTCATGTCCTTCTGGGTCTGAGTTACCTCACTCAGGATGATATTTTCTAGTTCCATTCATTTGACTGTAAATTGCATGATGTCTTTATTTTTAATAGCTGAGTAGTATTCTATTGTGTAAATGTACCATATTTTCTCTATCCATTCTTTGGTTGAGGGACATCTAGATTGTTTCCAGTTACTAGCTATTACAAATAAAGTTGATGTGAACACAGTGGAACAAGTGTCCTTGTTGTATGGTGGAGCATCTTTTGGGTATGGGCCCAGGAGTGGTATCTTGGGCCCATACCCAAGCTGAATCTTGAGGTAGAAGTAGAAAGTTCCAGAATGATTTCTACAGTGGTTATACAAGTTTTCACTCCCACCAGCTGCAACCCACAGACCCAAAGAAGGCAAGGAGGGCCCACGGGGGGAATGCTTGGATCATACAGAGAAAAGTAAGTAAAATAGTCACTTGAAGTAGATGGAGGGAGAGCTTGGGAGAAGAAGTGGGGATGCTAAGGATGGCAGGGATCAGGTGTAGGGAGAGGGAGTTGGTGGGGGGGAGGGGAGGAGGAGGATCTGGAGTGAGAGAGAACAGAAATCATTGAGGGAACATCTCCAGGACAGGGGGTGACTCTAGCTGAGATCACTAACAGCAGTAGACGTGGAGCATGACTTCCAGTGGAGGGAGGGGGACACCAACCCACCCAAAGTTTGTCTTGCCTACAGGAAGTGTAGGGGCAAATGTGGACCAGAGGTTGAGGAAATGTCCAACCAGTGACTGTTGCAACTTGAGACCCACCCCATGGGAGAGTGCCAACCCATGGCACAATTAATGATACTGTGCTGTGCTTGTAGACAGGAGCCTCGTAGAATTGCCTTTTGAGAGGCTTCATCCAGCAGCTGATGGAAACAGATGTAGAGACCCACAGGCAAACAGCAGGAGGAACTCTGGAAGTTTGTGGAAGAGCAGAACGAAGAATAGAGGGAGCAGGAGGGGTCAAGGACACATGAGAAGACCTACAGCGTAAACTAACCTGGGCCCATGGGGGCACACAGAGACTGAACCACATACTGAAGAGCTTACATGGCCATACCCAGACCTCCTACACATACGTAGCAGATGTGCAGCCTGACCATCATGTGGGCCCCCTAATGATGGGAATAGGGGCTGCCTCTGACCCTGTTGCCTTTGGATCCCTTTCCCCTAGCTGGGCTGCCTTGTCTTTGGTCCTGCTGTGACTTGAGGTGCCAGGGTGGGTTGTAACCCCTTCTCTGAGAAGAAGAGGGGGAATGGGGGGCAGAGGAAGGTGGGACTTGGAGGAAAACAAGAAGGAGGCTTGAATCCAGTTGTAAAGTGATTAAATAAATACAATTTAAAACTAAAAACATTTTTTTAAAAAAAGATAAAAGGGGATAAACTAACATTAGAAATGGATGAAGAACACTGCCCCATGTCAAGGATGACGTGGGATCCAGGTCTAGCCTTCTCACTTATAGGACTCAATCGTTTTTGTTTTGTCAGGCCCTAGCCTTTATGGGGCTGGAGGGCTAATGCAGTGGTTAAAAGCACTGCCTACTTTTACAGAGAACCCAGCTTCAATTCCCAGTACCCACATGCCATCTCTTCATTGCCTATAACTCCAGCTCAAGGAAACTTTACACTTTCTTTTTCTTTTTTTCTCTCTTTTCTGTGTTTATTAGGTTTTATATATATATATATGTTATTACACATATGTACAATGAACTATCTACAGCAAGAAGAACCACAAAACAACCAGGAATTATATGAATGTTACATTCATAATGTTTTGACTGTTTGTATTTGGCAACGTTGAAGAAAATATCTTTCATAACTTGGTGCATCTACAATTCTGAGTGTAAATCAGTATCTATCATATCTCATCTCTATCAACTTAAAACATCTATCTAGCCCTAAAAATGTCTTAACCCTAAACAACTAAGCTTAATTATAAAACTAAACTATCCGGTCGGTCTTCAACGCCATCAGAGACTTAAGAAGGAATAAAATTGACTACCTGAGTAAACAGGAAGTGCATGCTCTTCACACACATTTTATATATATATATATATATATATATATATATATATATATATATATATATATATATATACACACACACACACACACATATATATAGATATATAGAAATATACATATATGTATATATAAAATGTTTCTGCTGTAATATGCAGTATTGTACCCATACGACTGAATTATAATACAAGGTTTACTTCCAATACTTTGAAAATGCTATTGCAGGCTGCTTAGGATAATTAAGTAATACAAGTTAATTGATCGAATCATGGTCATGTCAACTACAAGTCTATTTTTATCACAAGAATATACATCTTAGCTTTAACAGATAGATATGATTCTATAGATAGATAAGGTAAAATAGTTAGGCAAAGTTTCCAAAAACATCAGAAACATACAGAGTATGATATTTAAAGATGTTTTTATTCTTTTAAATATTCTTTGACAATAAGACAGGTAACTCCTGGCAACACCCAGCCTACCTCAAAGAAGATGAAGAGTATCAATGAACCTCCTTATGGAGATGGTTTCAGGTGTGGCAATCCAGCCACTGTGCAAAATGTCCTTGTTTTGGCCACAGACAGATTTCTGCCTAAAAATGGGCAAGCTTGTATCCAGGCATGGTTGATGACCAAACTGCCAAGTCCGGGTAGCAAGTCCTCCATAGTTCCTGCCTTACAAATACGTCTGTCAGATATACTGGGCCAGAAGGCTGAACATGATGCTCCAACATTATAGAGAGTTTTGAGTGACTGATCAGGCAGCAAACTGTCTCTGTAATTTTCTCACTTTGGAGACTTTATACTTCCACACAGATGTGCATAGAGCCAAAATACCAATGCACATTAAATAAATCACTAAAGAAACCTTCGAGAACTTCTGCTCAAATGTCTCCTCTCTCTCTAAAAACCTACCTTACTCCTCAAAGGCTTCCAGGTCTGAATGATGTATGTAACGTTTTTAGCGTCACTGTGTGTGTGTGTGTGTGTGTGTGTGTGTGTGTGTGTGTGTGTGTGTGTGAGTTTTGTGGTTAGTCCACAAATAAAGGAGTTCGCTGTAACAGTCTCACTCATACACTTCATTAGCTCATCACACTGTTTCTTGCCAACAGGTGCTCTCTTCCATGCCACTGTCTTCTCTTCATCAGGATTTGATCATACTATCTTCAGTTTATTTTACCCTTAGCCATTCTTTTTTTTTTCTCTTTTAAATATATTTTATTAATTTATTCATATTACATCTTGATTGTTATCCCATCTCTTTTTTTTTATTAATTTATTCTTGTTACATCTCAATGTTTATCCCATCCCTTGTATCCTCCCATTCCTCCCCCCCCCCCCCATTTTCCCATTATTCCCCTCCCCTATGACTGTTCCTGAGGGGGATTACGTCCCCCTATATATTCTCATAGGGTATCAAGTCTCTTCTTGGCTACTTGCTGTCCTTCCTCTGTGTGCCACCAGGTCTCCCCCCCCCCAGGGGACATGGTCAAATGTGAGGCACCAGAGTACGTGAGAAAGTCGTATCACACTCTCCACTCAACTGTGGAGAATATTCTGACCATTGGCTAGATCTGGGAAGGGGTTTAAAGTTTACCTCCTGTATTGTCCTTGGCTGGTGCCTTAGTTTGAGCGGGACCCCTGGGCCCAAATCTGCCTATCATATTGTTCTACTTGTAGATTTCTAGGACCCTCTGGATCCTTTTATTTTGCTGTTCTCCCATGCGTCTCTCATTTAGAGTCCCAATAGGATGCCTTCCCCTCTGTCCCAGTTTCCTGGTAAGTGAAGGCTTTTGTGGGACATGCCCCTTGGGCTAGTATGCAGATATAAGTGAGTATATACCATTTGATTCTTTCTGCTTCTGGGTTAACTCACTCATTATGATCATTTCTAGCTCAATCCATTTATCCACAAATTTCGGGAATTCCTTGTTTTTAATAGCTGAGTAGTATTCCATAGTGTATATGTACCACAGTTTCTTTATCCACTCTTCTACTGAGGGACACTTAGGCTGTTTCCATGTTCTGGCTATTATGAATAAGGCTGCTATGAACATGGTTGAGCAAAGTTTCTTGTTGTGTGCTGGAGCATCTTCTGGGTATATTCCAAGGAGTGGAATAGCTGGGTCTTGAGGAAGCCCTATTCCCATTTTTCTGAGATAGCACCAGATAGATTTCCAAAGTGGCTGTACTAGTTTGCATTCCCACCAGCAATGAAGGAGTGTTCCTCTCTCCCCACATCCTCGCCAGCATGTGGTGTCGCTTGAGTTTTTGATCTTAGCCATTCTGATGGGTGTAAGATGGAATCTCAGAGTTGTTTTGATTTGCATTTCCCTGATGACTAAGGAGGTTGAGCATTTCTTTAAGTGTTTCTCAGCCATTTGATACTCCTCTGTTGAGAATTCTCTGTTTAGTTCCAAGCCCCATTTCTCAATTGGGTTATTCGCTTTGGTGGTATTTAATTTCTTGAGTTCTTTATATATTTTGGATATTAGACCTTTGTCAGATGTAGGGTTGGTGAAGATTTTTTCCCATTCTGTAGGCTGTCGCTTTGTTCTCTTGACAGTGTCTCCTGCCTTACAGAAGCTTCTCAGCCTCATGAGGTCCCATTTATTAATGGTTGACATTAAGGCCTGGGCCGTTGGTGTTCTGTTCAGGAAGTTGTCTCCTGTGCCAATATGTTCCAGGCTCTTTCCCACTTTTTCCTCTAAGTGGCTTAGTGTCTCTGGTTTTATGTTGAGGTCTTTAATCCACTTGGATTTGAGTTTTGTGCAAGGTGACAAATATGGGTCCAGTTTCATTTCTTTACACATAGACCTCCAGTTAGACCAGCACCATTTGTTGAAGATGCTATCCTTTTTCCATTGAATGGATTTGGCTTCTTTGTCAAAAATCAAGTGACCATATGTGTGTGGATTCATATCTGGGTCTTCGATTCAATTCCACTGATCAACCAGCCTGTTGCTGTGCCAGTACCATGCTGTTTTAATTACTATTGCTTTATAGTACAGTTTGAGATCAGGTATGGAGATTCCTCCGGAACACCTTTTATTGTACAAGATTGTTTTAGCTATTCTGGGTTTTTTGTTTTTCCATATGAAGTTCAGAATTGAACTTTCAATGTCTTTAAAAAATTGTGTAGGTATTTTGATAGGGATTGCATTGAATCTGTAGATTGCTTTTGGTAGGATGGCCATTTTTGCTATGTTAATTCTCCCGATCCATGAGCAAGGAAGATCATGCCATCTTCTCAGGTCATCTTCAATCTCTTTCTTCAGAGTTTTGAAATTTTTTTCACACAAGTCCTTCACTTGCTTAGTTAGGGTAACTCCTAGATATTTTATATTGCTTGTGGCTAATGTGAAGGGTGTGGTTTTCCTAATTTCTTCCTCTGCAAGCTTGTCATTTGTGTATAGGAAGGCTACAGACTTTTTTGAGTTAATTTTGTATCCAGCCAATTTGCTGAAGGTGTTTATCAGCTTTAGGAGTTCTCTGGTGGAGTTTTGAGGGTCACTTATGTACACTATCATATCATCTGCAAAGAGGGATAATTTGACTTCCTCCTTTCCCATTTGGATATCCTTGATCTCCTTTTGTTGTCTTATTGCTCTGGCTAGAACTTCGAGTACTATATTGAAGAGATATGGAGAGAGTGGGCAGCCTTGCCTTGTTCCCGATTTGAGAGGAATTTCCTTGAGTATCTCACCATTTACTTTGATTTTGGCTATTGGCTTGCTGTATATAGCCTTTATTATGTTGAGGAAAGTGCCTTGTATCCCCGATCTCTCTAAAACTTTAAACATGAATGGGTGTTGAATTTTATCAAATGCTTTCTCTGCATCCAAGGAGATGATCATGTGGTTTTTTATTTTCAGTTTGTTTATGTGGTGGATTACATTGATGGATTTCCGTATATTAAACCATCCCTGCATGCCTGGAATGAAGCCTACTTGGTCATGATGAATGATATTTTTGATGTGTTCCTGTATTCGTTTTGCAAGTATTTTATTTAGTATTTTTGCATCTATGTTCATAAGAGAAATTGGTCTGAAATTCTCTTTCTTTGTTGAGTCTTTGTGAGCTTTAGGTATCAATGAGACTATGGCCTCATAGAATGAATTTGGTAATTTTCCATCCCTTTCTATCTTTTGGAGTAGCTTGAAGAGTATCGGTATTAGCTTGCCCTTAAAGGTCTGGTAGAATTCTGCACTGAAACCATCTGGCCCTGGGCTTTTTTTGGTTGGGAGACCATCGATGATTGCTTCTATTTCTGTAGGGGAAATGGGACTATTTAGCTTGTTTATCTGTTCTTCATTCAACTTTGGCAAGTGAAATTGTTCAAGAAAATCGTCCATTTCCCTTAGATTTTCAAATTTTGTGGCGTATATTCCTTCAAAGTAGGATCTTATGATTCTTTGAATTTCTTCAGTGTCTGTTGTTATGTCTCCCTTTTCATTTCTGATTTTGTTGATTTCAATACTGTCTCTCCGCCTTTTAGTTAGTTTGGCTAATGGTCTGTCTATCTTGTTGATTTTCTCAAAGAACCAGCTTTTGGTTTTGTTGATTCTTTGGACTGTTTTCTTAGTTTCTAATTTGTTAATTTCAGCCCTGAGTTTGATTATTTCCAGGCGTCTACTCCTCTTGGGTGTTTCTGCTTCTTTTTTTTCTAGGGCTTCCAGTTGTGTTGTTAAGATGCTTATGTGTGATGTTTCCAATTTCTTTTTAAAGGCACTTAGTGCTATGAATTTTCCTCTTAGCACTGCTTTCAATGTATCCCACAAATTTGGGTATGTTGTTTCTTCATTTTCATTGAATTTCAGAAACTCCTTGATTTCTTTCTTTATTTCTTCCCTGACCCAGGTGTCATTTAGCAGAGAGTTGTTTAGTTTCCACGTACGTGTAGGCTTTTTGTTATTTCTGTTGTTGTTGAATTGCAGCCTAAGAGCATGGTGATCTGATAGGATACAAGGTATTATTTCTATCCTCTTGTATCTATTGAGGCTTGCTTTGTGACCTACGATGTGATCAATTTTGGAGAAGGTTCCATGGGGTGCAGAGAAGAAGGTGTATTCTTTCTTGTTTGGGTGAAAGGTTCTATAGATATCTGTTAGATCCATTTGACCCATGGCATTGGTTAATGATGTTATTTCTCGGCTTAGTTTCTGTTTCAATGACTTATCCTTCAGTGAGAGTGGGGTGTTGAAGTCTCCCACTATTATTGTGTGGGGATCGATGTGTGGTTTAAGCTTTTTTAGGAGATCTTTTACAAATGTGGGTGCCCTTGTATTGGGAGCATAGATGTTCAGAATTGTGATGTCATCTTGGTTGACTTTACCTTTGATGAGTATGAAGTGTCCTCCCTCATCCCTTTTGATTAATTTTGGTTGAAAGTCTATTTTGTTCTATACTAAAATGGCTACGCCTGCTTGCTTCTTGTGACCATTTGCTTGGAATATTTTTTCCAACCTTTTACCCTGAGGTAATGCCTTTCATTATGGGTGAGATGTGTTTCTTGGATGCAGAAGAATGTTGGATCTTGTTTATGTACCCATTCAGTTAGTCTGTGTCTTTTTATTGGAGAATTGGGGCCATTGATGTTGAGAGATATTAATGACCAGTGACTGTTAAGAGTCTTAATTTTGATGTTGTTTCCAGTTGAGCGTTTGTGTAGTTGTGTTTTTGCCATGGGATAGTTATCTATTTCCTGGGTAGTTTTGGTTGTAGCTTGACCCTTTGGGATGGAGTTTTCCTTCTAGTACCTTCTGTAAAGCTGGGTTTGTGGATAGGTACTGTTTGAATTTGTTTTTGTCATGGAATATTTTGTTTTCTCCATCAATGGTTATTGATAATTTTGCTGGGTAAAGTAGTCTGGCCTGGCATCTGTGTTCTCTTAGGGTTTGCAGGATCTCTGTCCAGGCCCTTCTGGCTTTTATGGTCTCTGCTGAGAAGTCGGGTGTAATTCTGATAGGTTTACCATTAAATGTTATTTGGCCCTTTTCCCTTGCAGCTTTTAATATTTTTTCTTTGTTCTGCATGTTTTGTGTTTTGATTATTATGTGGCGGGCAGTTTTTCTTTTCTGGTCAATTCTATTTGGTGTTCTGTAGGCCTCTTGTATGTTTATAGGCATCTCTTTCTTTAGATTGGGGAAATTTTCTTCTATGATTTTGTTGAGAATAGTTTCTGGGCCCTGGAGTCTGATGTCTTCTCTTTCTTCAATGCCTATTATCCGCAGATTTCTTCTTTTCATGGTGTCCTTAATTTCTTGGATGTTTTGTGTCAGGAGTTTTCCAGATATGGCATTTTCTTTAATGGTTGATTCAATATCTGTGATTGTATCTTCTAGCCCTGAGATTCGTTCTTCCATCTCTTGGATTCTGTTAGAAAAGCTCACCTCTGTGTTGCTCGCCTTCTTCTCTGAGGTCTCACGTTCTCGTTTTTCTTCTGTCTGTGTGTTTATCATTGAATCCATTTTCATTTGGATCTTGAACTGATTTTTTGATTTCTTTCATCTGATTTTTTTGTATATTCCTGAGTTTCTTCCATTGCCTCTTTATAGGTCTTCAGAGCTTGAACCGTTTTATTTATTTCTTTCATCTGGTTGTTTGCATTTTCCTGCAATTTTTCCAGTTCCACTCTGTGCTTCTTTTATGTCTCTCACCTGTTTGTCTGCGTCTTTCTGCATTTGATTATGAATTTTATTTGTTTCCTCCATTATCATCCTCATTACTAAGGATTTGAGGTCATTTTCTTGTATTTCCGTTGTATTTGAGTTCTCTGGGTTGTTTTCTTTGGGATAGCTGGAAACTGGAGACTCCATGTTGTTTTGGGGTTTTTTGCGTATGCTTTTTCATTGTCCTTTAGACATCTTGCCGTCTTTGTTTTTGTTGGGTAGCTTCCAGAGTTGAATGGAGGGTGTCTGACGATAGATTCACTTGTTTTCTCACGATTTCCCTAGGCTGCGAGCTCAAAGCTTCACTGGTGTGGATGTTAGGAGGTTAGCCCTGTTGTTCTGGTCTCTCACAGCCAGTGATCCTCAGCCCCCCTCTGCTGTGGATCCTGCAATTGTTCTGGGTCTCTGAATGAGCGTTGGGTCAGGCCAAGGTATCCACAGCCTTCTGTGTTCCCTGCCAAGTCCAGCCAGGAGCACTGGGACCGAACCACGGGCAGAACTCAGCTAGATTCTCATGGCCTGAACCGTCTGCCAAGCTCAGCTAGGGATTTTGGGCCCAAAATGCACACAGGGTCCAGCCAGAATTTTTGGGCTGGGACTACACACCAACTCCGCTAGGGCCTTTTGGCCCAAAGTGCGTGCTGTGGTCAGTTATTGACTCAGGGCCCGAACTGACCACCAATCTCAGCCAGGAATTCTGGATTCAAACTGCACACTGTGTCCAACCAGAGTCTTAGAGCTGGTGGAACCGAGAGCTCTGTCCAGCCTGCGCCACAGCAGGAGAACTGCGGCTGCTCTGAGTTAGCGCCAGTGGTGGAACAAGTGCTCCGCCCAGACTGTGTCACCGCAGGGGAGCTGCCGCTGAGCTGAGGTGGTGCCTAGGATGGAACTGAGCACGTCACCAAGCCTGCACCACAGCAGGAGAACTGCAGCTGCTCTGAGTTAGCGCCTGTGGTGAAACCAAGTGCTCCGCCCAGACTGTGTCACCGCAGGGGAGCTGCTGCTGAGGTGAGGTGGTGCCTAGTGTGGAGCTGCGAGCTCAACTAAGCCTGCGCCACAGCAGGGGAGCTGTGGCCATGCTGAGTTAGTGCCTCAGGCAGAATTGCTTGCTGGGCCGGGCCAGTACCCGGGACTCTGGGGCCGAACTGTCCGCCGAGTCCAGTCTGGGTCCAAAGGCTCCACGCGACCCAAATCCTGCCCCGAGTCCCCTCTCCCGCAGCAACTCCCACCAGCCACCACACCAATCGCCTCCACCGGAAGGCTATGAGCTGCAAACCTCAGCCGCCGCTGCTGGTGCCGCTGGTGCCGCTGGTGCTGCTGCGTCTGCCGCTGCCGCTCCGATCAGAGAAAAACCACGCTCCTCCCATGTGCAGGGGCACGCAGGTCCTCCGCACCCTGGTCCCTCTGAACCGTGGAGCACTCCCTCTGCCGTGATGTTCGGACCTCGGTGTTCCTGGCTCAGAAATCTGTGCAATTCCCTGAATTGTTCACTGGAGCCTCCAAACGCGGTCCACACTGCTCGCCGCCATCTTGGATTCCCCCCTTAGCCATTCTTAACACAATAAAAGCCCCTCATTACCCACAACTGCTACATTAGGAAATTTTGCTCTTTAATCAGGCAGTTTATGTTGATAGACACTATTGATGGTTGGTCTGGGGGAAAAAATCAATGGTAATATATTGCACAGAACTGCTATATTATAAAATTACAAACAATCTGATTTACATAGCATTCATTACAATGTTTTTAAAAGGTTTTGGGTAATAATTTTAAAAACATCTTAAATTTTCTGTGTATTCTCTAGCCAATTGCAGTGTATATAAAAGGATAGGTCTTACAATCATTTTTATTAGACCTATTTTAAAATACAACACACTCGTATATATTGGGTCGCTCAAAACCCAGAGGAAGACAAAGATGGGAAATCCATATTACCACAGTCCCAGCAGCAGCTAAATACAATTTTTCTTTCCCTTCCTATTTATTCTAGCAGTGTGCTGACTTCTTAGGAAGCGCATAGGATTAATTGAATCTGATGGGTGCTGGGATAATAGAGAGGTAAAGAGCTGGGCCTCTGTTAATCATAACAGCCCACTCAGAGCTGGAAGGCATCAGCAATCTGCTGTTGCCATATTGGTTCACTTAGCCCTTCTGGATGGGATACCAGGGAGGTTTTCCAAAACAGAACCAAGACAGATGGTAGGGAGGTTGGGAAAAAAAAATAGTCTCGCAGTATAATGGAAGTCAAACCAAAGCTTTTTGAAAAATATTATTATAATTCCTTGACAAACAACTGACATCAAACCAAAAACATCTATCGGTAAGCATGGCAAGACTCGGTGGCACAGGGACCCTCCAGCCCTCCGCAACGTCGCAATCTGCTCGCTTTTGATCAGTGAGTTAGACCCAGCAGGAACAGCGACCCCCGTGAAAGTACATTCATAATGCCACTTTGTAGATCAGGTGATATGATTCCCTTCCTAAAACTAGGATTTCTAAAGATATCTTGATCCTAAATAGAGTTATAAAAGTCACAGCTAATGTAGAGCAAGTACTTAAATGTTTTACTGGTAATTTACAATGACACTTCATGGTTTCATAATATGAGATTAATATGGAAACTCAAGCGACATTATGTGTGTATTTCTGTGTGTGTCTGTGCATGCACCCGCAGACACCTACAGAGCCCGGAACAAGCCATCGGCTGCCCTAGAGCTGCAGTTACAAGTGGTTGTGACTGGTCAGTCATGGGTGCTGGGAGCTTAACTCTGGTTCTCTGCGAGAACAGCACATGGTCTTAACTGCTGAGCCTGTCCCCGCAGCAGCCCTTGCTTAGCCTTTCTGTAAGTTTACAATTGTGTAATGCAAAATTAGGGCCTTAGGAAAAAGACTTCGGGGCCACAGGCTGGGGATGTGAAAGGCACATTGTAGAAGCTGAGAGTCCCGGATGAGTGTTCCCTGAGTGTGAAGAGACCGGAAGTGACCAGAAGGGCTGTCAGTGGGCATAGAGTAAATTAGCAGAAATAAGCGCATGATCTGCTGCACAATGCGGTGACTATATACACTGAATTTCTTGAAAATAATCTACAAGAAATGGATGTGAATGTTTTTCCCAGGAAAAAAAAAAAAAAAAAAAAAAAAAAAAAGGAAAACGTTTGAGTAGACATCAGGCTTATCTTGCACTGTTTGGGGATACTACGTGGTACCCTACAATTACCTGTGATTTCTATGTATCATTTAGTAAATTAATTTGAATGTGAAAAATGGAGACAGGATAAATAATTACATGAAATTCCCTGGTTAATCTTTGCGCTTTCCCTGGTTTCTGGAAAGAAGAGGCCTGCCTGCTTGTAGTTGGGCCCTGCTGCTGTTTCTAGAGGATTACCTTCCACGTCACCCCTTTAAAGCAGACAGGCAATGCCTGTAACGAGAGTGCTACCACGTGCTGTACAACAACACACCGTGCTTCCTGGGCTTGACAGTGAAAGAACAGACGAAGGACACAACACAGCGAACACCGTCAGCAAGGAGGGGGCTGTGTCCACACCACAGCCGGGGGCCAGGCCTCCGGAGTGACGCTGAAGACGGAGAGGCAGGGTGACTATCGCGCCTCTTCCAGCCAGAGTCAAGCTGGCCACCCAGCGATGCACTCAAAGGCGGCTGATCTCAGAAGCACATGTTCCTGTCAACTAGTGTCAGCTGAGCAGATGGGATGCTTTGTTTTCTGTAGGTCTAGTCCTGCCACGGTCCCCCTTCCCCGTGCCCGAGCCTACATATTAGCGGGTTCAATTTAACTTTCTGCTCTGCGACAGTGGATTCGTCACTTTTGAATGGACATGGAGTTGTGTACGTCCATGGGAAGGGAGCCAGCAATCTACAATGACTTGACCCTTAAGTCTTTAACTCCTGACCACATTTTGTCACTACCTTTCCTCTGGACTTTATTTGCTCTCTTTTGGTCTTTTGATCTATGCCTGCTCCCTCCTTGACAGGTTCTGAGGTTCAGATTAGGAAGAAAAAGGTTTGATTATTTTTATTTTACATTTATTTTAATAATTTTATTATTTAATAATCATTCTATTTATTTTACTTATTTAAATGTAAATTATTTACATTTTACTATATTTATTTAATACTTGTTTGATACCGAAGCTATAACGTTTGATCTGGAAGCAAATATGTGAGGAAAGGCTTACCCAAACTTACTTATTTACATAAAATATTAGGTGGCTCACAGTGATCATGAAAATGCTGGTTGAATTGAGACGCGGGAAGGATCTTTTGTACTCAGGAGACAGCATGTA